>NC_056479.1:1570393-1934541 GCF_008729295.1 Plectropomus leopardus | reverse complement strand
CCAGAGCCTTCATGCTCCCTTGTCTCATAGATTCCAAACACAGCTGTGCCTGGATTGTCATGGTTGCACTGATGTTGCGGTTCTGACCGACACCTACTACTACGGCTGCTTTTATTATTTGTCATACCTCCACTATTATAATACACATTACATTATTATTGTTACACACATAAACTTCAATATATGCATGTAATATACATACTATCATAAACTACTCTTATTAATCTTCATATGTTTATTGCTGTTATTATGTTATGGTTACTGTTATTGTTGCTGTGCATCTCTCCTGTAATTTTATTGTCGTTTAGAACATCTATTGCATGTCTGTCTGTCCTTGAAGAAGGATCTCTCCTCAGTTGCTCCCATTAGTGGGGTTTTTTAGGGATCTGCTGTGGAGGTTCATGGACAGAGAGATCTTGTAAGCCGTAAAGTCCTCTGAGGCAAATTGTGATTTGTGATAATGGGCTTTATAAATAAAATTGATTTGACTTTTTTTTTCTCAGAGGGGCACTTTACTCACCCTTTATGAGTGTAACATCTATGTAAATGGGCCTAGTATAAACAGGTTAATGCATTATAGACACGACTGGTATAAAATGTGTTGCAAGATATTTTCTTGAAGAAGTTTGACATTCAAGGGGTTAAGCTTGGCATCATAGGTTCTAAAATATTTTACCCTGTAAGCACTGTATCATGACAAGCTGTCTTGGTTCATGACTTTTATTTTTTAGTAATACCTCCAAGCTTTAGAAAAGATGTAACAAATAAATTACCATGAAAGAAGAATTCCAAGACGCAACAACCAAGAGAAAACAGGGACACTGAAATGGACGAGCAAGGGCTTCCTTAGTTACTTAATTAGCCTTCAGCTGAACGAAAGGCATTGAGCTTGCCTCAGCTAATTACAAATGTTGGGTCACACACCAGCAGCCCACTTCCACCCTCTCACTTGAAATGGAGAAGGAGAAGAGGACAAGTGTCTGACACCTCTGACACTCCTAAATAGGCCCAACAGAACGCTCAGCTGAGTAAGGTAACATTAATAGGTGGAGAGGGAGAGAGAAAAAAACATCAGCAACAAGCAAACTTCCCCTAGAGGCAAATCCAGTCAGCAGTTTGCATCAGGATCCACATCTTCTGTGGAGAGAAAATCAAACCCAAAGAAGTCATTCCCAGCAAATCAATCGCCACCAGAGGGAATGGGGATAGGAATAGTCGATAAGAGGTGAATTGTATTCCCATTAGTGTAAATTGATTTTTCCTGACAAGGAAGAATGGAGCTGATTCTCAAAGTGTCTGTTAGGGGTCTGCCTAGAGGCAGCTACAGAAGGAGAAAATAATGCAGGAGTTTAGAGGTATACAGGGCAGCAATGAGGAGCACGGTAACACATGACATGGAAACCATGTTTGAGGTGGCCCCACAAATGCACTGTTTTTCTGTAGGTTCCATTTTATGACTCAAACACTAAAATAAAGGCACGGATAAACTTAAAAACAGACTTGGATGTAGACATTGGGTCCAGACATTGGACAGTGAAATCACGTGTCCATTCATGTGCAGTCTGCATGTACAGACTGTAAACATGTTCATAAATTTTGGGCTGCATGGGTACAGGCACCCCATGAAAGAAGGAATATCACAAGATTGATTGGACATCCAGGCTCTGTGTTCATGGAAAGAATAGTTTGAGCCAGACTTTGCCACACTTTTGCATTTGCATGGAAGGTTTTAGGCTTGGACAGTATTATAATGTTAGTATACCACAGTATTTAAAAATGAAGACGGTGCAATTCTTTTATACTGTCAAAAATACAAACCCTCATCTTTCTATTAATGTCATTCTGGAGAGGTTGTAATAAGGATGTTTTGCGTGTAGTGCACATCACATGCCACCAGAGGTCAGAGTGGTGCAGCAGGCAGCTGAGCTGGCTGCGAGTGCAGAGAACATTACAGGACGTAAACAGTCGGACATCATTGGCCCATGTCATGCCCATGGATTTAGAGAGAGATCGCAGCGCCAGACTCTGATACGATCATACCAGGTGAAATTCCAGAAGAGGCATCAAGGTCTGAAAAAATAGATACCGCCCCTACCTAGAAGATGTGTCAGGCACTAGAGTATTTTTACATTTTCCAAAGTGCAACAACAAATAAAGGATTCACAAGCACACCACTTAAAACTAGATCACTGATTCACCTTTCAGCATGACTTTCCAAGGCACCCAGCCAAGCAGCTTTAGGACAGGTCCCTGAATGTCCCCAAGTGGCCCGGCCAAAGCCTAGATTTGAACCCCACTGAGAATCTGGAGAGTCCTGAAGATATCAGTTTATCAATTACCCTAATCCAGTCTGACAGAGGAAAGGAGGAGCTGTAATGCATTGAGTGTGTATTTCCAGGAGTGGAAAGCTGGTATAGGTATTTCCACAATGACTAAAGGCTGTAATGGCTGCAAGAACAAAATAACCTGCATGTACAGTATATACACTATAGATAATATAAAGATTAATTTACAGACATTTCTGATCATATTTTCACATTGTCATCAAAGCTTGGTCATAGGTCGTATTCAGACACAATATTCACCCTCTGCCTCTGAAAAGTTTGCTAATTCATTTATGTTTTCTCTAAGTGCTCTAGTCAAAACTCTAAAAACTGATGCCTGCTGATTCAAAGTTCCAAGGGTGGATTTGGAAATGGCAACGTTTATTTTGGTCCATACTGAAAAAGGTTAATCTCTACAACTACCTCAACGTGTTGTTATCCCAAGTCGTCACATATTGCCACTTTGTCAGTGGGCTTTCGTGTCTACATATGCACGCTCAACCTAGCCCTGTGTCTGCTTTTGATGTTTCGGGGATGCTGATACTGATGCAGGGATGTCAATAACAGCACATGGTGGGATTACACTACAAAAGCACATGGTTACGTTTGGGAAACAAAAGCAAATGGTAACAGCAAAAACACATGTGGGATTACACAACAAGGGTACGGATGGTTAGGTTTAGGTGAAAAAGGCACATGGTTAGGCATCAAAAAAACCCATCACATTTCACAGACATGAGATTTACCCACAGTCACGGTCCCCAGCTGATAAATTGTCAAGCTTTACCATGGCGTTTTTTATTGCGTTGCATCTTGATGTGAATTTGTGGCCTCTTTTCAATGTAAATTCTACTGACATTACTTGGACCAGTTCTTAATGGTTTTAATTTGGACCAAATCTTGACCTAAATTGATTCTTTACAGAGTGGAAATGCCTCGGTAACAAAGAAAATGTCATAAGGAAAAAGAACAAAAGCAGTTTCTGTGTGAGCAGTAGCAGATACTAGAAGTTACAAGCAACAGAGTTTGAAACAGGATTACTCCAAGAGGTGCTAAGCTGAGAGGAGGGGCAGGGTTGACCCAGTTTCTATGGACCATGACCTCATGTTTCATGAGTAGATTTCCACACAACGTCCACAATGATGGTTGTTTGACAGGTAAGCTGTTTTTGTTAGTGAATGTGAGATGAAGTATTCAGAACTGACAAGGAGAGGAGTTGGACAATAATTGGTACCGCAATTGATGTATCTGGTAGCTAACAGCTAGCCACATTTAGCTTGTCACCCACCATGTTTGTTTAACCTAAAGTTGTGTTTGACATCGCAATATTTTGAGTTTTAAGAGTTGAAACTCTGGTTGTTGGTGGGCGGAGTCTGTTAGTGTGTGGTGTGCCATGATGGTCATGTCGTTGCACACCACACACTGTAAGAACAAAACTGTTAAATCTATCATTATTTGTGTGTGGTCTCTCAGATTTACTTTATCAGTTAAGATTTTAAAATCTGTAAACCATCTTGCGAGAATTTTGTCTGTTCACATTAGGTGGAGAATTAAAAGCAGTAGTGGCAGCCACATCAGTGAGGATTTCCAAATAAAATAGGAAGTTCTATATCCCACCAGACTGTCACAATGTATCCTTTACTTACATACACATCTTTGCAATCATGACCTTGAAATACCGGACAGGAACAAAGGACAAACGCATGTACATTATAGCATTGTGTCCCAGATAGGGAGGTGAGAGATGCTAAGGCCAGGTGACTTAATGAGAGCATGCTGTTTTCCTCTGTCACAGCACAACTCAAGTGATGTTTGTTGCCACCAGAGGCCTGAATTCCACCAGACAGGAGTCGAGTAAATAACCTGTCAGAGTGCATCCAGTCACACCTGCCACCACTGTCACAGCCCGGGGTCACTTTCACAATGAAAATCAAGCCAAAGACACCAAGAATAATAAACAAACTGATGTTATATCACACACATTGTGCTATCAGTGAGGTTTCAAACTCTCAATATTTTACATCTAAAATAGAAGGCGTGATAATTGAATTCCAAAATGTTCAATTAAATTCAACTTAATACTTAATAATACAACTTCTTAACAATTGGTCGGCAATAGTTATTATCCCTAATTTACATTATAACTATACATTTAAAATTATGGTCTAGAAAAAAATTAATACATATATATTTATAAAATTACACATATATTTTCATCTGCACTTACTTCAGGCAATTTTCTTGCTTTTGATTTTTAATTTTTTTCAATTTTTTTAGGTAATTTTCTTGTAACATTTTATTAATTTCTTGTCATTATGGGTCCATGTGTTATTAAAATGCACATTGCCCATGTTGTTGAAAGACATCAAACAAATTTTTTCAGGTTTCAAAGCAGCATGTTGCAAATACGCTGTCAGTCGATTGATCGATTAAATTTCACATGTTCAATTAAACTTTACTTTAAAGACTAATTAATCAATTGTGGATTAATTGCTTTCATCTCTCATGGCGTGATTTGATGGTGCAGGAGAGAGAAAATAGCAAGGGTTGAAGAATAGAGACAGGCCAAAGAAAATGATAGTGAGTGTTGATGATTTGGGGAAATTTCAAGATGACACAAAACAAAAACTCTGTACAGTATGTCTTTTGTAAAACAAAAACAGCCTTTCCACAACAGCACATCAATGCCTGAACTACATGATTTTTTTAAGTTATGATTATATCACTGAAGTGGATGTTTTTTAGATTTTTATATTTCAGTTAACCAGCAGATTGGTTTGAATTTCATATGACATGGTGAAAAATGTATTTTTATCTGCGTATGACATGCAAAATGAAATTTATAAATATCATTCATACATGATGCAGCTTTGCAATTTAGACCAAAATGTAGGCCAAACTGTAAAGAATCTTCTGTGTGGTGGTTTTGGTTTTTTGGGTTTCTGGGTGAGTAACCCTTCTGCTTCTGTGTCTCTGTCTCCCCTCCCCCACCCACCTAGAGAACCCTTTGTTCCACCACCCGAACACTACCCTGGAGATTTAGGTTCATGTGGCTGTTCTCTACTCCAGTGCTCATTTGTTTTTGACCAACAGGCTTTGAGTTATCCCTAAGATAAGTGTAGGATTGCTTATGTAATTAATTTATTGTGGGGTAAAGCCGCCCAGTGGGCAGCTGCATTATGGGAGAGGGGTTCCCCTGTATTGGTATGTTTTGCAGATTTTTCTACTGAGCTCTGTAGTGTTTTTGACCATCCCGTCCAAGGTCAGGTGGCTTCTAATCGTTTATTGTCCCTTCGTCACGGCGCTAACTATGCAGCTCAGTTCTCTTTTGATTTCCGCATTTTGGCTGCTGAGAGTGGGTGGGATGAGCCGACTCTTATGGGTATATTTGTTAGAGGGTTATCAGAACAACTAAAAGATGAGCTGGCTTCTCGTGACAAACCCAAATCGTTTGAGGAGTTGGTTTCTCTTGTCATTCGACTCAATAAGCGCCTTAGACAGAGAGCTCGAGATAAGATCAGTAAACCCTGTAGATCACCTTCCCCTTCCACAGTACCCATTCCCTCCCAGTGCCTCACACCCTCAATCTCAGTCCCCAGCGCCTCCTGCTGCATTGGAGGAGCCCATGCAGCTAGGTCTAGCCCGTCTCACCCCTGCAGAACGCCAACACAGACTGAACAATAACCTTTGCATCTACTGTGGTTTAGCCGGTCCCTACATGGCTTCCTGTCCCTCTTCGCCAAAGAGGGGGTTCACCAGTAGTTGAGAGCGCACTGGTGAGCCGTATTACTTCCCCCTCCAGCTCTACCCCACAAATCTCCCTGCCCGCCAGCATTCAACATCAAAACCACTCCTTTGCCCTCCAGGTTTTGATTGATTCAGGTTCAGATGACAACTTTATTAATAAATCTTTTGTTGTTAAGACTGGCATCTCCCTCAAGCCCTTGGACCCCCCCTGCCCCCCATGCCCCTGCTGTGTTTCAGGCTCTTATGAATGACATTCTCAAAGATATGTCGAACCGTTGATGAAAAGATGACATCCTGATTCTTTCTCAGGATTTGGAGGGATATCGTCAAAATGTGAGGCTGGTGATCCAGAGGCTGATGGAAAACAAGCTCTTCATCAAACCTGAGAAATGTGAATTCCATTCTCCCTGTGTCAACTTTCTTGGTTATGTCATAGTCAAGGGACAGCTTCAGCGAGACCCTGCCAAAATCCAAGCCGTTACCGAGTGCCCCACTCCTACGTCTCAGAAGGAACCACAACGCTTTCTAGGATTTGCCAATTTCTACTGCCGCTTCATCCCGGACTACAGTAAGGTAGCTGCCTCTCTCAGCTGCCTCACTTCCTGCAGTACCCCTTTCAACTGGACAGATGAAGCAGACCTCGCTTTTGCTCATTTGAAAACATTGTTCACCAGTGCACCAGTGCTCCGTCAACCTGATTCTTTCCTGCAGTTCGTGGTGGAGGTGAACGCCTCTGACACGGGTGCTGGGGCTGTTCTGTCTCAGAGAAGCCCAGAGACCCAAAAGCTCCATCCCTGCGCCTTTTTCTCCTGACGCCTGTCCCCAGCAGAGAGGAATTATGACGTGGGAAATTATGAGTCGCTGGCTGTGGTTTTGGCGCTGCAGGAATGGAGGCATTGGCTAGAAGGCACCGAGCTCCCCTTTCTCATTTGGACTGACCATAAGAATCTCGCCTATCTCTGTTCCGCTAAACGCCTCAACTCTCGGCAAGCCCGCTGGTCCCTGCTCTTCATTCGATTTCATTTCACCCTCTCCTACCGTCCTGACCCTCTCTCTAGGCTCCATTCCCCTGCTTCCAGTTCTGGCTGACAACACTAACAACATTGCACACTGGCCTGTGAAATGTGACAAACGCGGCCACTGCAAATTGTGCAAAGTCAATGCAACCACCACCCTCTATGAAAAATGCAATGTGCGACTTTGTTTCACTGAGGACAGAAATTGTTCTGGTTTTTTGGGTTTCTGGGTTTTTTGTGTGCTGTGATGGTTTTCCCTTTTTTGGTTGTGCTGCAGGGGCTGGGCGCGGCTTCCGGGTGCTGACGTTCACAGGGCACTTCCTCACCTGCACCTCATCAATAATCAAGCTTGCAGCTTCACTCAACTCCAGTGCCAGATTGTTACCTATTACCCGTGGTTAGATCAGCCGCTTCACTCTTTGTGATCTTCATTACAACTAGTGTTGACACTTTGCCTCTTGTGCTCATTGTCTTTTTTTTTGGTGTGTTTCTCCGGAGCCTCTTCCTGCGAGCTCCAGCGCCTCACGACCAAGCCTCTCGCCCCTGTGTGCCGCCACCTGTTTTCCCAACTCCACTCTGGACTCCACCATCTTCCTGCCTCACCAGCCCCGCCAGCTTTCTCCATCTGCTCGGCTTCCGGGAGCCCCCTTCCCCACATTCCCCATTCCTTCCCCGTCTACGACCATAAAAACCCTTTTTCATTCACCTCCACTGTCCGCGTGTTTGCTCCTGGGTCCTTCCACTTCCCTTGGTTTTCACACCACAACATTCTGTACACAATACTGTGATACAAATTATAAAGTCTATCACTGTTTTGTTTTGTTTTTTTAAATTTATTTTTTAATCAAAAATGCTAAAACTTATTAAACGTATAACTCCACTCCAGGCTTCAAATGCTTCCATCATATCAGAGGTGAACAAATCCGACAGGCTGATCTTTGAAATGGAAACAAAAGGCCATTGCTGTCCGGATAGTTGTGTCTGACCCGAGCATCTAGTGCCAAAAGCATAAGAGGAAATTGAAGTGGAAGAGACAGAAAAAAAGAAAAGAACAGTGTATGCACTGAGCAGGGCACCATCTGTCTCACTGTCTCTACATCCTGTCTGATCTGAGCTGGCAGCTGCAGTGTGGGATGCTTGCTCCATGGATCTCTGCTCACATGTTTCTCAACGCGCAATTCAGTTAAAGCATCTGCATTAACAGGACTGACATGTAGAATCTGCTTAATGTCCAGAAGCACATTTTCCTATGACCTGCAGTCCTTATATCAATTAATACTGATAACTAATTCAACATGGTACCAAAAAGTTGTCCACTGACACAATGACACTAGAGTGGACATTCTCTGATATCTGTTTTATAATACTTAAGATCAGCGCCAGTACAAATGACAGGGATGCGCACAATTAGCTTGCTAGACAATTAAACATTGCTACCCTCTAACACATTATCATCCCAATGTCACATTGTCACATGCTGCTGCTCTGTCATTGACCTTCCATTTATGCTCCAGGATGCCATTACTGTGATGTCAACAAATGCACATGGTGGGATGAAGCAGCATGGTCCTTATGTATTATGGTTATGATAAGGCAACAACAGCTATATCTGGATTCTGTTTGTTGACTTCAGCTCAGCATTCAAGGCAATCTCTGCCATGAAGCTGATAGGAAAACTTAATACTCTGGGCTTCAGTATAACACTCTGCAACTGGATACTGGACTTCCTCACATGCAGACCCCAGAGAGTTTGGATTGGCAGTGTCAACTTCTCTACATTAGTGCTCAACACTGGAGTCCCCCAGGGCTGTGTGCTCAGCCCCCTCCTGTTCACATTGGACACCCATGACTGCACTCCTAGACATCAGGAGAACTCTGTTGTGAAGTATGCTGACAGCACCACCATCAGTGGCCGTATGACATTATTAACAAAGATGAGAGTTCATACTGGGAGGAAATCAACAGTCTTGTATATATATTCTGTAACTTGCGCCACTTTGATACTCAAGGTACTTTGAAACATCAATCGAGCTCGGTGTGTTTCATTCCAAGTCAGTTTCGGTGCCTATGGTGTCATATTGCAGCAGACCAACAGGATTGCGTGTTGACAGCTTTGTGAGTTTAGCATGAAGTTAAACGCTAAACTATTCATACATTTATCTGCTGATCATCATTTAGATGCTATCAACCAAGATTTAGCCTGATGGACACAGCCGATGGTGTGTTGTCCTTAAGCAATTCCTTATGGCCCTTTGAAACCTGAGCAGTGGCTTGATTTCTTTCAAAAACATGGGAAGAAGTTTGTAGAACATACAAGAAAATTACCAGAAAATTTGTCTGAAAAAATAAATAAGACAAAAATAACAATAAGTGCCTAAAATATAGTAATTCTGTAACATAATTCTATGACAAAATTTTAAACATGTAATTATGATAATGACCTATAAATACAGTTTCTCTAGATTTTTTTTAATTTTTCCCATAGACATTTCCCCCCAAGCTTTTTATTTTTATTTAGTTATTTTTATTCTAAATTGATTAATGTCTTGCAGTTTGTGGAACATTTCTTGAGAAGTTGCTCATGGCCTTTATTCCAAGAAAAAAATCCCACCAATTTTGTCAGGGTTCAAAGTTGAAATACTTGTGAAAGGCATCGGAATGCAGCACAAGAAAGGTGATGTCGCTTCAGGTTTCAAAGGGTTAAAGAGAGTAAAACAAGTGAAATGTAGCAGCTACTCAGTAACTGTTTTCACTGTTTTATTCCAGTGCCAGCGCATGTTTGACCTTGTTTCTATCTGCTCACCATCAGGACACATCAAGTCCCAGCCTATAATGCTTGTTATCACGTTTTCATTCATGAGCTCCTGTGACACTAAACACATAAGGTTCAGTCTCAATCACAGGGACTTGCTGCATGTTGTGCTGATGATGCAGAATGACATCGCAAAAACTGTCCAATGAATGAGTTACCTGTCAGTCCACATGTGTTTACGTGTGTACATGTGTTTACTGCTCTGGTTCAGTTGTATTAAGGCAACAACAGACCAAACTACAGGTGCAAAAAAAAAAAAACAACAACATTAAGTTTTAATATTAAAATAAGATCACAAACATCAGGCCATGCTCACTCTGACATATTATCTACGGCCTTAATACCAGAAATTAGTTTTCACTGTGCTGGGAGCTCAGACACACAGGCTGAACACATTGTGACTTTGCAGCTTTGCAACCTGGAACCAATTTCCCATGTTTTTGTGTCTAATGGTGCTTTTCCACTACATGGCTCTACTCTAACTGAATTTACTTTTTCATTAGGAAAAAGTACCTGGTGCCTGGAGGAGGTGCAAGCGTTCCTCACCCTGCTTGCCAAAGAGGGTGTCCAGCGCAAACTAGACAGGTCCATGCGCATATAGAAAGTGTACCAGCAACTCTCAGAGAGACTGGCAGTGCACGGCTACAATCGGACCCTCCCAGCAGTGCCATGAAAAGTTTAAAAAAAAAAGAAAAGTGATTACCGGTCTGTTAAGGACCACAACGGCCGGAGCGTGTCGAACTGGAGGATATGTAGGTGGATCAACATGATGGACTCGATATATGGCCATAGACTGGCGAACATTGGGAGGGAGGGTGGCTTGTTTAACGCAGCCACATTAGTATGATTTCCCATTTTAAGGGCTGTAGTGCTGAATTTACCAAATATTAAATCTTTAATTAAAAAGACAAAAACAAAGGGGATATATATGTTGAAACACAGAACCAGATTTATTTATGTTCACACAAAAGCAGGGTTGTAAAGATCAAGAAAGGATATTAAATTCTGAATGAATGACATAAAAATAAAATAGTGCAAAACACCCCCCTCACGGCAGGAAAGAAAAATGTATTTTTAGTTATTCTGGTAGACCCTCTCATACATTACTGCCCTCCTCCTTTACACCCTGTGCCAGTGCCACCACAGGCTCTGCTGCTGCATCTCACTCATTGTCATAGGCCTCTCCCTGACTCTCGCAAAGGTTATGAAGAGCACAGCAAGTCAACGGCATCCATTTAACCAGTTCGACATCAGTCATTTCTTTTCATGAGGCAGCGCCACCTTCCCTTTAGTCAACCAAAAGCATTTTCAACCACTACCCGTGCTCTGCAGATTTTCTTGTTGTAGAACTGCTGTTCTGCTGTCAGATGTCCAGTGTCAGGGAATGATTTTAAGAACTAGCTCTGCAAGGGATAGGCAGAGTCTCCTAGGACGTAGTAGCCAGCATTCACCCCAGCAATGTTCCTGGTGTAAGCTCGAAAGTGGTTGCCATGGCTGTCCAACTCCACAATGTGGACAGTCTGAAACTTGAGCATCATGCAAGCTCCCAGGTAGGCCTGCAAACGCATTCCAGAAAAGTCACTTTTCATCTACAACACCTTGAAGGATGATGGAGTGCCAGCCTTTATGGTGAAGTAGTCGCAGTGGTACTCCTGTGGTGCCAAGACTGCGTGAGCCCCCACGTTGTTCTTACTGTAGGCAGCCATTTCTTCAAACTTCTCCTGGTCTGGGAAACAAATTTGTTCTGGCACCAAGCACATCCCAGCAGCAGCACATAACTCTTGCACACACTGGCACACAGTGGTTGTGCTTACGCCGAAAAGATGGCCAATAATTCTGTACTCTGAGCCAGTTGCAAGCTTCCACGGGACGATGGCCAATCTCTTCTTTAGAAGTACACATCTGCAGGACTGAGGGGTAGTGAAAACCAGGAACAATGAAGTCCTACCACTCGGTAGCTCGGTTGAATGCCCAAACTAAAAAATAACAACAAAATAAAAAACTTACAAAAGCTAAGTTTTGCTAAGCAGTTAGATGTGGAATTTTGCTGGCTTTATACATACTAAACTACTGCCTATTTATATGGAGTCTGGTGTGTTTGGCAATGGTGCATTTCAGCACCCATGTGAAGAGGTTAGAGCAGTTATTCTACCAACATGAGCAGAGCTGCTCGGCTGCTGCTTGGCTGCTGCTCGGCTGCAGCACATCTAGAGAATAAGAGTCTCGTCGATTTTTACCACACAATATGGGCAGGCTTCAACAAAAATGGTGTTTTAATGGTCATCTGTCACATACATAAATAAAGATGGACAACAGTTCCCCAAAAGTGAAGGTTTTCAGTTTTGACTGTCGGACTGCAGTATAGGTCATTGAGCCTGCCCCGCCCTGTTAGTAAATGGACATAGGCCAAAACTAAAAGTACATGTCAAATACATTTTTCCCAAAGATGGTTTCTGTCAACCTGATGTTTTCTCAATTAATGTTTTTAGGATAAGTTAAGTTTTAATGAGTTATTTATTTCTACAAAAAGGGGATTTTCTACCATGACTGACAGCTTTGATAGCCAATCTGTATGCTTGCGTTCAATGGGACTGCACACCATTGGTCATAAGGGGAACACATGAAACGCCCCCACCGCAGAGACTGCTACTGCACAGACTCGTGCTCCAAATGACATCACCAACACAAAATGGCAGCAGCTCAATCCAGGGCACTTCATTTATCATTATAGCTATACAGTCTATGGTCACAGACATGAAAAGTATAAATATCTACTTAAACTCAACCTTTTCTGTTTCTGTTTTAAAATAAAAGCCCCCTGACAACATATCTGTCTGAAAGGCTTTTTACTGTGAAATATTTGCATGACCATGTTATTGTACAGTAGCTTGCGCAGCTCCAGAAATGAGTGGAGAATTTGCTTTTGTTTGTGGAAATATAGTAGTTATAGCAGCAGGCAGCTTTGCAGCAGTGACACAGCAACACACTGTCAGTGTTAACATAAAAAGTGTACAAGTCGCAGCAGTTCAGCAAGGCAGCCGGCACAGCAACAAATGCAATGTGTCCTTGGTGTTTCTCTTTAACAGAGAGGTCTATCTTTGTCGGGATCCTTTCTATAATGTCGTCAGACACTAAGAATAACAATCTGAACCTGTGGCAAAAACAGTCACTGTTAGCAGATGTACATGGACCCATTTTCTAAAGTTGTTGTTCAGATTTTGACACAAAATCATGGGGAAAAAGGGTTCCGGTTGAAAAACAGCAAAGTAACTATTAAAGAAATCTCCAAGCCTTCAATACTGAGCAATCCTCTTAACAGACACAATGCTTGCTTCATTTCATACTTTTGTGCAGTTATGAGTCATTATGGCTTCATATAATCACTACTGCAGCCAAAAAAACACAAAATCTATTCAAATATGGCTTTTAGTTTGGGTGACAAAAAATGATAGAAATTCAAAATCTGTAATGAATCATTTCCATTCCAACCCCCTTCTTCCTTTCATACCCACCTTCAATCCACCTGCCAAAATGTGTTGTCTTAGTCACATTTACAGATGAAAAACCCTCTTTGATATCCCTTTGCTGCTGTAATAGTGTAAAATTCCCTACTGTGGGACCGATAAAGGCTTATTTTGTCCTATCTTAATAAATATTTATTTACATGTCTGGACATTTACATGACTATCCTTTAAAATGATCCAGTTCACAGAGCGATAGTCCAACAGTCTGCAGTTCAAACCGAGTTGAAGAGATCCATCATGTTAATTTTTTTTAGATCCCACAGCCTGAAAAAGATACTCAGAGAATGCAAAAACAAATCCAACAGGAATTCAACCAAAGCTCCATCCTTCACAACTATTCATTCTAACTCAGGAATTTGAACTTTTGTAAACAATATTTGTCTTAAGTCACAATATAAAGGACAGTAAAGAAATTAATTTTGATTCCCACCTCATTTAGCTCACAATACTTCCAAGTTCTTTCCTCCTCAGTAACACCTCTGTATCCTCCACTTTAAATAAGTAGTGGTAATATACCTAGCTCTCTGACTTTAAGCCAAGTTATAACATTTCTTTTCTACAAATGTACTCTTTATTAAATAAATTGTATGTTATACATTTTAGCTTTTGTAATATTTCTTCTGCCAATGAATGTGCATTTAGCCGGAACTAAGTATTTAAACTTCTTCACCTCCACATTTGCTTTTGGAAATCATAAATAAGTCCACACTGCTCCAATAAATAAACATTTTCAGATGCTCATTCACCTCCGACAGAGGTTCCGACACATGTTCATTTTTCAAAACTTTTTGTGAGCCCATAATCTACATAATAATAATTATAATTATTATTATAATTATTGATTATATAAATACACATTTTACACGTGAAAAATTCTCCTGTTTTCCAAACATTGCAGTACTTTCTCAGTAAAGTCCATCAACGTCAAGTATACGTGCAAGTTTAAGTTCATTTTCGACCTTTCTCACAGCCTTTTCTGAAGCCACTCAAGCTGACCTCTGTCCTGGCAGCCGTTTAACCCTTTTACAGCTTAACAAGTGGTTTGATTTTCTTTCATAAAGTTATGAGTTCCAAGATAATTGCCTGAAATTTACCCCCGCAAAATAAATAAATAAATAAATAAAACTGGTTATGCAAAAGGGTACAATACAAAAAGGTAAAAACCAAACAAAAAAACAACAAATAAAATAAAATAAAATTTTAATAAAATAAAAAAGGTAGAAACCAAAAAATAAAATAGCTGACAATAATTTCATTATAAATACAGTTTTCTGTACATTTTCCCTAATTTTAAAGTTCTCTTCTCTCCCTTTTTTTTCATATAATTTTCTTGTCCCCTTTCACTGATTTCTTGAGACTATTTGTGGGACAACCCTTTGAAAGCTAAGTTGTCTTGAT
Organism: Plectropomus leopardus; assembly: GCF_008729295.1. Lineage (NCBI taxonomy): Eukaryota > Metazoa > Chordata > Actinopteri > Perciformes > Serranidae > Plectropomus > Plectropomus leopardus. The sequence continues at coordinate 1,919,720 of NC_056479.1, read as the reverse complement.
TTCTCTCAAAAACACAGGGGGAAGTTAAAAGTTAAAGAAAATTACGTTAAATTTATCACAAAAAAGCTCAAAATACAAAAAGCTAAAAACCAAACTAAAAACAACAACAAATAACATAGTTAACAATAATTACAATACTAATAATTATAAATATAGTTTTCTCTATGCTTTCCCTTTCATTTTTATTAACTTCTAATAATTTCTCATTTATTGGGACAACTAGTGGAACATCTCTTGGTATGTTGATCATTGCCTTTTTAGCCAAAATAATCAGTCCATTTCGCGTTTGTTTCAAAGGTTTAAATGCATGTGAACGGCTCCTGAACACAGCACAAGAACATTGATGTACCAGGTTTCAAAGGGTTAAAGCAGCAGATTAGAAAGCATCCGTCCACAGCGCTTCTCCCTGCTGACCCCCCTGCATCCCACCTACCTGGTCTTAATGGTGGGGTTCATCCTGAGGGGAAACAGTCCCAGGTCTATGTCTTTGCAGTCGGGGTTAAACTCTAGTGCTCCTGAGACGTAAATCAGAAAGTAGTCCCAGAGCTCGGGTAACTTCTTGGAGGAGAGAATCATGGGGGAAACTTTGGGGTGGGGGTTTGGTTTGTGGGAGAGACGGCTGACAGAGGAATGAGGGGCTCCTGACACTGTCACATCACCTCCCCTCAGCCTGCCTTTAAGCGCTGTGGGCTGACCCAGCATCAACAGTCCACTCAGCACCTTCATTTAGCTGACTGACTCCTCCCCTCAGGGCACAGCACGCCAACTAAATCAGCTCCCCTCAAACTGCCCTACTTTCACATCCCATCCACCACATCTCAGCTTTAATGTCCGTGTTTATCTAGAAAACTGGGATTATTTTTCTGAGGGAAGTTATTAGTCTGTTGTTTTAGAGATGCTACATGTATTTCCTGTTTGGCTCTAAACATTATGTTTACAAATATAGGATCAAAACGGTGTGATGAAAGAAGAATAATAAAATAATTTTGGATTTTGTGATCATTGCTGAAAATAAACTCTGTGGTAAACAAATGTTTATGCTACGTACATTTTTGTTCAGCAAGATAATCTTCACAAATGATTAACACTTTTAGGATTTTTGAAGCCTTTTCTGCAATCACCAGAAGTAAAAAGCTAACATTATGATATAAACAAACTGCACCACGGTTGTGTCACCAACACTACAAAGCTAATGTCACCCTGGTTCCCTCGTCAAAAAGCCAATGGAATTTTTCCACTGGATTTTGGATCATTGCAGAAAATAAGCTCTGTGGAAAGTTTATGAAACTTACACGTATTGTTCAGCAAGATAATCTTCACAAATGAACACCACTTTCAAGACTTTTGAGGCCTAAATGTAGGCTAATCCTCAGACGCAAAGAGCTACTGCTAGGCTCAGCATGATGACATTCTTCTCATTTAGCCACTTTTTAGCAACTGCCTTTTTTACGATGCATAACAGCTTCAACAAGTTCACAGTGGGGTGTTTACTGATATTGTTTTATGTTGAAGAATAAAAAGTGAAAGTCTCTTCAGCTCCAGTTATCCACAAACCTTATTTCAGGCATCTTACCAAAAACACATTCAGAAAACTCACTGACTTTGAGACGAGGGAACCGAAGGTGCTAACACATTTCCAGGGTCAAGAAGCCATTTCTGGTGTTCTCTAGAATTGTGTGACTTTGGAGATTTTTAAAGAAAACATGCTCTTAAAATCCATTTGCAGCTTTTGGGATTTTTTAAATATGTGAAATAAATACAAAACATTGGCTATAAAAGTTTACTGCCCCAGCCCTAAGCCAAATCAAAAAACAGAACTCCATCTCTAATGCTTAAAAATAATTTAAAGTGCCTGCCCCACTCTGCACCACCCCCTTCCGTCATATAGGCTAAATAACAGTCCCTTCCACAAACACCTTTACATGATGTAAAGGCATCTCCACCAGCACAAACACACATTATTACACTGCAGATTACATTTCAGGTGAAAATAAATATTTAAAAATGAAATCAGAATTAGGCTACACTGAGGATGCTGGACGTTATGGATCATATTGGTCCTCAGGCAAATACGGCACAAACTTTTAACCATAAAAACAACATTTTAATTTAAAATGTAACAATGTCAACTTTGTGATTACTGCGCTAAAGTGTGAGTGCACGGGTTAAAATCCATAAAATTTTTATTCAAACTATTTGATTACACTTGCCGAATCTGCCAGGGAGCAAAACAGATCTGGATGTTTCTTTCTTTGGCTGTTTAAGGAAACAAAGAATAAGCCAGACTCGAAATGAAGTTTTGTAAAACACCCTGTCTTCCTCACCACGCCACGCGCGGGGCTTTATCCAAACTTGAGTGTTTGTCACGTACCAGTAAATGAGCGAGAGTCCGTCGAAACGCTCGAGCTCTCTCCCCCGCTGTTTCAGCAGAGACATATTATCCGAATGTGGTTCCGGTCTTCAGCCCCCGCGCTGCCGGTTCGGACTCTCACAGGAGAAACTGAGACGCATCCCGGTGTCCGCCGCTCAGCCCGTCAGCCGCGCGCCTCCTCCGCTGACTGCGAGGATGTGTCAGCACTCAGCCGAGCAGATCAATGACACGGACGCTGCTCCGCCGGTAACGGGACGCTCTGCCGGCCCGATTCTAATCTGATCGACACGTGGGCTGTTCCTGCTGACTGACCTTTAGCCATCTGTTTGACAACAATTCTACCTCGCGCGCACTACACTTGTTACAGTTTCCGGTGGGTCCGAGCTGCTGCTGTCATGGTCCAATTAAGAAAAACAGTCGGTACGCAATCCGCGGGTTGAATAATCGACCTAATCGGAAGAGTTCACCAGTCACCTGATATAACCGTTTGAAACCGGAGCACGGTCATTTCTCTCGAAAACATAGAAAAATGCAATGATGAACAAGAAATTAAGGTAAGAAGTTGTAGTAGAATGACAGAGAATGACCTAAAAAAAACGTCAAAATAAAACAACAGATAAATAGATTTATAATTATATATTTAGAATATTTATTTTTCTGTAACTTAATTTAAAATATAAAAAATATAATATACATATAAATCAATATACATTATATATACATAATTACAAGTATAGAATTTTCTGATATTCTACCCAGTTATTTGATAATTTTCTAATGATTCTTTCTATTTTTAAAGCCAATTCTCAGGTCATTTTCTCATCACCTTTCACAATTATTTGTTGTTGTTTTTTTTTTGTTTGTTTGGGTTTTTTGTGATTTCTAAAATGTTTCATGCCAAGTTGCTGATCATTTTATTTCCATTGAGGTTTTTTTTGTAAGAAAAATTACACCAATTTCTCCCGGTTTCAAAGGTTTGAATGCTTGTAAAAGGCATCTGAACACAGCATGTCAAACCAGGTTTCAAAGTTAACTGACTGACATTTAGTGATGCTGTTGCAGTAGTTCTCTGATTCACAGTGTCATTTGTAATTTCAATACTGTGCTAAATTAGCCTGGACTGATGAAAAGTTCAATGACCTTGTTAAAATACATCACAATAACTTTATTTCTCCTTCAATGACAAATCAGACTGAACGATGGAATATTTGTGACTCTTTGTGGTCATGGGCTGGCTTGGCTTGGCTTGGCTTGGCTTGGTTTGGCCCGTCAGAGGTGCAGTGAGAGCCTGTTGTCTGCAGTTCTTCATCTAACATCTCTCTGTGGCTGGTTCTGCTGGTTCTCATCCTCCCTTCAGTAGCAGTAGACTTGTTTTTATTGAAGGGAAGTCGGAAATAAAGTTCAGCAAATAAAATGATAAACACTTTTAATTTCCTATAGACTCTTCACAATAAAAGCCCCCTATTATTTTGTCATGTTAATGGTTTTATTGTGAAACAGTACACACACACTTGTTTTAGGGGGAGAAGGAGGGTCTCTCAGGGTTGGCTGTGATTGGTAACATGTCACTGCTACCTGCTTTAAGGTGGTCTTGTGACCTTTTGGATCTGCATAAAAAAAAAAATCCATCTCTGGCATGGCGCGGCATGTTAAAACTGACAAAGGAAATGCAAATCGGCACAGCATGATATGAATCGGTGCAGCCAGCCTCTTCCTGAACAGTTTTATTTCTCATTTGATATCTTGTAAATGAAGACCTGGCCCACCCTGACACTCAGTAATCCATCCATGTCGCCAGTCTCTTGTGTGTTCTGTATTGAGCACTGCTAACAAATATGTCCTGCAGATTTCAAGAGCTCAACACCCACCAAGTTTGAAGTGGATCAGATGGATGAACATGTCACGTCATGTCAATCTGACAGTCTGTCTGTCTGACATGTAAACGTGCCACGTTCTCATACCAACTTGTCACATGGTGCCGCTCTGTCAGTGACCTACTGCATCTACTTTGAACGTTTTAGGTATCCTTCTGCATCAACTGTTTACGCTCCGGGATGCTGTTACAGTGATGTCAACAAATGCAGATGGTGGGATGGAGCAGCATGGTCCTTATTTTTACACAACACATTGCAACCAACTGGGACTGTCACATTTGCCTGATTCCTCTATTGAGGATGCACTCCTGCATTCACACCTGCACTTAGAGGTATCTGCTGGGATCTGGTGGCCCAGGATGCATGTTAATGACAGCAGAGCCAGACTGGAAGAGACTCCTTCCTTTTGAGTTTGATGTACCCAGGACACCCTGGAAAGCAGTGCTGACACTGAATACATTTTTCGGGTAAAGTAGGTAAATATTGGACACAAGATGTGTCTTTTCAAATCACACTTGTAGCAATGTATAGGCAGAGTTTGGAAGTAGGGGTGCAGGGTGTGCTCTGTCAACAGCTTCTCTTTATAGCACCAACTTTGTTTTTTTTTTTTTTTTAAAGAAAGAATTGGTGCTTAAATTTGACATCTGTGCAGCAGCATCATGGGCAGATTGTGTCCTTTTGCTCTACCTGCGAGACATGTCAGTGTGTCCTCTGACTCATTTGAACATGCTCGACAGCCAGAGACACGCTGTCAGCTCTGTCCATGTTACGCACACACATACAAGCTGGCATGTACTCAAACTGTCTTTGAACTTATTTGTCAAGGTCTCTGGGATGGCCACAGGGTGACTGTCCTCCCTGCATCAAGCTCTTCCAAAAAACAGGAAGTTCCCTGTTTGTGTGAAATGGTACTGTGCATGCCATGTGGTGTCCTCCTCTACACATATCACGATGGATTAGTGAGCTCTTTCCACCCTTCATCACCTGCTCTGCTTGTGTTTGGGACATTTTACATGTGTGTAATTATCATCCTGCTCTCCACAGCAGCAGGTGGGTCATGAATGGAGTGTGTTTCTCTTTCAGTATTCACACTGAGCCTGGGACAGAGGAGAGAGCAGCTAATGCCTTTTTATCTTTTTGGGCGCTGCACTCATGGGGCTGTGAACTGGTGAGTGTGAGAGCATGCTTGTAGACTATGTGCACAAATGATTTTTGCTTTTGCACTTTTTATTGAAGGATTTAATCAAGGTTCTATGGGAGGACTCTTTAACCCTTTGAAGCCTGAGAAAATTGGCTTGATTTCTTCTAAAGTACCGGAAGAGGCGAAAAGGAATGGCCAAAGAGAAATGGCCCCAAGATTAGCAAGAAATAACATTTCCAGAAAATAAGCTGAAAATAAGCACCAAAAAAAAGAAAAAACATTTAAAAATAATTTATTGAAAGGATAACCCCTTGAGATGTATCACCTCGTTTTTAAGGGGGTCCTCATCACAAACAAACAGAAAGTAAAAATACAAAAAGAAATGCAATACAATGCACAGAGACCCATTTCATTGCAGGACACTCACACAAACATACACAAAAAGCTCTCCCAGGCCCAGCTAATCCGCAACCAACAAATCCCCCAGGGTAGTGTACATTAAAGCAGAAACCTGCAATACATTCAGTAGGTGTACACAACCATATTAATGAGTATACAGGCATCTTCATGTGTTGTACAGGCATAAAGGGAAACAAAGCTAAAAACAAACTGTTTCATGATAGTGAGACAGTGAGACAGGATATAAATAGAGTTAAAAACAGGAGCAGGTCGTTTAAAGATGGTTGAGTATGGATGCTTTAAAGAGATGAAAAGAGGTAATAGACTGAATTGAGCAAGGCAGTTTGTTCCAGCCAGATGGAGCTTTAAATTTAAAGGCATGTCGACCAATTTCTTTACAGAATTTGGGAACAGAGAAAAACAGTTACTCAGTATGCCTTAAGTATATATGAGGACCTGAATGGTGTTAGGAAAGAAACAAAAAATGACCCTGAGAGAGTGCCAAAAATAAAATCAAACAATTTTAAATATCTAATTATTAAACATATAATCATACGAATTATGAAAGCTGCTCATTTTCTTTTTCCCATGGTTTCAAAAGGAATCAAACCATTTTTCTCAGTTCCAAGAGGTTAAAGACAAAATATGAGAGAAAATTAATTATTAGTAATTATCATTTTTAAAGCATTAACTTTAAATATTATTTTCTTTGTTTTGTTGCCATCCTTATATATATATATATATATATATATATATATATATATATTTATAAGTGTATATTATATAGATATTTTAAGTTTCAGATTATTTCCTTGTACATTTTATTACTTTTCTGCTAATTTTGGGGTCATTCCTTCTTTAATTTCTCATTGCCTTTCTCCCATGGTTTAAGAGAAATTAAGCCAGTTTGCTCAGGTTTTAAAGGGTTAATTTTCTGCTAAGAGAAAAAATAAGAGAAGTTAACTCCAGATGCGCCAAACACTCAACCAAACCAAATCCCAATCTGTTCTGACCCGGTGTGCTCAATGATGAATCCCACTGATCTTAACCCACCTGTTAGCACAGGTAACGCCCCCAACACTACATAAGGGCAGGTTTAGTGCCGTGTGCAAAGAACAGCACATGTGGGAAACATTTTGTGCTGTGTGTGAAAATGAGATGCTTTTAAATGCTTTTCTCTTATCTGAGTGAGAGTGCTCTCAAACACTTGGAAAATGTTTCTCTTATGTCAGAAAGGAGCAAAACTAAGAAAACACTGGTGAATCCCAAAGTCATTGGATACTAAAAAACTATAACAAATGGTGGAAACAAGCAAAAATAAGAGAAAATTAGTTTGTGTATATACTTTCTTGCATGAGACCCTCTCTCCATCAGCTTAGAGTCCAGTAATGCATGAGTCGGAAGCTTGTCTGTTGTGATCCATCATCCTAGTGACTAGACGGAGTTAGTTAAATTATTCTCCCACATGCTTCTCATCAGGGTGTCTGCTCTGCAATCCTCCTGATACCTTAATCCCACAGCGGGGCTGTGAGGTCAACAAGCCTCCGGCCGAACACCAGCACTCTGACTCTGTGTCTCTCTGATGGCTGCAGACAGGATTGGGGACAGAGAGCTGTGATCTTATGTCTGCTATTATAGGAACCAGAGAACAGCTAATCCAGTCAAGTCCAAGGTGTCACTGCCTCAAACCGCACCTCCTCAGCAATTCACTACAATTATTAACCCTAAAACACCACCACATGTACAGCTTCATCCACAGCATGTATTAGTCATCACTCAGTCAGACTATATTGCAAATCCTTTGACCATTTTTGAACATGGTAACTTTATAGAGCTCAACAAATTGTTTTTTTATTGTATTTTTATGAAAACACATTTTTACCTGGAAAAGAAAAAACTGATGTAAAGTAATAAAAGAAAAAGAAAAGAAATAAATCACAATAATTAAATTTAAATAAATATTTTAAACCTAATTAATTTGAAATTATTATTATCTTTTTTTTTTTTGTTAATCTAGAAAATTCCCCTGAGACGCACCACAGAGCGCCACAGGAAGTCAAGTAAATGTAGCAATGTATTGTTATATTCCACCACTGTTTATAACTTCTGCGCATCTCACTTTCAGAATATGCCTAACTCAGGCTGAACCTGTTTTCAGAGTGACTTCTACAGTCTACAGCTAGGTGTCATTGCAGCGCTGTCTATGCAGTCATGTTGAGTGGAAAGCAGCACTTGGTTTTACAGTATTGATCAGGCTGCTGAGTCTCTCTCCTGTGCTTTGGGACAGGGAGGGGAGGACAGAGAAAGTGTCCTCCACCCTCCCTGCTTCACTGGGTGCCTGTCAGGCACAGCAAGTCAAATTAACACTCCAAAAGAAGTCAGATCTGGCCAAGCAGGTTCACATAAGCAGGTTTACACACACACACACACACACACACACACATACACACACACAGGCACACAAACACACACTGCTCACATGACATACCAGTTTGAGGTGTGGTTGTTTCAGCTGTGAGTTTCAGGTGCACAGAGACAGGGATGGGAAGTAAAGGAATGTGATGTCTCTTCTCTCTTCACACAGCCCACAGTGATCCTGCCTCTGAGTGAGAGGTGGCTGGTTTGCAGAACTGAAACTTCTCCCATGTGCCAGGTTTGTGCCAACTATGGCAGCAAACACAAAAATGCAAAAGCAAAACGTCCTATCCAGAGTCGGTGTTTAACTTGTCCATTCTGGGCTACTGTAGAACAACATGGCAGACTCCATGAAAGAGGACCTGCTCTGTATGGATGGTGTAAGATAGCTGTCAAAAAGATGTATCCATAATGAATCATTCTTATTTGTAACTTTAACAGTTTCTATGTCAAAAAAGCAGTTTTACACAAAATTCTGCTGTCATATACGTGAGTCTGTGAAATTGGGTTCGAGTTTGGATTATTTTATGAGTATGAGTGTAAAATCTGTGAGTGCAAAGTCTTATGAATACAACTCACGTTTCTGTGACTACGAAGTCTTCACTGTGAGCACGAATCCAAGTTTACGGATACGAATTGAAAATTGCTTAAATGACGTCACTGAGGTCACAGTCAGGTTGCAGGGAGAGTAATCAATGCTCAATTCCCCCAACTGCGCATGCGCATGCCCCAGAGGCAAACATGGAGGGCAACAGCCTACCAAGCAGTCTGGAGAAACATCACAGGTAATGTCAATCATAACGTGCATTGCATAGCCATTATTTATTTCATAAAATCGAACCATTATGTATAACATACATTTTTTGCAATCACAAACTTATTGCTTTAACTTGCAGCTAAAGACATTTACATGCCAATGATGCTACTGTGTTACTGGGATTAGTAGAAGTTGGCCAGTGCTAAGTTATTTTAGTTAGCTTGCAAGTTAAAAGACTAAATAATTAAAAGAGGGCTCTATTCTGATTGTACCGCGGCCATTGTTTGTTCAGAGAGGACCTATGCTGGATATTTTCCAGCTCGTTTTTGCCTTATTTAACCATCTCGGTCTAATTTTGATGTTAGGTAAATGACTTGTAAATTGTTAGATGGAGAGTAGAGGCTCCCTTCCCTCTACAGTAACTTCTCTGGGCTGAATGATCAGTGTCTCGTGCCCCGTACCATAATCTCTTGTAAATGAAGGACAAGACTACACAAATAACTACACACATCATAATGTGTAGGCAGCTATGATAATCCAACGCTCCATGGATTGATTTCTCAAAGGCTTTGTCGAAAACAAATGCACTCGGGAGGGTTAGGAGGGTGAGCAAAACAGTGGAAAAGTGACTGGATCTATACAACGGGCAGATTTATATACCAAATAACGCAAATACAAATCGATTACATTCGGATTTTGATCAACATTATGTCTCAAATTGATAATTTCACTAAATGTAAACCGCGTAATAAGCGGGATAATTCACCATGTCTGGGTTTATTTCTCTAAATCAATCTTCTCACTCCTTCCGTGTTACCACAAAGTTATTGGTTCCCGTTAACTCATCCCATGCTGTGGTGATGAACATATAGGGACAGTGCATTATGTTATGGGTAACGTTATATGTTTCATATCATGTAGTTCAGTGCTAACTAACTAAAATAACTCAGTACTTTTCGATTCGTACCTGTAAACTTGGATTCGTGCTCACAGTGAAGACTTAGAAACGTGAGTTGTATTCATAAGACTTTGCACTCAGAGATTTTACACTCATACTCATATAAAAACAATCCAAACTCAAACCCAATTTCACAGACTTCACAAACGGCTCATTCTACATAACGACAAACACAACAATTCTAAATTTCAGGTGATTTTACATTAATGAAAACATAGTCCTGAATATCATACAGTCCCTTTAAGATTTCGTAACGCTGCAATCGCAGCAATTCATGCAATTTCAATCAATCGCCATGAATTCTGAACAATTTTGTCCAATCACTGCAACTTTACTGCAAAGTTGACTCATTTCATTGAACAGGTGCACACAGCATATTGATCCACTCAGCCCATCAGAGTTAGATGATTGGTATGATTAGGTCAGGCTGAATAAAAGGCAATAGGCCAATAACGTCTTCACAATTAAAGTGAAAGTAGCAAATGCGCTGTTGGTTTGTGCACAGTGTGTCAGCAGAGGAAGCTGTGAGAGGCTTACAGTCCAGACACACACACAGCAGCACTTTTCTGTCACAGGGGGCTTTGACGGGGTTTTGGGGGCTTTAACTTCTGCTGGTCCTACGGCTTTCTCATACACACACACACACACACACACATACACACACATACACACACTCACACACACACACACACACACACACACACACACACCAGTATTTAATGAAGTGGTCTGTCACAAGCATGCAATACAAAGTTAAACAGATTCATGATTTATGAACATTACTCCACTATTAGCAGATTTTCAAAAATCTGTTTTTTTTCCACAAAGATGTCCACAAAGATGTTTTTTTTTTATTTCAAATACTGAAGTAATTTTTATTTACACACCTGTAGGTGAATTCAAAGGATTGAGCATATTCTCTTGATGAAGATAGATTTTCACTGAATAAGAATCCTCATAAAAATATGCAAAAGTGACATTAAGACTTCCTCAAAATTGGGTCTTTTCATTCATCCATATAAACCTTTGCTGCACTAGGATATTACTGTTAATAAGAAACACTGTCAAGAGCTTGTGTTGTACGTCGCTTTGGATAAAAGCGTCTGCTAAATGAAATTGTAGAATTGTAGAATTGTAGAAGAGAGCCTCAGAGAGTTAGTGAATGTGTGACATGATGTGATTCTGGAGTTTGCCTAGAAAATCATCACCAATGAGGAGACAATAACTGACACAGGTTTTAATCTTGTATCTCTAAACATAAGGGAGAAAGAGATATATAAAAAATATCCATACAATTATTGTATTTGACTTGTGTTTTATTGTTCAGCATATAAGCATTATAACAATTAAAACATGACTATTTCTAGTTGAAAACTGTTAATAAGTGGGAGTGCAGACTGAGAGCAGTAGCAGAGTTAAACCAGTAGCAGAGTCTCAGTGAGACAGATCAGGACTGGGAACACGGGTCTCTTCTCCGTGTCTTTGTGAGTGGAGTCTGGGAGCCCTGGGTGGCCTCACAGGTCACAGAGCCCACCTTCCTCCACTGGTCTACAGAGAGCCTCAGGGTGCTACTCCAGCTGTAGTGGCCGTCCTTCTCCAGCACCGTGGGGCTCCCTCTCTCGTCCTAGCTTCTGCTGCTGCTGCTCACTGGAGGGGGGCAGCACCATCAGGGTGGGACGGACATCATCTAGGGGACAGCAATCAGCTTAGAGGACAGGGACCACACAGCTGTCAATGAACCATCAGACACTTGGTCAGCTTTATTGTGTGAGAGTTGATTTTGTCCTTTAAGCAGTTTCTGTCAGATGTTTTTTCTGCTCCACCAGTCACTCACTCACACACTGTTTTGCTTCCCTTTAAGAAGCCTCTCATGAAAACCAGCACAGAGAGAATCATCATACAGAACAACCTGAAAATATTTTGCAGATTTTCAAATACCAAATTTTACCTTTACCTGGTTCAACAGAATTTGAATAATCGATTCAGAATTTGTTTAAAAAAACTTAAAAATTGTAATGTAGTCTTGGAAAATATTTGTCTTGTCTTGTCTCATTACAATTTGAGTTTTTTAAATTCCAGTATTATGGAAATTTGTGAAGACATGTTTAATAAAGCTCCATGGTATAGGAGGAGAAATTAAAAACATGAATATTAAAGTAAAAAGACAAACAGATTTCTAAAGCAGATATTAGAAATGAGAATTTAAAACATTACATTATGTTATCACGTGTCTGTTAAGAAACTTACTTTCAACATCCAGTCTTGTTCCTCTACAAGTCCAGCAAAATGATATAAACTCATTTAACCTCTGTACAAAAACCTCTGACTGTTTTTCAAGTTCTCAATAAGCAACTTTACCACAGAAGCTAGACATAATGATTTTCATTGAAATCATTTTCATTTCAGTGATATTTCTGGAAAATTAAAATTAAAAATTAGAACATAATGTAGAAAGTTAAAAGTGTTGAAAATAATGGAAGAACACTAGTTCTTGAATGGTAATAATTGTTCATAAAGTTTGACTTACTTCCAACATCCAGTCTGGTTCCTCCACCAAAAGTCCACCACAGTGATACAAACTGATTTAGCCCCCGTACAAAAACCTCTCACTGTATAGAGACACGGCTCTCTGACTGTGACACAAACAAACTCACCAGACACATTCTTGGTTGACCTGGTTTGTAATAATTGGTTAACATTTTTCAAACCAATTCAACTCTCATCAAAGTAGATTTAACATTGACAAAGTGAAATTAATCATATATGCATGTTTAAGGTAAGGTGTTTAGGGTGTCATTAAAAAAATAAAATCATATCTTACTGTCCACTTCAGTGATAATTAGCATTTGAAAAAAGCTAAAGCACATTCAATGCATAGAACACATCACCTATTAAAACATACAGAATATATACAATACAATATACATTAGTGTCATGAACTGTGGCACAGGAAAGGCAGGACCAAAATGCAACACTCAGACCAGGTAAGAGCAGCAAAACAAGGTTTATTCCAGGCAGAGGTGTCCAAAGCCAGAGGCAAAAAGCAAGGTCGATAACAAACGAGGTTAAAACACAAGAAAGCTGCTGATGAGGCTGTGAACAAGAGGACTGGTCCTGACGGGTTTGACATGGCTAACGTGGTATGTGGGGTGGGTCCGCATTGACCCTGGGAGCTTCAGTTTAATTGTGATAGGGTTGATGACCTTGGCGATGGGGAACGGACTGACGAACCTGGATTCCACCCGAAGAGGCAGGTTCTTGGTGACACCCTCTGGCCATTCCTGTAGCGTGGAGCAGGTGTCCTCTTGCAATCTGCAGCCGCCTTGTAGAGGTCGGACTGACGTTGGAGATTCTGGCGGACCCGCTCCCAGGTTCGCCTGCAGCGTCTCACCAAGGCCAATGCGTAGGGCACCGAGGACTCAGAGTCTATGGTAGGGAACAGAGAAGGTTGATGACCATGAACATTATGAAATGGTGACAAACCAGTAGAGGCAGATGGGAGAGTGTTGTGAGCAAACTCGACCCAAACCAGTTTCTGTGACCATGTGTCGGGATTCTGGGCGGCGGTGATACGCAGACTGGTCTCCAGTTCTTGATTGAGACGCTCGGACTGTCCATTGGTCTGGGGGTGGAACCCGGAAGAGAGGCTGACTATGGCACCAAGCAGGCCGCAGAACTCCTTCCAGAATCGCGAGATGAACTGAGGAATCCGGAAAATGTTACTCACTATTACCTCAGCCGTTTCCTTGGCTCAGGGAAGCTTGGGAAGGGCAATAAAATGTACCTTCTTAGATAGTCTGTCAACCACCATCAGAACCACTGTTACCGTTAGAGAGGGGTAGCCCTGTGACGAAGTCCATGGAGACGTGGGGCCGGGGGCGTTGAGGAATGGGCAAGGGCCTGAATTCTCCTGAGGGCTTCTGGTGAGAGACTTTGTTACAGGCACACACAGAGCAAGCATTGACATAGTCCGTAACGTCTTGAATCATTTTAGGCCACCAAAAATGTTGCTGCACTACAAACAATGTTTTACTAATACCGGGGTGACAGACAGTCTTATTGGTTATGAGCCCAATTAATCACCTCCCCTCTGAGGGCCTGAACCACAAAGAGCTTGTCATCAGGACGCTCAGGGGGAATGGCAATTCTTCAGTTGCCGCCTTGACTTTACTCTCCACCTCCCATGAGAGCGTAGCAACAAAGCAGGTTTCAGGTAGGATACTTTTGGGTTCGGAGTTGACGAGATCATGAGCAAACATGCGAGACAGAGAATCAGGCTTTACATTCTTTGAACCAGGTCGGTAAGAAAGTGTAAAGTTAAAGCGGCTGAAAAAGATAGCCCATCTAGCCTGCCTCACATTCAGCCTCTTAGCAGTTTTTAAATATTCAAGGTTTTTGTGATCTGTCCATACCTGGAATGTCTGAGAAGCTCCCTCCAGCCAGTGTCTCCACTCCTCCAGGGCCACCTTCACAGCCAGCAGCTCATGATCACCAATATCATAATTTCGTTCTGATGAAGAGAGTTTCTTGGACAAATATGCACAAGGGTGCAGCTTACCGTCCCTGGCATTGACTTGAGAGAGGACCGCTCCGACTCCGATGTCAGAAGCGTCTACTTCCACCACGAACTGCTGGCTGGGGTTCGGGAGGATGAAGACAGGGGCAGAGGTGAAGCTTTTCTTGAGGCCCTGAAATGCAGCTTCACATTCAGGGCTCCAAACAAATGGTCTGTGAGGAGAGGAAAGGTCATGCAGAGGTGAGGCTATGGTGCTATAATTGCAAATGAACTTTCTATAAAAATTGGCAAAACCCAGAAACCGTTGAACCTCTTTACATGAAGTGGGGGTGGCCCAATCCAGTACTGCGGATACCTTCCCAGGATCCATCCTGATCTCCCCCTCAGCAAGCACAAACCCAAGAAACGAGACCGAGGATCTGTGAAACTCGCATTTCTCCGCTTTCACAAACAGCTGGTTCTGAAGCAATCGCTGTAGCAGCAAGCGGACATGGTGTGTGTGAGTCTCCTCATCAGGGGAGAAGATCAGGATGTCATCTAAATACACAAAAACAAATACATTTAACATATCACGAAGTCCGTCATTAACCAGGTTTTGGAAAACAGCGGGAGCATTAGTGAGACCAAACGGCATGACTAGGTATTCATAATGACCCGTGGGAGTGTTAAAGGCCGTCTTCCATTCGTCTCCTTCCCTGATTCTTACCAAGTGGTAAGCATTGCGGAGATCAAGCTTGGCGAAAATCGTGGTCCCCTCCAACAGCTCGAAGGCTGTTGAGATGAGGGGGAGAGGATACCTGTTCCTCACAGTGATATCATTGATGCCACGATAGTCAATGCAGGGTCTGAGGGTTTTGTCTTTCTTTTCCACAAAGAAAAATCCTGCTCCAGCAGGAGACGAGGAAGGACAGATGATTCCAGCGGGCGAGGGAATCCCTCACGTAATCTTCCATGGCTTTACGTTCTGGAGCAGAGAGAGAGAACAATCTACCCCTAGCTGGGTTCCTACCTGGCAACAGGTCAATAGCACAATCATAAGGACGATGTGGCGGCAGGGACGTGGCTTTCGCCTTACTGAAAAATCTCAGCTAAGACATGGTAACATGGCAGCACACTAATCAGATCAGGGTTTTTGGGATCCGAAACAGCAGTCGAATTGCTGGACTTGGGAAGACAGGAATCTGCACATTTGGGTCCCCAGGAGGTAATCCTCCCACTGACCCAGTCAGGGTTGTGAACCTTAAGCCAGGGGTGCCCTAAAATTACCTGATGAGCCACAGAGTCAAAAATGTGGAAACTTAGCTTTTTAGTGTGAGCATCAGGGAAAACTAGCTGAACCGATTGTGCACGGTGAGTTATCCTGCCTAGAGGGGTGCCACTGAAAAGGTACACTCTGGTGCAACTGTTACAGCGTCCATCTTTATATACAGTCTACAGTGGATGTTGGAGCCATTTGTTGGTTGCAGCGGTAGCAGCTAGCTTCTCTTGTTAGCCACTGATCTGCAGCGCTGTGAGCTGTGACGCGGGACGCCAGATTCATGGTTTGTTTGCTGTTTGACAGGCAGGAGACTGTTTAACTCTGAGAGTACATTTACATTTACATTTACATTCAGCACATCTGAATGTTCTCTGACAAAGCTGAAGCTCAAGTTTTAATCATCAACTCCAACTGAGTTTTAAACCTCCAGACTTACATGTTGCAGATTTAAAAAGATTTCAGGCTAAAATAAAGTTATTTTTCTGCTCCTAAACAGTGAGATCAAGCAGTCAGTTTACAGTGAAATGAAATGGGTTGTCTAGTTGTTTCAAGTTACTTATTCATGGTCTCAAAGATTAAAATGTGGAGCTTTTCTTGATAATCAGTAAGTGTGTGCTCAAAACCAATCTTTTAACCCTGTCAGAAAAATTGTAAATGCATAGAAATGATTTTTGGTTGTAGAAAACATTTTGGTTAAATGAAACCCCAACACGTGTTACAATCATTTCCTTTGCTCTCAGTTGTCATGCATAAACTATAAACAGCTGGCAACCTCTTGTTTTAAATCACTCTTAGCATTAAAATGGAAACCATCTTTGTAGCTTCCATGTTGTTCCCAATTTTAGGACCTCAAAGCACAGACCTGTTTTCATCATCATCATCATCATCATCATCATCATCATCACAAACATGTCCACATCTATTTTTGGCCATAATAAATACGTGAAGTTTTATGAGGTCCAGTATTCTATTTGTTTTCTGATCTTTACCACAACCGTGCATCTTTTTCACATTATCAAAGATTTTTGGAGTTATCCACACTGCTGTTTGTCAACAAGTTTGGCACATCTATCTGTAATTTTTAAACTGCTCATTTAGCATACTGTGATGCACTTTTTGTCTACCACCACATGGCTTTGTAGGCAATCTAAATGATCTTGATCCTAATTTTTCCCAATGTTTATTCTCCATGGTTCTTTCCTACAATTCTACAATTCTACAAAAAGGTGTGATTGAAGTGCTTCAGGTGTGATTGGTCACAGGTATTGCCGTCTAGTGGCAGAAGAAGTGCCGCACCAGTAATAACCTGTAGCGATCTCAGCATCTGAGATTCAACAATCTCAGTATCACTACTTACGATGACAATCAACATACAACATCACACAACTTTGTCAGTGCTAGATAATCATTAGGTGCTGGGTTTTGGACCATCAGACTTACTCTACCCCAAAGGGCAAAGAGGAGAAGAGTCAGGTTAAGTGCCTAGGTGTTCTCGGAACAATTGAGTTTTCAATTGTCTCTTAAAAGTAGAAAGGGACTCAGCAGAACGCACAGAGTTTGGAAGTTTGTTCCACCATTTGGGAACAACAGAAGAGAAGAGTCTGGCTAGAGATTTAGAGCCGTGCTGGGCTGGAAGCACCAGGCGTCTTTCGCATGCAGAGCGTAGTGGGCGAGTAGGAGAGTAGACCTGGATCAGGGATTCCAGGTAGGCTGGAGCAGTTCTTGTGATTGTTTTGTAAGCCAAGAGAAGTGCTTTGAATTTGATTCTGGCTGCCACTGGAAGCCAGTGAAGAGAAATTAGCAGCAGGGTGACATGTGCTCTTTTGGGCTGGTTGAAGACCAGACGTGCTGCTGCATTCTGGATCATATGAAGAGGTTTGAATGAGCATGCAGGGAGGCCTGCCAGAAGAGAGTTGCGGTAGTCAATGCGTGAGATCACAAGAGCCTGAACCAGAAGCTGTGTGGCCTGTTGGGTCAGGAAGGGTCTGATCTTCCTGATGTTGTAGAGGGCATCCTGCAGCTTGACTAGATGTTGTTATATTGGTCCATACAAAGTTTAAGGGAATTAGGTGTCACTTTGCTGGGAATGAACAGTCTCAGTGTTAGCTGATTCAGAAAACAAAGGGAAATCAACTGATTCATGGCACACTATTTAATAACATAGTATTTAACATTTGGGCTTTAGGGAAGTTTTCAAGTATTTTCAAGTCAAAAGGCTCAAGTCCAAGTGAAGTCACAGGTTATTAGTGTTTATGCTCAAGTGGAGTTGCAAATCTTTTGGATTTTGTCAAATCAACTCTAAAGTCATCAAATTTGTGAGTTGAATCTGACTCAAGTCCACATCTCTGTTTTACGGTAAGCTGCATCTCTGAGGAGTAAAGGTGTTCTCAGTGGAGCACAGTTATTCCGGCTAATCAAGCACCTCCTGTAATGTCTGCAGGAGTGTTTATTGAGTGGATCACATATTTGAGGGCAGGGTGGAGTTACCTGCCAACAGACTATTTTAATGATGTGAAGCAGCAAAGGGTTTGGCATAGTTTTGTGTCAGTATGACTGAGTGTTTGTTTGTTTGAATGCCTGAATAGATCTGTTTGTAGATACAGAATGCGTTATCCTTGGTTGTTTTAAACCTGAAGAGTGGGACACTCCTGCCATGAAAGGCTGCACACACCCTTCACCTGTTACAATAGAGCTGCACTAACCATTAAGCTGCAAATCCCTCACAGAAACTGCTGCTTTATTATAGGAAAGCAAATTAAGAATTCTGTCTTTAGATGTTTGCAGATACATTTAATATTCTGTTGAAATGTTGAAATCTGTATGATCAGTTTTTATTTATTTATTTATTTATTTATTTATTTATTACTGTTGCAAATAGTACTATATAAACCAAGCTGCAACCTCCAGAGCAGAAAAATGTGGCAGTCCCAAAAACTGTAGTTCAATAATGGCCACTTGAAGGTGGCTTTAAGAGCAAGTCAATAAAATGTCTAATTTGCCTTTGGTCTCTATTCCTATACAGCATTCATTACACCTATATGTGGGTGAATTTTTAATATATAATATACCCATTAAAATGTTATTATAATATATATAATAATATTATAATAATAATATTATATATTAATAATATTATAATAATATTAAATATATTATAATATAATATAATATATATTATAATCTCTTTGTAACCAGAGCAAATTGGCTTGATATCATTTGAAAACATGGGAAGAAGTTACAAGTTAATAATAATAATAAATATAGTTTTCTGGACATGTACCCCCTATCTTTTATTATTATTTTTAACTTTCTCTCCCCCTCTCTCTTTTCAAAATCAAACTTTCTGGTTTATTTTTCTTGTCACCTTCTTTCTCATTTCTCTGGACATGTACCCCCTATCTTTTATTATTATTTTTAACTTTCTCTCCCCCTCTCTCTTTTCAAAATCAAACTTTCTGGTTTATTTTTCTTGTCACCTTCTTTCTCATTTCTTGCAAGTTGTGGGGCATCTGCTGAGCTGCTCATTGCTTTTAAAAAGAAGTCAATTTACTTTCCTCAGGTTTTCTAAATGTTTGTGAAAGGTGTCTGAACATACCACAATAAAACTGATGGCGTTCCAGGTTCTAAAGGGTTAACGTTTGAAGTTGTTAGTAAGTAAGGAAGTACCTCTTTGAGTTACAGATTGTTTATCGGAGAGTGCTCTTAGGTCCTCACTCCTCCACATCTCCTCCTTCTTGTCCAAATATGGTCACTTCTGGCTCCAAAAAACAAGATGGGGACAGCATCCAGCATCAAATATCCAAAACTCACAGCTTCAAAATGCAACTCCACAAACCAATGGGAGATGTCACAGTAGCTCCACCATTGTTTACACAGTCTATGATATAAAAATGGTTTGTCTGAGACAGGGTTGACCTTGAATATTCACTGCAAATGTTATTGTTTCATTGTAAGATAAATGAATAACACTGGTGTTATATTTTTGGTAGTATTTTAGCTGCGCTGCTTTCTCCATTTAGTCTGTGATACAGAATAAACTCAGTCTGTGTTAGCCTCACCTGAGATGTGAGTGTGGAATGACATCCACACCCTGTGCAATTCACCTTTTGTGCGGCTCCTCAAATGTGTGTTATTTACCCAGCAAACATGCTGGTTTGGCATAGTCCAGTTTGATCATAGAAGGAAGGAAAAACTTAGGAGTGCTGCCCTGGGTCAGGACACTAGGTGTGAGATACTATAAAAATATCAGGGGGCACTTCAATG
Organism: Plectropomus leopardus; assembly: GCF_008729295.1. Lineage (NCBI taxonomy): Eukaryota > Metazoa > Chordata > Actinopteri > Perciformes > Serranidae > Plectropomus > Plectropomus leopardus. Next base: position 1,899,768 of record NC_056479.1, on the reverse strand, counting down.
ATAGGGCAAATATTCACATATGAATAAAAATCAGTGGCTGTCCCAGCTTACTCAGCGTAGAGGTCCATGATGTGGGCTGGCACTCCAAAAAGACATCTGAGGTATTCTGATTTTTAAAAAAAAATCCTTTATTCACATATGACATGCTGGTAGTTGGAAACCTCTGACCTTTGTCACATAACCCCTTGATCATATGAGGGTTTACTCTGGTCCCCAGCAGCCTGCTCTCATTCTCAATCTCATCTAATACCGTCGCTTTTTTGGTGCTTTTGGCGTAAAATTGTGATGCCAAAGGACACTTTTCACATGTGCATAAATATGTTACAAGAACTCAATCATGTCAAGCTGAAGTGGAGGAAAATCTCTTTTTTTCACCTACAGTATGTGGGCTTTAAATGTTTTTTCAGTAACTTTAAAGCTACTCAGGGTGTAAGGTAAAGTCAGAGCTCAAGAATGTAAAATATGGCTGAGCAATATAGCTAGAGCATCAACACTGTAGGTGATTTTCAGGAGTAGCAGACCCAAAGAGGCTTGGTTCACAACGAAACAACGCTCACAGTCACCTCGAAGGCTACACCTCTGTATGGCACCGCCCCTGGCAACAATGTTTCTGATACTGTGTGTGTCATTCCTATCATACCAGCAGTGAACCCACCTCCTCCAGGTAATCAGACTCTAGTGACAGCCAGACACACCTTAAAGTCGCCTCGATCACACCCCCCAGGGGAATGTGGAGTACAAGCCTCACAGAGGCATGAATGGCACTTGTGTTTTCTCTGTCATTCCTGCACACATTTATCTGCACAGTATCTAATTAACTTTAACACCTGACGACATTTTCAGTGTGTCACTCACCTAGCTGGGCTGCTCCGTAAATAAAAGTGAATGTAACACACACTATACACAAAAGCTGGTTAAGGGTGTCAGGTGGAATGCAACGGGGGGTGGATCCAAATGCACACAATCCAGGCAGACAGGGAAAGATCAGATCATTTATTGAAAAGGTGAAGAAATATTTCACTGGCATGGTTAGAAAATCCAAACGAAAGTAAGTGAGAGGAGTGGAGAAGGAGAAAGGTGCAGATGGACAGACAGGCGGGTTCAGGTAAAGGTTCAGGTGCAGGTTCCAGAGTTCAGGTTGCTTCTTCTTTTTTTATTTTTTTATTTGAATATTCTTTTAATTAATTTGTAAACAAATTACATTTAGAATAATTATTTCATCAAATGCATTTATTGGATTTTCAGCAAGACAAGACAAGACATCAAAAGAAACTGAATGAAATACAGTGAAAAAGACATAAAAAAAATAAAAGACAGACAAGAGCTGTTTATGTTTGTCATCCAATAAGACAAATAGAACAAAAAAACATGAAAATAAAATAAAAGTCATATTCCAAACCCACTAAATTAAACATTAAAGCAGCTGTTCTGAATTAGTAGCAAACACCAATCATGCATGTGCTTCTTCCACAACTACTACTGCTACTTGTACAGTGCTTCTACTCCTACTTCTATTACTACTAACGCTACCACTACTTCTACAGCCACTTCTACTTTTACAGTACCTCTACTACTACTACTTCTACTACTGCTGCTACTACTACTACTACTACTACTACTACTACTAATTGTACTACAGCCATGTGTTCTTCTACTGCTACTACTACTAGTATAGCCGCTTGTACTTTTACAGTACCTCTACCTCTACTGCAGCTACTTCTACATCTGCAGTACTTTTTATTACTACTACTACTACTACTACTACTACTACTACAGCTACTTCTACTTCTACAATGCTTCTACTGCTACTTCTAATTGTACTTCTGCAGGGTACCTACTTTTTCTCCCACTGCCACCTACACTACATCTCCCAGCCTGCCTGGATGGATTCCATCTGGAGGCATACCTGGGCTGAAAAGACAAAGTTAGGATAGTGAACCACATGTGAACTGCTCTGCTTGCCCTGTTGCTGACCAGTTATGGATTTAAGGGTAAATATGTGTGAATAGGTTGTCTACTTGTTGTTTCCCTCCTCACAGAGGTCAAAGGTCAGGGTTAAGAGCAGAGCAGCAGAGCTGAGCAGCTTCGAAACCCGCTGAGTGATGGATAAATTATATCAGTCAGGCCTCTCCTTCCTCATGACAGCATATTAAATGTACTCTACTTGAACTCATTCTGCAGTACTGTACATCCGTGTCTTCCTGAGCCCAGACAGTGTGTCAGCCTTTCCTGAAGGCTGAATCAGGCCTGTGCTCAGGATCAGAATGCTGCTGTGCCTGTTCAACAGTCCAGTCAAACATTCCATTCATGCTCCAGTACCTGGATCAGCCTCCCGGGCTACACCCTGCTGAAATGCTTCACCTGCCATCACAAAGACCTGCTCCACCTTTGCTACATGAGTACCTTAAGAACAAGGGCAGCTTTAAAGACTAACATCATAATCAGTTTCACACACTCTAAACCCAATCTATGACGTGGCTGAATTAAAGGGCCACTTCAACATTTTTTTTTATGTGATCAGATTATTTGTTATGATGAGTCTGTGAAACAGCTCTATGATGTCCTCTGTGTCTCTGAGAAATTAACCCTGATGATCATACATTTATGAGTCTAAAGAGGTTTTCACAGCCCCCAATGCTGGTCTATTGTCTGACATACCAACCAAAGAAAAGCTTTGATCCAAAAATACGTTAAAAATGTTTTAGGCAGATACTCGTATAGATAATGAATGTCACTGCCCATTTCCAAGTGACCCAGCCCTCCCAATAACTGTAATCATGAAAGTAATGAATGATAATATCCCTAAACAATAATAATAATACCAATATTTAACCATCCCAAGTCAACATTAATGTTACAAAATTCTCTCCTTTCTAAATTATTCATGGCTCCTGTAACTAGCATATTTGTGTAATAGATAATAGCTGTGTTTTTATGATATTTTAGCTTATTAACCCCAATCTTCAATCATTTCATCAGACTTTACAGTCTATCCATGATGAATATTTTGAGATGGGGTTGAAAGTTCAGCTAAAAATTATATTGTCCAATTGTCATTTAAATCTATTGTTGCATCACTAATTCTCTAGGTTATTTTAGTATTATTATAGTATTGCGGTACAAAACATCTCTTAGTTGTGAATTCCTTCCTGACATTTTATGTTGATATTCATCTTGTGATTTATTTTGTGCTGGCTTTTTTAAACATTTCTTAACATTTCTTAGCTTGTTTAACAACTTTTAATTATAGTGATATATTCTGTATCAAAAGCTAATATTTATAACTCCTCTTAGCAGATTAATCATGTAAAACACTGATTTGATGATACTTCATAAAGTAAGGTTATTGCAAACATTATGTCTATTTTACATTAATGTTCCTATCAGGGTCAAAGGGTAAAACCCCTTTATCATTCATGTACGGACAGACAGTGAACAGTGAGCACCGTTTACAGAGTGCACCTTGGTGAATTACGGATCAAATTCAGTTGCCTTTACTATCCACACTTCACCTCAGTCTTACAGGAACACTTCACCTGCAAAATGAGCATTTGTATGGAATTTACGAGCCCGTTCTCATTCCAAACTCATCAAATAGCATCGCTCTGCTTTCGGCGTACAAGCATGACACCAAAAGCCACCTTCTGCATCCAACCAGAACGTGGCTGAATGGTGTCAGATGAGAACACGCTCACACAAAACCGATGGCTTTGTTATTGTATACTGGCTGATGGGCATATGGCACCAGGCATATCCACATGCAACACACTCGGGCAGCGTCACTTAAGAAAGCAGCTGGACAGAACTGGTCTGCTGGTAATCATGTAAGGAGTGCAAGTGCGCCTATATGGTGGGTGGATGGGTCCCACAAACAACTGATTTTCTTGTGAGCTTCCAGAGTTCGCTTTTGTATGGATGTGTGTGTGTATATGTGTGTTTTATTCTACACCTCACCATGTGCCTCTTCTGCCTAAACCTAATCATCCATGACTTTGTTGCCTGATCCCAACGGCCTCACCGTTTGTTGACATTACAGTCACAAGCTGCAGCATCCCAGCATGATGTCATCCCACTGTGTGCGTTTGATGACATCACCGTAACAGCATCCTATAGTGTAAACAGCTTACGCAGAAGGATACATAAAAGTTAAACGTCATCAGTAGATACGGAAGGTCACTGACCGGGAGACACCATGTGACAGAGTGGCACCACGTGACGAGTTGAAATGAGAACATGTTTTATTTACTTACCGCATGTTACCTTGAATTGATGAAGAAAAGTTTGTTTGTTTTTTCTTCAGTGCATGAAGAATGTTTGCCTTTTTAGTCCATGTGTAACAACAGCAAAACTATATCAAAACATCTGTTTAAAACACTCTCACGACTCGTGCAGAATAATCCAAGTCTCATATGCTCAGTAATTCACACATGTATTTTCACTGAAACATTACGATTTGAAACACATCCATACAAACAGTGTCATGCCAGGCTGAGTAGCATGTATGCATGTGCATTTGAACTCTGCTCAAGCAGTGCTCATATGCATGCATAAGGGACGCTACTTGTAGGCTAAAGTGTTTTATAAAGCACTGAGCATGCAACTTGATCAATGAGACTTGAATTATACTGCACAAGTTGTGTGAAACAGGTGTTTAAGTTTGGTCTGTGTTCACTTTAATTCATCAACAATGTTGACCTTTTTTGGATTCTCTGTTTCCCATGGGGGCATTAGAGAAAATTCCTTCACCTGGAATTCAACACAGGTTAAGAACTCTTTTAATATCAAAAAATTAGCAGGAGGTATTAAAGGTCTAGTGTGTCAAATTGAGAAGCATCTAGTGGTGATTTTGCAGATTGCAAACAACGGAAACTGCTCCCATGAGCCAAGCATGTGGAAGAGCTACAGTGGCTGAGTTGAAAACACAAAAACTTGAATGGCCCTATCTATCTTGTTTGGTTTGCTACTGTAGAAATGACATGGCAGATTCAGTAGAAGAGCATCCACCAAGCCCCCAGGAAGTGTGCCAGGCTGTGATGCATATTTTACATAGTGGCCAAAAACTGAATTACACCATCTGGGTGAGTTAAGTGACGCCCACAGACCCAGAAAGACTTTTCCCCATTGATTTACATCAGAAAAAAGATGCCTGTAAATCAGTGGATAATTTTTTGTGAGTGTCAAAGCCCCCGCAAAACGACATTTTACTATCTAGATTTAAGCCCTCGAGTTCAATACCATTGGTAAAGTCTAAAAGAGCCACAAGATTACATTTTTTAGAGTCAGTCGATCTGCCAGCAGTAGTTACCTGCTTGGGCGCACTCAGTGACAGCCGCCATAAGTGTCTAATGAGCATGCCTCATGGGACTGTAGATCCGGGTATTCTTTTTTTTTTCTTTTAAGATTTTTTGGGGGCATTTTTGCCTTCATTAGATAAGACAGAGTGATAGCGTGGGAGAGAGAGTGGACTGCAGCAAAGGGCCGCAAGCCAGAATCGAACCCATGGACGCTGTGGCAAGAATACTGCCTTCATACATGGGGCACCTGCTCTATCCACTGAGCCACTGAATGCCCCAGATCTGGGTTTTCTATACCTGGAAAATGAGCTTTTTTTGCTTTATGCACCAATTAGCAGCTCTCATACGGTTAAACAAAGCCCCACCTCTGTTGCTGTGTCCAGACTTTCTCAATACATCCATGGGATACGCACTGTTTGTGGATATAAACGACTGAGGCAAGGAAAACACAACCATTCTTAGTTTAAGGCCATTCTAAACTGATGTAAACTGAGATATTAGTATCATATCACATTTTTGCCAAAATCCTACACACTGGACCTTTAAGAGAATTAGTGGAATCTGTTTCTTTGCTAAAACATATCATTAATGCTTCTGCCTAATATCTGATTCATGGGCTTAATACTGGGGCAAAACATTTTCAGAAGTCTGAATAAAGAATGCATATTAATAAATCAATCCACCAGTTAGAGCATTGTATTCTTTTTCATCTACCCACAGATGTAGTCCATCACATCTGTTGACCCTCACCCCTGTATCAGCAGAGGAATGCAGTGGTGATGGGGTCAGCGGGGGGCTGTGACCCCTGTGAGATATCACTGTTAGCTTCTGATGACATGACATAAGATAAGAACGGTCAGATACAAGCCTATCTGCAACAACACTCCAGTCACTTCATTAGGATGGAGATCTCACTCTGTATGTGCTGATATTGCTCTGACTGATCCACTGTTTCATACTGCTTGCATCAAATCTGATATATATATATACCCTTGGGAGTGTCATCTATCTCCAGATCACTGCACTACACCCTTATTACCAAATCATAACCATAACCAGGGATGACATGATACATTTTTGCCTGCATCTGTAATCCATTCAGCAGTTGTACTGTGTTGTCCCTCAGCTCAATAAAAGCAACAGTCAGAGATGTATCCCCTGCCTGCTTCTCCCCTCTCATTCTGTTCTCATGCATATTCATACTCACATTCATTGGGACATTTCGTTCCACAGAGCTTCAGGCCTGGGTTCACTTAGTGTCTGATTATTTTCAAATGTAATTCAAGAGAGACAGGAACAGGAGGTTGCCAATATATTACACAACCCCGGTGAACTAGCAAACTCTAATGTGTGAAATAAAGCGAAAATAAACCTTCACGTGTAGGTTCAAGCTTAAAGCGCTCAGGCAGCACCTGCAGGTTCAGTCAGGTAACATCTTGGACTACGTTCACATTAGAAGCAAATTTGGCCAGAATCCAAATTTTTGGCTTACATGTGACAGATCTGGGTTTTTTTTAGTGTTAATACAGAAATCTAGATTTTTTTTCCAATCAGATGTGGGCCATTGTGCTCCTAAATCTGATACATATCTGATCACTGGCAATGCCACCACTGTGAGAACGATCATGTATTTATTTATTTTTTATACGTACAGCCATGGTTTTCCACATCAAACTTACTGTACAGGTACAAATCACTCACAACACAGTGTGGGAGCAGTATGTTGTAGGCTGTTGTAGCCATACTGCCTCTGCGATAGGCTGCACCAGTCACCAGCCAGACCCTGACCACTAGACACTTTCTGAGGCGCCGATAGAGATATTAAACAGGTTCTCATCCCAAGTCGTCACACAAGTCGTCCTCTGCAGAGGACTTCCGCCTCTACATGTTATGCTCTAGGTATCCTTTTGCATCTGTCATTGATGTTTCAGGATGCTGCTACCGTGATGTCAACACAAGCACATGCTGGGATGACACTGCATGTGGTTATGTTTAGGCACACAAGTATATGGCAACCAACGCCGGGACAGGACATCAACAAGCACACGTGCTGGCATGGAGGCTTAGGTTCAGGCAAAAGAGGCACATGGTAAGGTGTAGAAAAAAAACATCACATTCAGACAGGGAGCGAACACCAGACTCCTGCGTGAAAGTCCAGGGTTTGTTGGATCTATCCACCACCCCCCCCACCTGCACTATAGGGACCGTCATGCTCCTTATATTGCGTTTTTACCTGCAGCATTTCAACCTGACACCATCCAGCTGTGTATCATGCAGACACAACAGGTTCCGTCTGTCCATCTTTTCAACTGACCCCGCCCGTTGGCATATGATATGGTTGCGGCAGGTGCAGTTGGGCAGGTTCTGTCTGGCTACGTTCTCAGCTGACATCGTCCAGCAGCAAAAGGTGACCTTTGGTGCCGGAATCTTACACCAAAAGCACTGAGATTCAGGTGGTCTTGTATACATTCTAAACATAGATACAGGCATGACAGTATCAATTGCAGACTGAAGAATTGACTTTATAGTTATAGCTTGGATTTCTGCAGGTCAGATCATATAGGAGTTCTAAGGTAAAGTAGATTGCCTCTGTGACAGATAGGATTTTAGAAAGCTAGAATGTTTCCTCTCTTAGAAACATTATTTACAATAGGACAAACTTTTAATATATTTCTGTACAACGAGGCTTGGAGAGTTTGACAGTTAACTGCCATCTCGGCTGTAACTGCTAGATAATCCACAGTTGCAGGCAGTAACATGAATGGAGGTGATGTGAAATGAGTAAAAGAGAAAGCACCTGTCAATCAGGCAAATGCATTACATGTTTGTCTTACTCAACAGAGCAAAGAGTCAAGTGTCTGTGGGGGTTGCTGTTTGCTTTGAACTACTTTAAACTTGAGCTTTCTTTGGTCAAAAGTCAAACTATCATGACCTCTGGGGTCACTGACTTACTATAATGAGAATAAACGATGACAAGAGTGGGAAGGGCTGTAAATATAGCTGCTGATAGCACGCAACAAACACAGCAACTCACCCTCACACTTTGAATGACATTTACCTATAAAGGTGGACCACATGAAGACTGGTTTGAATGGATGTTATGGAGCGTACAGGAAAAGAAATAACTAAAGACCATACTGTTGGTTTCGTAGACATGGGAACATGGAAACACACACACACACATTGTTTGAGATCACATCCGTGGCTGTTGGGGCTCTTCCTTCCAGCTGATAACAGCCTTTCCTTCCATGGTTGAGAGGTCGTGGCTGTCATCCCACATGTTGAATACACGGTTTCATTCCAACAGAGGGATGGAAAGAATGACCCTGTTTGAAGAAAGCTCCTCTCAGATAGCCCTCAAAAAGCTTCAGATGAGGGATGGACTAAGATACATGGTGTTCACACGGGCTGGGTCCACAGCTTTATAAGTGGGGATTGTGCCCCCAAAACTGGGTATATTAAAGGTCCAGTGTGTAGAATTTAGGGGCATCTATTGGCAGAAAAGGTATAATATTCATAACTTTTTTTTTCATTAGTGTATAATTATCTGAAAATAAGAGTCTTTGTATTTTTGTCACCTTTAAATGAGCTATTTATATACACATAAGAAGCAGGTCCTCTCCCACAGACTCCACCATTTTGCTTTCCAGTTGCCTAAAACAGACAAACCAAACAGTAGTTCTAGATAGGGCCATTTGTGTTAACCAGAGTTGTTGAAATGTATTCAGCCCCTGCCAGCCCATTCTCACTCCAAACTCGTCAAAGCGCTCCACTCTGTCAGTGCTTTCAGTAAACACGTGACACCAAAAGCCACCTCTGCATCAAACCAAAATGCGCCAGGAAGGCATCAGATTAGAACGCACTCCATTATTGGTATATCATTTTTATTATATGCTGGCATATGGCTGGACAGCACCAGGCATGTCTACATGCAATGTGCATGGTTGGCGTCACTTGAGTATGCAGCCAGACGGAACCAGTCGATAGGTCCCACAAATTACTGATTTTTGTGTGTATTTGCGGAATGTGTGTTTTCTTTCTAAACCTCACCATTTGCCTCTTTTGCCTAAACCTAATCATCCATGACTTTTTTGCATAATCCTAACCATTGTGACAGTCTGTGTTGGTTGCTTTGTGCTGTTGTGTAAACATAAGGACCGTGCAGCTTCATTCCACCATGTGCATTTGTTGACATCACTGTAACGGCATCCTAGACCATGAACAGCTAACGCAGAGGGATACCTAAAACATCATAAGTAGACGCAGAGGGATACTGACAGAATGGCACCATATGACAAGTTGGGATGAAAATGTGTATCCACTGCATAATTGCATCAAATGTATCCATGGATTGCAGAAACAAACAATGGCAACATTGTGGGTTGCAGTTTAGGATGGCTTTAAATCAAAAGTTTAGAAATCAAAACTGTTTATGAATAAGGGAAAACCTAAACTAGTAGTTCCTAGTGACTCAGGTTAGAACAAATTAATCGTGAAGCAATTTGGACCAGAAGCTTTACTGTTTTTACTTGTTATGGTGAAGAAGGTCACTATTTGCAGGGACACCTCTTTAAATTACCCTTTACTCCAAGAGTAAGATAAAACTTGAAGTCCTGCCTGGCACAGGTCATGCAAACAGTTGCAAAAAGTAAGTCAGGGCTGTGTACTTATACAGAGCGTACTAATGCTTCAAAGTATTGACTCTCTAACAATAAACAAGAAGCAGGGCTAGTGTTGCGTGGCTAACTGGTTAAAATTATTTTATCTTCTTTAAATACTGAGAGGTAAATATTTGGATTATGCCACTCATGTTACAAGTCTTCTAAACTTTATGTAACAGGAATGAACACTTGCATGTGTTTTATTGGCCAGTACAGTGTATTTCTAATTGACACTGCCTTGTGTCACAAGTTTAGGAACTTTTCTACAGATGGACCTTTTTGCTGAAACCCTCTGCACTGGGAGCTCAACTGTTCATTGGACTCAAAGATGGAAAAAAAACAACCTCAGACACAAAACGGTCCCAGCCAATTTTGGGCTTGTGTGAGTTGTAAATTGGCCGAAAATGGTATGTATGGGATAATCCAAGTGTTTCACATTTAAGCCCATGCAAATTGCCCACATGACTGAGTTTAACCAAGTGGGGCCCAGAAAAGATACCCATTTTAAGCCCATACCCACTTGGTATCCAGGTAGCCCTAGCATACCCCATGTGTGGGTAAGCCTACCCATGTGAGTAATTGGCATGGGGCCATTATGGTATCTGTAGACAATCACATGTAGGGCCCAAGTCGAACTTCCAAGTTGGAAACTTTGCAGAGATAAACACATCCACCTGACATCATAGCAACATGGCAGCGCACACAGTGAAGCGAGCATTTCGTTCATTATTTTACTTTAAGAAGTGATTTATGTTGTGTGTTTACATGTGGAAAATGCAGCATAATGCATTGTTATTGACAAATATTGCTAGTCATGGCTAACTTGGCTAAAAATTTTACGCTTCTAAAAATGTTATTGCTAACATCTTAATTTACTAACTTGGTGTAACAGAACATGGTAAACTCAGGTGTGACTTCACTCGCAGTTCCGACCTCTAATTTCTGAGGTAAATGGAACGCAGCACCTAAAGACCGTAACTATGCTGTAAACAACCAGAAAAAAGGATAGACCTCATAAACCTGCATATATCCTCCACTACACCACTGGATGTAGTTTTATTCAAATGCTCATCATAGGTCAAAATAACAGCACAGTCAGTACATTTTCAAACACAGTTCAGTGGAGCTACGATTATAGCTCCATGAGGGCACTTAACTGGACTACTGTCCTTGTCCCAGTACACTAGTGCTGGGGGACAATCAATCTGTCGAAGAAAGTATGTCAAACTCTGCCACCATAGGTGGAGATATGCCCTCTTTCAACTAGTTGCTGTTGGGCCTTCCTCTGGTTGACCTATTACATCACAAACCAAACAAGTTAGAAAGAAGCAAACAGGCTGCATGTCGAACAGTGAAAACATGGATAACTTTTTGGTGCTGTACATTTTAATACTCCACTAATTTTTGTTGATACCTTTGTCTTGTTTTATTTTCTCTTCCCTTCTTCTTTGTTTTTCCTGGCTTTCTTCTACAAATTTATGCTGTTAGACTTCGAGAAATTGGACTTCCAGGTCGAAGTCCAGCACAGGGACTATGGAGCATGTGCATGGGCCAGTTCAGGTCCAGCTGAGGCAATACATGGAAGAGTAAATTGACCCCCAACTGCATTATCTAGATGTGTTAGTCCAACTTTGTGAAATAGTCCGATTTCAGTCGGGCTAACATGTTTCCATGTATTATAAAAGTCCAGTTTTAGTTGGACTAACACAGCAATTCAACTTTTTGTCACCTCATGTAAACGTACTGAGTGTTAGGTGTTAGGTCATAGTGCACATTAGCCAGGACATCTAGTCTATGATGTTAATTTTAGTTTGATCCCCCTTTCTTTCTAGTTTAGTTAGGCAATAGTTTACCTTGAAATCTTAGAGAGAGATGTAGTGCCCCCCCTCACACACACACACACAGACAACATTCATATAGTTAGGAGGACATTGTCGAGTCTGACTGGTTCAGCCAGTGTAGTCTGTGTTGACACACCCCCCAGCTACAGAGCAACTCACTCAGGCACGCACGCACGCATGCATGCACACGGACACACACACACACACATACACACACCCAGGCCACCATATTTAGGACTAGAACGAATTTCATAGTTAAATAACTAAAACTAAATTAAATAATACATGCCATCAGGCCATAGCTTACTATTTTCCCACTATGAAACAGTAAGTCTATCCTATGACGCACTGACTGTTCAGTCACACACTTGGTTTTTCTTCAACACACTTGTTGTCACACCCTATTCTACATATTTTTGTATTTGCATTTGTTTTTTTGTTTTTTTTGGTTTTTTTTAGCCATAATAATGTACAATAACCTGTACTTTAATAACATTTAGTGAATAACAGCTTTTCTTTTCAGGACATAGCCTGTTATATTGTATATAGTTTACATTTCTCAGACGCGGTGGTTATTTTATGACTGTATATTTGCATATAAACCTGTGCGTGTGTGTGTGTGTGTGTGTTTGGCAGTGAATACCTGGGAGGTCATCAGAGGGGCGGGGCTTGTCTCTGTGGCCCCACCTGTCCTCTGCTGGCTGACAGGTACACAGGCTGGGTGTGAAAACGACAAGTGAATGTTCCAACAGAGAAGTGCAGTATCGCTGCTACAGTCGGTGTGTGTGGAAGTGGAAGCTCTGACATTGAGAAAGCTGTGTGCACACACTGTGACACACGACACAAACGCACCGGGAGCAGAGGAACGAGCGGAGGACTCGCGCACACAGCTGAGCTTCACCTGTCCCGCGGGGATTGTTTAGTCTTTGGAAGCCGCTGACAGGTGACCTGTCAACATGTTGAAGAAAAAGTCCCGATCCACCCCGATAACGGAACCAAAATCTACGTAAGTGTTTCACTTCAACACAGTGTTGCTGTTTTGAGAGCTACGGAGCAGTTTGTTGTGTTTATTGCATGTAAATCTACCAAATGTCATAGAAAAATCGTCCCATTTAAAGTGACCTTGCTGTGCCGTGAAGTCACCAAAGTACCTTCCTACCTACTAACTTCACCGTATCCTTCCGTCTGTCTTCATTGTGAAAGTAACATTATGAGTATCTCTTTTATTACTCTACCAAAAATACTCCCTGCTGGCTAAATAATAGTTTGAAAAGTACTCAAAGGCTGAAATAAGTATGGTTTAAATGTAAAAAAAAAAAAAAAAAAGTAATAACAGGTGGATTACATGCTGGCCGAATTAAACAGCACGTGTTTATTCACAAAACACGTCAAGTTTTGGTATAAATCATGGTTTAGATCTCATTTGTCAGTTGTCAGTTGTACTTGGTATATATTTTTAACGTAGTATGGTGCATATACTGTACATGCAACAAGAGAACGGGGCGTTCTCCCGTCGTGAACTAACTTGCTTCATACAGACTGTTAAAAGGTTCACTGCCAAGTAAAACTGTACTCTCTGGATAGATTTACTCCCCTCAGTGAATAATCGGGATGTAATATGGATAAAATGAACTGGTGTCCTCGAGATAAAAATGCGAGATTGTAGATTAGGTTGCATAATTTGTGCTTTACCTCTCAAGTAAGGGTGTGGTTGATAGGCTGTGCAGTAAAGTTGTAGTAACTGGTTTGATAAGTCTTCAGCTGTCCTCCTTAGAAAGACAATGTTTGAGGAATGGCTTGCAGCCTCTCCCACCATATAGCTGCACCAAGCCCATTCCCTATCACATGGTGTTTTTTCAGCTGGGTTTGTGAGGTAAAGGTAAAATCAATATGGTTTTCCATCGTGAAAATGATGTATTGTATATATCAAGGTTGAGGGTGGTTTATTATATCATTATCTGTGGGCGTCAGACTTTCAACTAGCTACCTAGAATGAGGAATGCCTTTAAAGACAGTAGAGTATAATGCTTCCTGTCACTCAGCAGGTGTGTGTGTGTGTGTGGGGGGGGGGTTCAGGGGCCTCAAAAATAACAACCTCTGGTGTCAGGTACCAAAAGATCTACTAATCTCTTTTTCGAATAGTAATTCTCTAGTGTAAGGTGTGTAGGTGTGTTCCACCCCCTACACAGCCGCCACCAAGAGGACAGGAATGTTGTATCGTCTGCCAAAGGACTCCCAGTCTTTGAACTGTGCTATGCACTGGTATCTCATTCATTTCAATCGTTTAGATAAAGAAGTCAAACCACTGATTTAATTTTTTGTAGCTGTTATTGGTTCCTACTCATCAGGTAATGAGACAATCAGGATGCCATGGTAAAGATAAGACTTCATTTTAATCACCACTGATAACCTCTTCATTCTCCTCAAGCTGTTCTTCTTATTTTGTTTTCAGTTGGTGCGCGTTTAAAAAGAAAAAAGAAAGAAAGCTTTGTTCTCTGATATGTAGCAAGCTGTCAGTGTGAGCCAGGCTAATGACGGCTTCAAGTCGAAGCACAAGATCCAAAGATGGTTAGATCACCAGAGTCTCTAAGATGGGGATTAGTGCCTACCTTTGCATCTAAACAATAATAAGGTGAAATGCTAGTTTAGGCTTGTTTCAAAGTTTCTTGTCATTGAAAGATGGGTAAGAGGAAGTATAACAGAGAGCAGTAAGGAGGCATTGTATGTTTTGGTATATATTACTCTTACTTTTATGGACAAGGATGGCACTTGGTCAGGGGCCCAATCAGTCAGAGGGGCTCACACACAAAACAAACCCCAAAAGATGTAAACCAACCTCAAAGACACGTAAAATGACATAAAAGAGCAGCAAAACAGCCACAAAGACACACAAAACAAGCACAAACATACATAAACCAACCTTAAAGACATGTAAAATGACATCGAAGAGACACAAAACAGCCACAAGCAGATGCAAAACAACCTCAAACACACATAAATATACTGAAAGGTAAAACAACCATAAGCAGACGGAAAACAACATCGAAGAAATGTAAGATGACCCCAGAAAGGAAAGAAAAACAATGATAAAGAAACACAACCACAAAAGTCATAAAACAATCTCAAAGATCCATAAAATAACCTTGCAGAGCATCAAAACAACAACAGAGACACAATAAACAGTCACAAACAGACATAAAAAAACTCAGACAAGTAAAATGACACCAAAGAGATGCAAAATAACCACAACTAGGTGCAAAAGAACCCAGAGACACAAAAAATTACCTGAAAAAAGATGCTAAACAGCCACAAAGAGACACAAAACAACCACAAAAGTGGTAGCGTAGAGAAGCAAAACAATGACAACACACAAAACAACCACAAACAGACTTAAAACAACCTCAAAGACACAGTAAATGACATCAAAGACACAAAACAACAACAAACAGACATTTAACAATGTCAAAGGGACATAAAGTGACCACTGAAGGGTAAAATGACCACAAAGGGACCCAAAATGACCACGAAGAAATGCAAAATGACTATAAAGACACATGAAACAATGCAAGGACAAAGTGTCCATCCATGTATGTAGACTTGTAGCATATGAATGGAGAGCAGGCGGCTGAGACAGAGCAGGACTCGTGTTTTGTTGTGACTCTGCCTGACAGCGGCAGGCCTCCACACCCACTATGACTTAGTGCTCTCTGGTTTTAATTTCACCTTCTCCCCGTGGACACATCTGAGTTGTGTTTCTCAAGCTAACGCTCCGATGCCAGTTCCTTCCCAGAACCAATATAACCACACTCCAAACATTGGTTCAGAGCCAGTGAGCCTCCCTGGAACTACTGACAACATGTTTGGAGCACAGAATACAAAATAGAGCCGGTAGAATTTATGCAGCATTGTTTTCAGATGCTTAAACTATGATTAAAAAGTGATATCCTGGGAAACAAGAAAACAGTTCCTAGTTATGTAATAAATGTATAAAAGACAAAGGCAGGGTTAGTTTCCATCTGGTTTGAATCTTAGAACAGAGATTTGAAAACATGAATTTTCCTACACACAAACCAGAGCTTTTAATCATTTAAACACGTGAGGGAATAACTGTGTTTATGCATTCAACAATTAACTGATGGTCTTTTGTCTTCATGCACTGACTCATGTAGAAGCAATCCAAATCCGTGTTATTTAGGAAAAGAGAACTGTACATGTTTGCGATTATGAGGCGGTGTTCTAATGAGACAGAAAACCCCCTTAGGGGTGGTTTTCATTTGGATGGGTCTTGGCACACAAACTGCGAGCTGCTTCTGCACAACTCGACACCATATACCAGTTCAAACTTGTTCTGATATTATTTAATTCCAAAACCAGCAGAGGCTGTGACGTGTATTTTTAATGTCAGCGTGTGTGCATTCAGGAGGCGTTATGTAACTTGTGTACAAACTGTGAGTGGGTGTGGATGTGCGTGAGGAGATGGATGGTGGGTTTGAATTGACAGACATGAACACATTTTCCTCTGTGCCAGACAAACAAACACAGACGTGTGTATCATGTCAATACATCAGCCAGGAGAAAAAAAAAAAAATGCAGATTTCTTGAAGAATTTATTTAAATAAATAAAAAGTTATGCATGAAAGTTTTAGATAGTTATTGACTTACCCTTTAAACCTGAGCAAATTGACATCAAATCTTTCAAAAACATGGGAAGGAGGCAATGAGCAGTGAAAGGAGCAGTGACCCAAAAATTAGCAAGAAATCACACCGTTTAGCTCAAGGTTCAAATATTTAAATGCTTATTAAAGGTGTCTTAAAGAAGCACAAGAAAAGAACTTCCAAATAGACTCCACAAATAAAGTCTGAAAACCACATGTTGCTGATTCTCATATCTCAACACATAATGTTTGTTAAAACATTGACACAGGTGTGCTGAGCAGACCATTTGACAGTCACAAAATGAACGTATTAGTGCTCCCTGGTGGACAAACAGAGAAATGGACACTGTTTCTAAATGCCCTTGAGCATATCTTTGGTATTTCTGACTTGCAACTTCTTGTTACTCTGTAGTGGACATAAATGCCGCTGGTGAAATCAGCTGGGCTTTAGTGCCAAACTGCTCTTAAAGTTGCCAGTGAGAGGAAGACACAAAGACAGTGGTGACAGTGATGGAACAGACAGATGGTTCCAGTGCTCTGTGTGAGCACTATGAGTCCACGCTTCCTGCATGCTGTCTAACACACAGTACAGTGCGTGCTGATTGTCACAGTGAGACAAAAACCTGCTGGTCTAGTTTCCTTTACTTTAAGAAATTATGTCATGTGTGTTATAAACACGGCTGCAGTGGTGAAGGAAGTCTCCAGATCCTTTGCTTTAGTAAAAGTGCTAAAACCACTAAACACTAGAATACCAATAGTTCCACATGGAAAATATTACTTAAATAAAAGTATTTAAGTATAATCAGGAACATGTACTTAAAGTATTAAAAGTAAAAGTAACCCATATCAGAAAAAAAACCCAAACCTAAAAATAATTCAAACTTAATCAGAAAAAAGCTTAAATGTTATCAAAATTATATGCCAATTAATTTTCTGTCGTTTGGCTAATTGGTTCATCAACTCTTAGTGTCAGCCTTACTTATATAATCTGATGTGTAGCTTAGTTTATAACAAAACATCATATTTTATAATTTTTTTAAAGTGAAGTAAAAAGTACAATATTTCACTCTGAAATGTAAAGGAAATAAAGTGGTGAAAGAAAGAATAGACTCAAGTGAATTACAAGTGCCTTAAATTCATACTTAAAGAAAGAAAGAAAGAAACATAAAAAAATGGACTTTTTTAAAAAAAATAAATAAATAGTTTGTGAGACATGGATGAAGAGGGCAAAGGCAGGGGGCCACAGTGCCTCCTTATTCATAGGGCCCAGAATTAGTAGTTGCACCCCTGCCTATGTGAAATGTAGCCTATAATGTATATTTTTATTTTGATTGTTATTTTGATATTGTTATTTTGATTTTCGTCCAGTGAATCAGATCCAACTCTGGCACTGGTGTGTGTTGTGAGTCATGTTGTTGGTATGAGGATCCCAGAGGAAATAAATGTTGAATAGAGACAGTCCGATTATTTCACACTAAGTCATACAGAGCTGTAGAGCTAGCGCAGAGCTGTGTGGGTGTGTGCTTGTTTATTATGGATGTACAGCACATATCACAGTGTATTTCACACCCAGGGTGCCTTAAGTCATTTTTACCAAATCCAAACCATGTACTGTGTGTGGTTTTTTTTAAATGGCTCTCATTATTTAGACACTTTCAGATCAGTAAAGGCATTTTAGCACACCAGCAGCAAAGTCTAAGAGTTGTAATGTACAGTATGTTAATTTGGTTTGTCCATCCAACATCTTTCAAACTAATGTTCAGACCTGAAATTAGCAGTGAATATTAGGGATTAAGTTTTTTTCCTCAATCCCCATCAGTGTCCTTTAACATCAGGTATCTGCTTATACTGAGTCTAATCTGTTACTCATATTTACATAAATGTAGATTAAATATGTAGCTGACTCACTGCAGTAACAGCTGTCACCTTCTTCATCTGACACACCGGATCTTCCACAAGTTACTTGATCCGAATACTAAAAAGGTTCTGGTTCAAAGATATTAGGTGTATAAGCTTAAAATACTGATTTGATATAATACGTTTGAGTGAATGCAAACACTAAAATTTATGTGATGCGAATAACTAGAAAGAGCGTAGCTCACTCTGTTCTGCTGGAGTGGTGGAGCATCTTCCCTTACAGAAGATCTTAAGCAGAGTACAGACACGGGGTTATAGAGGGCATGTTGTCTTGACAACAGACAAGTTTAATTTGTTCTAAGCGGTGAAAGCAAAAGTCAATGCAGGCAAAACATGAGGAGCTGACAAGAAGCGCTGTTGAAAAACAAAACAAAACCACGGTCAAGTCTGATAAAGAAGGATGAGATTTTGATAGCTTTATTCTAGCCAACAGGCTTAGGCAGTATGTAATATTCCATACCTTCCTAAAGCTTTGTATATGGTATTTGACTGTATGAGTGTGGGGTGCCTGTTCCACCAGTAGAGACCAGACACTGAGCTCTGATGGTGCCTGCTGTGCTTTACATACAATGAGTTTAATAGAAAGAAAGGTGCATGACAGTACTGAAAAACATACCTTCAGAATTTCTAACTACCCTGGTAATGGACTGTACTTGTATAGAGGTTACTGTACATGGTGCATCCTGCTACTCATTAACCATTCATACGCACTCCCACTCAGATGGTGCATGAATTTAATAAAAACCTCAGACATTTTGATATTCCATTGACATTATAAAAAAAAGCAATTGATGTTCTGACACATTGCGGCATTAAAAGTTACAGTCTTGATATTTCTGATTATGAAAATAAAGTTTTGAAACAGTGGATATAGCATACAGCATCCCCATTCACCTCTCTGTTTGTCTTGCAGGGCTCCGGCCACAGAACTGGGCGCTCTGATCGACAAGCTGCAGAAGAATGCTGATAAAGTGGAGAAGAACTGCTATGACGTCGAGCAGAACCTCAACAAGGTACAGTCTGATGGCCGCGTTTCCCAAAGGCCTCTGAGATCTTTTAATACTACCAATGCATACATACTATACAAACATCTGACTCTGTAGAGGTTCTTTTAGTACAACCAAGTGCTGAACAAGACTATTGTAAGCAATCATTACCTTTTATGAACGGAAAACCCACTGAAATAGTGTCAGCTAACATTAAAGCTAGGCCTTAACTGCAAATCCTGCATATTATTAAAGGTAAAATAATGATTTTAAGTGCACTTCATTGCATCATTTAATATTTTCTGCTCTGAATCTGTAAAAAAGTTAGTGTTTTTAGAGAGGATGCTAACATTATATTAGATTATATCTAAACTACAGCAAATAAATACTTATATAGGGATACACACAAATACAGTGTACAGTGACTAGCCAGCCCCACCCACCATAAAAGACTGCACCTAACCATCAGGTAGTGTGTGTGGCCAGCGGAGTAATATCTAAGGGAGAGGTGTGTGTCTGAATTTCAGCAAAATCTTTGTTGACATTTCCAAAGAATGTGGTTAAAGTCCAGTGTGTTCATTCGCTCCTTCTCTTCCTTCTCCTGCTGGATAGTTACAGTCTAAGAGCTCCATATTATTGCCACAAAGCCAGACCCACTCCCACCAGGCCAAATTCCAATCAGATTTAGAGGATTTGTCTTCTGTTTGTTTCACTGACTATAAAAAAAAACAAAACACAATTCAAATGGCTCTCACGTACCTGCACAAACACTGGACCTCATGCAGCAACGTTCTCTTATATTTCTCTTATATTTTCTCTTAACTTTCTTGAAATAGAAAATATAAGAGAAGTTGACTCCAGATGCACGAAACGCTCTCAACCAACCCAATCTGCGCTGACCAGGTGTGCTCAGTGATGAATCCCACATGAGGCACAATGTTACCCCTCATCATAAATTATAAGGGTTGACCAACATTGGTTTTTCAGGGCCAATACCGTTACCAATTATTAGTAGTTAACCAATAACCAATATTGCAACCAATATGCATTTACAATAAAAATGAAAATATTTCTGTTGAATTTTAGAATTTGGAATATAACAAACTCTCAAATATGAAAACCAAACTGAAATGTTCAACAACATAAACAGCAAGTTCCCAGCAACTTTTTTTTAATATAAAGTCAAGTGAAAATTTAAATTAAAAAATGAATAAATAAAAATAGTTCCCTGAGATTTCACAAAGTAAAAGTTCCCCTTATGCTGACACTTTCTTTGCACCTTTTAATTGATTTATTTTATTGGCTGTCATCAAAATAAAATGCTGATACAAATAATCTGCAAAATGCCAAATATTGTCCCCAATAATCAGCCAGGCCGATAATCGGTCGTAACCTAATAAAAATCACCTCTCTTAAGTAACTGAAAAGAAGGGAAGAACTCGACCACTTGCTTCATTTTGCGTGTATTCTGCTGCTGTTTGTGTTTAAATAGTGAGCAGATGTGTTTGTCTGACTGCACGTGACTGATGTTCTTACATTGCTTCGCAGGATGTGAGTAAGATCAATGAGGGGAAGCAGCCACTGTATCAGGATGACACCAACAAGAGACTTCTCAACTCTCTGGAGATGCTCAACAGCCTGGACGAGGACGCTGTTGAGGCCAAGCGCCTCCAGCATCCGCAGACTGCGATGATAGAAAAAGAGTAAGTAGTGCTCAGCTCCTGGGCTTTTTCCAATTCTTCTATGTCACATTATGAAATGATTTAAACTACAATATCCACAAGAGGCATGTATGGCAGTGTCAGCAAGATGCACATAACTCACAGTAGACACTGTCTGATGAACTCCCAGATATATAACTGAGTGGCAGAGAGAAGCAGGATGTTATTTTGAGCAAGATTATTCAATATGAGACAAGCCCTAATTGACCTGTTTCCTGCTATATGCAAATTCATAACTTCCTCCATGTTTATCTGTTGTCTTGATTCATTTGGTATAGTGTACATTTTCACAACAATATTTCCATCATTGCATCACCAGTGTCACCACTCTGTTAGTATTATCATATACTTGTTATTTTTGATTGCTTCCAATTTGCCATTTTTCTGATTGTTTTTTAGCTGCCATCAAGAGCTCCTGGTTCTTTCATCAGAGTACAAGTTTAGCTAGAAATATTATAAATATTTGTACTTACAGAGGCTGTGTTGTTTAAAAAAATGTTTTGCTTTATGGTTCTAGTTGTTCTCTTTTTGTATTGGTGCCCTCTTTCTCTTCTGATTAAGTTACAGACTGTTTAAATGTGATTAATTGATTGTGTGTAATTGCTTTAGTTACCTATTCAGGAAGACTGTCATCAAGAAGCTTCTTTGTACTTACATGTGAATAAGATTATCCAGAAACCCCCATTAATGCAGACACAGCAGAGGGTTTGAAAGGAGTAGAGCAGACTGAATTACTGTATTGTCAATTATCCTGCCAACAATGATTTATTACTGATTTTAAAAAAAAAAATCTTTCAGGTGTAATTCTGTGGCTGGTGCAGATTTGTTTTGTTCACTGTGCAGTGGAGATAGTATTCTACTCTATTCTTCTTTTTTGTTCTGATTTTCTGCAGGATAAGTAACAATACAGTGTGATTCAGACTGCTCTCATCCTTTCATCAACAGTTGTCATACTAAATTTAATGAATTCAATTAATGCATGTGTGTTCAGCATGAAGCAGCTGCGTGAGAAAGTGATGAAGCTGAAGGAGGACCACGACCGAATCTACCACCTGACCCGCACAGAGGGGAAGCCCAGCATCAACTGGGGCACCATGATGGATGAGAAACTGGTAGGAAGCACTTACACAGGCTGCCTCTGTGGACCTGATGTGAACCTCTCTGAAATTTCCATGAATTAATGAAGCTGGCTTATATCGACCGTAGGGTTGGGCAATGTGGAGAAAATCAGGTATCATAATATTTTTGACAAAGATACCTCAATATTGATATTGCAATGATAATGTAGGGTCAGTGCTTTCACAAAATATTTATACAATGATATTTGTGATAAATATTCATCAGTAAGGTGGATATAATGACTAAGTGGCCAAGGGCAGCAATGTCACCACTGAATGGGACCAAATCCTACACACCGCTCCTTTAATGTAAAAGATTTTTGCTAACTTGATGCACACACTCTCTTATACATCCACAAACTTGTACAATAGTCAAGAAGAGCTTAAGTCCAAAGTAATTTAGAAGAACCAGATCCAGTCCAAAGTCAATGCCACTACTTATCAGCAATTTGTGAAATCAGATGTCAAAGTGATGTCAAATATGTATTTTGGAGTGCTGACTAAATTATAAGATAACAAAGTTGCTTCTTCTGTATGTGTAACTGTCCCTTGGTTTTATTACCAGGATTCTTTCAAAGTTTAAAAAGCATGTAACACTTTGAAACAAGTGCAATGCTTTAATGAAATATTTTGTTTAGCTCATTGATTTGTTTTCAAACAATTTATTTTATAATACTCTCTAAGTATACTCTGTGGCTTTCAAGAATATTATAGACACAGTTTATTTCAGTAGTACTCAGACAAAGTTTAGTCACAACTGTTAACATGTGGTGCAGTGGACTCAAGTGTGTTGTTATGTGTCCCTGCCCAGGACAACCTAAAAAACAAGGGCTTTGGCCAGGACCTACCATCTGTGGAGAGCGAGGTGGAGGAACACAACATCTTCCAGAGCGAGGTGGAGGCTCTGGCTCCTTTGCTCTGCAGTGGAGACAAGGTACAAGCAGGAAACCTGCAGGATTTCTTTCAATCATTCATAGTGACCAAAACTCGACTGGGTTTCATGAGCTGTTATAATTATGTAACTATGTTAGTTAATTCAAAATATTGGTTGAACTGGACATTATGAAACAAACACTGAACCACTGAAACTATTGCTAGTTTTTTTTTTTCATTGTTTATATTGAAAATTGCACAGTTGCTTAAGATGACTAAAAGCTTGCAGTATTTTAATTAAAGGATTACTTACTCCCAAACACTTTTATATAAATTACTCACCCCATGTAACATTAAATTCTTGAAAGAAAAAAAACTGTTTTCTTGCATACATTCACAGTGAACAAAGAATCCAAAACTTGAGAAAATTTATAAAGAATTGAATTTGTAGGCGACTGCGTTTTACAACAGCAAAACAATATCAAAACACCCGTCAACAAACTTTTATACATGTGCAGTGTAATCTAAGTCTCAAACAGACTGCTCCAACCAACAGGTAACTGCACTATGGGTGAATCTTGTTTATGCTCTCTTCAAAGCCAGACCCTTGACAAAACACACAGGAGTTACTGATCGAACACCGACTTGATCAGTATTTTGTTTCTGTTATTGTGTGACTTCAGTGTTTTGAAGGTTTAGTTTGGATTGGGTTGCCTTTGACTTCAATTAATCAAGAACTTTCAGAGTTTTTGGATTATTTGTTTACCATGCAGGCGTGCAAGAAAAAATTAGTTTTCTTCACAAATACAATGTAACACAGAATGAGAAGAAAATTAGCAAAAGGTCATTTGGGAAGGGAGAAGTATTCCTTTAACATTTAACAGAACTTTTAAAAGTATTGTGCAATATGTAGAAGTTCTCTGTTTGTAAATTACTCACATGACCCTTATCTTGTTCATCTTGTAAACTTGTTCTCACTGTTCCTGTTTCCTCTGTTTCTTCAGGAATACGTCAATAGCCTCCAGGAAAAGCACAAAAAGCTACTGGTAAATAACACCCACACACACATTCACTCTCTGAGCCCATGGGTGTGTGCTTTGTTTCCTCCTTGTGTGTCATTCTGATCAGCATAAGCTTTGACTGTAAGCTGCTCTTATTCGTCGAGCCGATCACAGTCTCATCAGCACCCTGGTTTTATCTGCAAAAAACAAAAAAGCAAAAAACACTTACCTGCAAGTTTACTGTATCATACTGAGTACACACCTAATGTGTCTTTACTTGCCAGCCAGTTTTTACATTCAAATAAAACCTTCATTACATCTGTTCAAAACACTAAAACCTGTTTGTTTTCCCTATTTTTCCTCCTCATCAAATCCCATGTGCAGAGCAAAAGCAACCATGAATGTGTTGTACCAACAAGTATGAATATGTGTATATGTGTATGAATCATTTCCACGAGTGCATACATTCGATCTCACATGTACCATCCTGCTCTGACAAATGTTCACAGGAGCACCAAATGTAGATCAATGCGCAGCCGAAAATAGTCCCCAACAAATGTACTACTTTCTCCTATTTGTGTAGTGTTTACTAAATACTACAGTGACCAGCTATTTGACCAAACTACATATTTGTGTGCTGTTTTTAAAGATTTACTTCCTCAGAAGGAGCCAGTGGGCTTTCAGCTGAGTATTTTACTGGATTTGTTTAAAATAAGAATAACATAGTTTGCTAGTCTGTAGCTGCTGCCAGTTTTTCAAAATAAAATGCAATAATTCAAGATTTTTGTGCATATAATCTTTTGTGCATATAACATGTTATCCACTTTTATGTTGTTAACACTGCTGTAGCAGAACATATGCCACCTTAGAATAATTAAAAAGATGATATAATAACATAAAAAGTCTACACTTAAGAGCTGTATTAAATTTGTAATATCACCTAAATGCATTAAAACCTGTGCAAATGGGTTTACTATCCTTCAAAAACATTTAAACACAATTAAGCCAAAAAAAGAGAAAAATAAAAAACAAAAACAATCAAGTAAATTACCCAAAAAGTGCTGAAAATTGAAAAAAATGCACGTGTACATTTTTTTCCTGTAAACTTTAAATATATAATAGTAACAATTAAAAATATATAATTTTTCTGAACCCCCTTCTTGTCCTCAGGTCATTTTCTGGACACCTTTTAATAATTTCCTATAATTTCTGGGACATTTCTTATCAAGTTGCTCATGCTTGTTTTCTCCATTTTTCCAAAAGAAATCAAACCAGTTTGTTTGCTCAGGTTTCACAGCACAAGCAAATGATGTAAATCCAGGTTTAAAGGGTTAAATTTATTAAATTAACTTAAATTAAATTAGATTCCATAAAACTTCAGCAGATTAGGACCTCCTTTTATTATTTAAATATCTAAGGTTTACTTTAAATTAATTTTGTAAGTTTAGTGCTATAGATTTCAAGTATTCTAAATCATCATGTTTGAAAATGTTGCTCTAAGCTTTTGCTTCCTTTGGTTAGGCCAGTTCAAGCGCTCGTCAGCGCAACCTGGTGAGCCTGCGGGACTACATGCAGCACTGCACCAATGAGCTGTACTGGATGGACCAGCAGGCCGAGGAGAGGGTCAACTACGACTGGAGTGATACTAACCTGGAGTACAAAACTCGCCAGAAGCAGTATGAGGTAGCTAAGGGATGGACACACACCACACATCAAAATAAGCTGCATATATAAAATGAGCATCAGTGCAAGGATGGGCACTAACAAATAAAAAAATATGGCCCCCAGTTTTTTCACCACATCTGTCTTGCCCCAACAGAACTTTATTGGTAAATGTCTGGAGTCCAAGGAGGCCACCATCACCAAGCTGAATGACGACGGAGAGAAGCTGATTGCTGCTGAGCATCCAGGGAAAAATGTTATTGAGGTACAGACTCATCCTTTAACTC
This sequence comes from Plectropomus leopardus, assembly GCF_008729295.1. Taxonomy (NCBI): domain Eukaryota; kingdom Metazoa; phylum Chordata; class Actinopteri; order Perciformes; family Serranidae; genus Plectropomus; species Plectropomus leopardus. The sequence continues at coordinate 1,873,752 of NC_056479.1, read as the reverse complement.
AGTTCATAAGAGTTGCTAGATTTAACTCTCTTACCTTGATACTTGGGCTTCTGGAACAATATTGACCGTGTTGGAGTTCCCCAAGGATTCATTCAAGTGCCTCTTCTTTTCTCCATATACATGATTTCTTTTTTGACTAATCTATCATAGAGACACATTTTTTTATTTCACTGCTCAGCTGGTGGCCAAGTGACCACCTTTTGTCAGTGATTGGCTGGTATGCCATCTCAAACGAATCCCAGTCTAAAGTTGTGATTCGTCACTCATTGCCATGTTTGACTCTGATCAGTTTTAAGAGGCAAATTAATTTGGTGGTTAGATTCAGTTTCCTTCAGCTGTGGACAATATTTAAGGCCTTCCACTTATGTCATGATCTGGAAAAAAGGTAATCCACACTCTTTTATCTAAAAAGAAAACAAACAAACAAAAAAACATTAATTTGATTGGCCAATAATCAAAGACTGTTTTTTTTTAAAGACCACCAAACTTGATAAAGTTTTTTAATTAAGCTGTTGAAGCATGTCCCCAAAATGTTTCTGCAGTTTACCAATAGGGGGTGACAATGTTGCCAGAGAAGAGCCTGGCCCATCTGAGATTTGGATGGAGATGAATGAGCGTCTGTCTGATCATCATAAAATCTGTCAGTTATCTTAAATGCAGGTGTTGTGAACTGTCAAAAGTCTTTATACTTTGCAGCTTTTAACTTCTAATACCTGGAACAAAGTGCGGGAATTAGCAGCGTGTGAATGTTGTGGAACCTTTTTTTTTTTTTTTTTGCCAGCGCCTGCATTAACAGGTTAGAGCAGCCACACTGCCTGTGTTAGCAGTGCTGCTCAGGCGCGTTTTTTCCTTCGTGCTGTGCACGGTTGTCAGCAGAAATAGCCAGTCAAATTGTGTTTTGATAATTATATTTACTGCAGTTTCAATGTCTTTATCTGTCACAGAGATGAGGAAATACAAACATATCTGTTTTATTCAAGCTTTCCTGTTTTTGTTTCAAAATAAAAGTCCTCTGACAGGGTTTCTGTTGACAGAATCCCTTACGCTGTTGACTCAAGGAATTTAATCATGAAACATTTGTAGGACTTGTTGACAATACAGGAGGTGCACGATTTCATAAATGAGTGGAACATGTGCTTATAAATGTGGAAATACAGTACTGATAGCAGCAGGCAGCTCTGCAGCAGCATTGCAGCAACAAAGCTGCCAGTGTGAACACCGCGTGTGTGATAGGTGAAGCAGTTCGGCGAGGCTGCCGTCACGCACTGCTCACACATGCAGTGCGTGAGTGAGTGTTCCAGGTGCAACCGCCTATGCTGGCTTGAATCCCAGAATTGTCCCTTGTGGGTACATTTTAAAATGTGCTTTGAATAGAAAATGACATTACTTTATTTTTACTAATGAATTGCTCACACTCACATTGTTGTTTGACAGGCTCATATGGAGGCAGTCCATGCTGACTGGAAGGAGTACCTGAACCTGCTCATCTGTGAGGAAAACCACCTCAAACACATGGCTGAGTACCACAAGGTTAGACACAATGGAAAGATGAGCATTCCACAGAAATGTACATATTTCAAACACACTTGTACAGATTTAAACAGGTAAAGCTCATCAGTGTCTGCATATCTGTGTCTCTAGTACCACAAGGAAGCCCGTGACACTCAGGACCTGCTGAAGCGGCTGGATACAGAGCTCAGCCAGAAGTACAACCCAGAGTTCAAAGATGTGTATCAGATGGAGAGTCTCATCGAGGAGTTGGATGTGAGTATTTCTCTGCATCTGGCAGTGCCACTGACTCCTTCTACAACACTGGAAAATATGCTACCCTGTGTGTGTGTGTGTGTGTAGGACCAAGCCAAGGCCATGGACCACTTTGATGAACGGGTCAAGGCTCTTCAGAAGCGCAGCCTGCAGGTTTCTCCTCTGCCCTACCGCCGAGAAACCCCCTCGAAGCTGATGCCTGTTGAGGCTCTGTGCGAGTTTGACACAGATGATGTAAGTAGTGTGTTGCTGAAAGCTAATACTAATCATTTTGGAGGATAGCTGCAACTACATAGCATTTCACTTTAAATGTGAGAAACCAAAAACCTTTAAGTAGGGCTACCTTTAAGGGATCCACCGAAAACACCCAGTACCAGTCAAACCTGCATCCTTGATCCTTTGAGATTTCACTAGATCAGCAAGTGAAGTGTGTATATATATATATTGAACACTTTGTTATATCTGACACCCTGTGTTAGAGTATTTCATTTAAAATGAACTTATTTGTAATTGAGGTTTTGAATTACAACATTTATATTTAAAAGACTTCTAGATCTGCTTTTCCATTTCCTTATGTAATGTTCTACCAAATCATTTGTAGCCAAAAAGAAATTAAAACCAAGTCAGAGTCCTGAAAAGAGCAGCAAGAGCTCTGACTGGCCAGACTCCTGATAACGCATCATAGCTATCTAGAGCCCACAACAAAATGAGCAAAAGTGCTATTTAAAAAATTCAAGTTTGGGTATTATCTGGATATTCATATTACAATTAATTTATTTGTTAACTAAGTTTTGATGTAAGCTGTGTGTTTTTGTGCCGTGAATGTGATTGTTTTAGATGGGTCAGGTTGATGACAGGTTGTAATTTTTGGATGTGTACAGGGGCAGATTGTGCGTGGGGAGAGGTACACTCTGATCCGGAACAATGGTACCAAATGGGACGTGAAGGATGCATCTGGGCGTCAAATCACTGCCCCGGCGGTCTGCTTCGTGTTCCCCCCCACCGACCCTGAGGCAGTGGCCATCTCTGACAAGTGAGTGTAAACACGTACCAAAACAACTTTCACTGCATTAGAATCTCTATAATATTTTATTCCAGTGCAGATAATACAGTTTTTGATATTGTGTACTTGTAGCCTGGCCAGCCAACAAAAAGCCCTCAAGCAGAAGACTGCAAACAGCAAAGCAGCTCTGCAGAAACGCTTCAGCGAGCTGAAGAAGGAGAGTGGGACTGCGGGCACAGGTACAGGACACATCCACTCCTGCTGCGTGGCAGCTTTTAGGAAACCCATCACGTCTTCACATTCAAGCAACTTAGGTTATCTATTGTAAAAAATGAGGTGGTGGTTTGCTAGAGGACTGTCTTTGTCATATGCAACTCAACAAAAAACATAGGTGCTCTTAATTAAAAAAGGTCACCACATGGAAGGAAAAAACAAACTTCAAGCACTTCTGTGTTGAGCGGGGATAAATGCAGTTAAATTAGATTGAAAAGCATTTATTCAAAACATAGCTATTTTCATAAAAACACTGACTAGTTTCAACACTGTGGTCTTCTTTTGGGTGCAAAAGGGGAAACAGTAACCAAGCAAACAATTTCTAAACTTGGCTGTTAACCAATCCTGTATCTGCATTCATACATTACTTGTGTACATGGATCTGCAAAAACAACTAAAAACACTGTAGTATGAATGCGAGGCCAGAAGTTGACGGTGTAACTTTGTAATGACACACCATAGAAGAAGACCACGCACCTGCGCAAAGTGCACCATGATGTCACTGTTTTCCCAGGATCCGCGCATTGCCAGTTTACACAACAACACAAAGGGTGGCGTTTTCAAAAGATGTGAAAGAAAGGCCAAACCACAACAAAAGTTTAATGTTTCATGCAAGAACAGTTGACAAGTAAATGGCCCCAAAGAGGTCGTGTTGAACGTGACACACCTCCAAAAGTGGTCAGAGAATGATTCTGTACAGAAAAACAACAAAGTTACACAAAAAAAGCCATTTTATTAAAGCAACGTTGCACAGACATTTGATCCCACAACTCTCCGGTTCTCAAGCCAAGTCTCTTTGCCAAGGACTGATAAGTAGTATTGATGGTTGATTCACAGAATGTATGGTCTTGAAAATTTGCAGCCAAGTCATGGAAAAGTCATGGAAATGTATTGTTAAAACCATGCGTATGAGCTATGTATTTTACCTGCTAAGTTAACTGCTGAGATCTGGAAACACTGTGACATCAGTAAAAACAGGTCTGATAGGATAAGAAACACAAGCTGTCAGATGATCAGAAAGGTTGGAAACAAAGCAGATTATTCCAATTTATTTGGAAGAAAAAACGCTGGAATTCTCTGGGATTCTTATTGGCACTGCAGGTGTGATCGCTTTTAGTTTTACCACAGGTTTCTTGGTGGGCCAGAGTGGGCTGCAGGGATGTCATTGTGTCCCCAGATCTTACTTTGTTAAGTACAATGTGTGGTGTCAGAAAAACATTTCACCCCAGAGCTGTCACTTTGTACTGCTGACGAAAATGGTCGAAGCCAAATAATGAAGCTCATCATGCTGTGTGTGATGTGTGACCTCAGACAAGCAGGAGCAGCAGTGTCGCCAGCTGATGGCTGGTCTGGACAAGGTCACCAGTGACCTGGGCAAACAGGAGAAAGCCATTTATGCTGGTGTGCGCCCGCCACTGGAGGAGAACAGGCCAATGCAGGACAGCGCTGACCGCCTGCAGGATATGAGGGTAATGACCCCCACTGCATTCTGTTGTTGGTTCCAAATGCTATTTCATAAACTGGCTACATCTCTCAATTTAGCTTGATAAGCTTGGAGAGAGTATTTACATCTCACCAAGTGTGATATTTCCCTCCAGGACATCGCTGCTGCTGTCAGTAAGATTGAACCAGAGAAGTCCGCCAAAGTGCAGGAAGCAAGAAACTTCTTGGTCTCCAATCCAAACAGTGCCAGCTCTTCTCAGCTTCACAGCAAGGTGGATGAAGCCGAAAAGAAGTACAACAAGATCGAGCAGCTTCTTCAGTGCTCTCAGGAGAAGTATGGGACTTTATCTTTTTGTAGTAGTAATGATGAGAGCAGTATTCCTCCAGTTGTTTATTTCTGAATTGCTTTTAAGGGTGCAATATGTAATTTTCTGCTTCAAGGGGTCTCTCAATCAAAACGGTAACAAAAGACAGAGCAATGCCATCAGCATAGTCAGTCACTAGTTATCTGCAGAGGTCTGTGTCAAATCATTTTTTAAGCCTGGGGAGGGACTTATGTTTTTTTGTTGTTGTTTTTTGCTTATGGGAGGGCATGTGACTTCAAAGGTTTTGTTTTTATTTTACCGCAAATTTGTATTGATTTTTTTTTCATTAATCATTTTTACTGATTTGTGAAAAAAAAGTGGGTGTTTTTTTTTGTAAAAAATGTTGGCCTTTTTTTCATTTTTGGCACATCAGGGGCTGGAGCCATTTGTTCAGCTTGTTTCTGTGATAGCTTAAAGGAATACTTGGTGACATGTCATTTCTTAAAATGACAGATTTCTCTGGTTTGAACAATGTTGGAAATGTCTGAAAAAAATGTAAGGATACAACGTAACAATATATAACATTGGTCTTCTCAATTTTATACATTTTAATGTGGAAAAGTTACATGTTATATTTTTATATCTGATTTAAAAGGGTTCAATGGGTTCAGTTTGTAATTAAAAATTACATTTTAGTTGAATTGCATGCTTTTCTACTCACCTAATATCTGCACTTGCCTTTGTTTTAGACTGAAGAATTCAAACCAGCTGGAGACTTCCCTTCAAAATGGAAAGACTCTTCTTGCCAGCCATGAGAACAAGCTGGCCAGGGAGGAGGTTGCTCCTGCTGACCTGTCCTCACTTGAGAAGGCACAGCGGGAACTTGCAGTAAGATGGCTATTTTATTCTCAGCCACATGCTTTAATCATATCTCACTCAGACTGAAAGTTACACCACAGAGTTTTCAATCCCAAGTAGTGCTACTGATTACTACTGTAGTCCCCATTTTGTTTGTATTCTGTGCACGCACACGAGGAAAACCATGAACAAGCAGGACCCAATACACAGTGCTGCACATGATTTTATGGTGTTACATTGATCTGTGGGCAGCAAGAGGCCAAGAAATATAAGCAATGTGCCAACAAAAGGAAAGGAAGGAAGAATATTCAAAGAATCAGATCTACAAATTAGTAAATGTACAAGAAAATTCTTGAAAATAAGAGGAGAAAAAAAGTATTTTTTTAAATTATCCAATTATTCTAGCTACACATTACTGTGTAAAATGAAACAGTATGCTTTGCTTCTCTGGTAGGATACTGCATCAGAACTGAGGTCCAAGAGGTCACTTATTGCTGAGACTGAGCAGAATCTGCGTTTGGCCCAAAACAGCTGTGACAACATGGCGACCAAATTCCATGAGCACTGTCCTGACATTGAGAGGCAAAAGGCAGATGTCCAGAAGCTCAACAAGCGTTATAACAACCTCACCAAGCAGACTGATGCCAGGTGAGAGGCCTGGTGAAAAGGAGGGGAAGTTCATGAAGATCTGTGTATCAATAATTACTGGAAGAAACACTGAATACCACATCACAAAAACACACAACGTAATGCATGAGATCTGTATAATGAGCTCTTCTGCTTTGTGTTGCAGAGCCCAATGCTTGCAAAGAGCCAAGATGTCGCTCGTAAATTACAACAATGGTTATGACAATCTGAACAAGTGGTTGGCTCGTGTCCCAAACTACGAGCCCAATGAAACTGATGACGCAAGACAAATTGAGACCAAGCTGAAGAATCAAAAGGTGAGAGTGATGAGCAACAGGGTGATTCACAATATGCATACTGACTGCTGTACAGAGATACTCTCCCAGTGGCATCATAGAAAAATACATATAACAACTTCTTTATTTTCTACAGAACTTGCTCTCTGACATTGCCAGAAAGGAGTCCGACTTGAACAATGTGTCCAAAAATGCTCAGCTTTACCAAGCAGCCGTCAAAGTAGGATTTTCTACATTGATTTAATCACCATGTTACTACATTTATTTTGTAGAAATACAATAAGATAAAGGTTGACCATTGGTTTACCAATTCTTCTTTGTAGGACTACGAGAATGAATGTGAGAGGTTTAGAGCCATCCTTGAACTTGATGATGGACTTGTACCTCAGACATACAAGAGGAACAGAATTGAATCACCTTCACTGAGAGTCAGAGCAGAGGTGAGGCACCATAGTCACACTGAATATCAGTATATCTTCTTTAGGTGAATGCAGTGAAATGAGTAAGCAGATAGATAGATAGATAGATAGATAAATAGATACTTACTTTACATTTTGTATTGCACTTCCATAATTTCAAGGGGGTAAAAGTATTCTGTTTCACAAGTTCTTTTAATTTTTCAAGCTCTCCTTTAATCTGCTTTGCTTTGCTTTTTTTTTTCGACAGTTTTCCCCACTTCACAATTCCAAAAACTACTTAACTGAGACAAAATTAAATGTTTAAAGGGTCATGAGCCAAAAAGGTTGTGAACCACTGAGGTAACTGAAGGATTTACTGTATGTTATGTTATGTCAATGTTTACAGGAATCTGCTATTGAGGCCAAGTTTACTGAGGTGAATGCTGTGAACTCGGCAAGGCTTCAGAATCTGGAATACGCCCAAAATCTTCTCAACCAGGTGAAATATTTTGTAATAATAATGATAATAATAATAATTTGAATAATAATAAGAAGAAGAATCTAACAACTATAATAACCACCCCCCATAGCAACCTGACATCCCTATGATCAAGTCTACAATGGTCCAGTCAGTAAATGCTAGCCAAGGAGAAGAGCCTTGGAGAGTCAGAAAGCAGCTGCAAGATGAGATCCACAGGAGGGAACAGCTAGAGAGAGAAATTGAGACTATTCAAACTGAAATCTATGTCCTTGAAGGACAGAGGCCCCAGGACACAATTGTCAAAAAAGAGAAAATCAAAAAGGTTGCTGACCCCCAGCTGGATGAGGAAATCCATAAGGTCCAGCAGAAACTCTCAGAGGAGCGCCGCACTACCAGTGTCCTGGAGAATGACCTTGAGATACTGAGGTTGAGACTGCGTGGCCTTGAGACAGAATCCAGAGAAGGGGCACAGGAATATGTGGTCAAGGAGGTCCTGCGTATACAAAAAGATCCTGTTCAAGAGGAGGAGATGCGCAGGCTTAGGGATGAACTGGATGAGCTAAGAAGGCAGAAGATAATGAAAGACAATGAGCTGATTCAGATACAAAAGCAGGTAACACTCCTGGCTGAGGAGAAGGGCAGGGAGCAGGAAGTGATCACTGAAGAGGAGGTGATCAAAGTCCAGAATGATCCCCAACTTGAAATGCAGTACCGTTTGCTCTTGAACAGGAAGCAGAAGGAGATGGATGGCAGGAAACAGCTGGAGGATGAACTGCAATTTCTTAAGGAGAAGCTTGTAAGGATGGAGAAGGAGAAAGCAATGGCTGAAGAGAAGATTTCCATCAAAGAGGTGCTGAAAGTAGAGAAAGATCTCGAATTTGAAAGAGAGGTAGACACCCTCAGAAGGCAGTATGAAGAAGAGAAGACCAAACGGAGAACATCACAGCGAGAAAAGATTGACCTCCAGAGGAAAATTACCAGTACAGAGGAGGAAAAGTCCAAAGTTGTTATTCAGGAGAAGATGCGGGAGATTGTCCGCCCTGACCCCAAGGCCGAGAACGAGGTGGCCAATCTCCGTCTTGAACTTGTAGAGCAACAGAGGCGCTGTAAAGATGCAGAGCTCCAGCTTAGATCTCTACAGGATGAGCACACCATGCTGAAGAACAGAGGACCTCAAGTGGAGGTCAAGGAGATCATCAAAGAAGTCATCAAATATAAGACAGATCCACAGACTGAAAGAGAACTGGAGAGACTCCGCAATGATATTGTAGATAAAACCCACCAGACTGAGAAATCTGAGATGGAAATCCGCCAACTTCGTGAGGAAATTAGAAGATGGCAAGACACCAAACCCCAAGTGCAAACTAAAGAGGTGGTTAATGAAGTGCTGCAGTACAGGGAAGACCCAAAGACTAAAGAGGAAATTGAGACTCTCAAAAGGAAACTGGCTGATGAACAGAAGAAACGCCTGGACCTTGAGAGAGAACGGTCAGCCCAAGAAGAGAAGATCAGACTGAGAAAAGTGGAACTGTCTCAGGTCCTCGAGAAGATTGTTCAGCAAGAAGTGGTCAAGATGGAGGAAGATCCAATCCTCAGATCAGAGTGTGACACCTTTTCACAAAACATCAGCAATGAGCAGAAACAAAAGGAGAGCCTAAAAGCAGAGCTCTACCAACTGCAGAGACAAATGGCTGACCTGGATCTACAACTGGAAGAACTGGAGCGTGAACGCAGGATAAGGCGTGAAGCAGAAGTGGAAATCCAAAGGCTTCGGCTCAGACTTACTGAGCTAGAGCTCCGCGACAAGGAGAACCGTGAGAAAGTCACTGTCAAACATAAGGTAGTCCTGCAGCAGGATCCCCAACAGGAGAAGGAACACTCCATTATCAGACTTCAGCTTGAAGAAGAAAAGCACAAACGCACTCTGCTCGAGAAAGAGTTGAATGCCCTCATCCAGCAGCAGATCACCCTCGAGAAGATGGATGTGAAGGAAAGAGTTGTCCGCACTGAAAAAGTCCAAGTTGAAAGAGACCCAGAGGCCGAGATTGAGATTGAGAACCTAAGGAGGACTCTGGAAGAGGAGAAAAGGAGAAGGAGAGAACTTGACCAGGACTTGGCCACCCTTACTTCTAGGCTCTCTGAGATGGAGTTCTCAAACACCAAATCTTATAAAGAACTGGACTACATCCGTGATGAAAGTGGCCGCCTGCAACAAGAAAACCAAAGGCTGCTGAATGAGATCCGCAAGCTTAAGTCTGAGATTGAGATCACCAGCACTGAGACTCGGCTTATAACAGAGTCAGCACCAAGGGAGGATGGAAGGAACCTTGAGCTGAGGCTTGATTCACTACAGAAGGAACTAGCAGAGCTTAGAGCCATCACCCTCCAGAAGGATGAGGAGATCGAGAAGCTTCAAAAGAATCTGGTGGCAGTTAGACAGAAGAAGGAACAGAGGGAGAGCCATCTCAAAAGGTCTATTGTGATCATCGACCCGGACACAGGCAAAGAGATGCGACCAGAGGAGGCCTACAAACTAGGGCTGATTGATTGGAAGATGTTCGTCAACCTGCAGAGTCAAGAGTGCGACTGGGAGGAGATCACAGTCAAGGGCCCCAGGGGAGAATCCTCAGTTCTTCATGACAGAAAATCAGGGAAAAAGTTCTCCATCGATGAAGCATTGCGTCTTGGCCACATCACAAATCGCCAGCTTCAGCAGTACATAAACAAAGAAATTTCCATCCAAGAGTTTGGTGTACTGGTGTCAGGCAAGAACAAGTAAATGCACACCTGCTAAAAGAAATTGCATTTTCTTTTTGTTTTTACATGATTTTCTCTGTTTCATCTCTTATTTAAAGATGCTGTGTACAATATTCAGACCATCAATATAGCAGCAAACAACTATCTGCTATGTAAAGATATAGTGGAGTCATGACATCCTGAGCAGAGAATGAAGTCAACTTTCCTTGTGTGTGTTATATGAGCATCTCTGTTCTTTGTTTTGGTAGCGGGTCCAGCCGTGCATACACTTAAGTGCATTTGAGTCCCTGTGTGTGTATTGCATTGGCTAGCTAATTGATTTACTCTTCATTGTGCTCATATGGCGGTTAACACTGATAACGCCATTCTGACCCAAGGTGGTGGAACGTCGTTGTTGTCACAGAAGCATAACGCCCACCTTCCAGCTCTGAATGTGTTACGCGGCTCATTTAACAATCTTCTTGTTTTATTGTACTTCTATTCTGACTTTAAAACTGTGGTGACTTGGCATTACTTTATGCATGATTTCTAAATGCACTATGTATTTATTTGCTTATGCATATACAATTTTGTGGTACTGACATTAATATATATGGATTGATATTACTATTACTACAGCCAACTGCATAACATTTTGTGTGATAGAAAGAGTTTGCTCAGCTAAGCGATACTCTCATACACTCTGGGTTCTAGGCAAGAGAACATATTTTTGCATATTATTATTTGATACTGCCATTGACATTAAGATGGGTACTAAATGTTTCCTTTATTTTTGGGGTATCCCCAGGTTTACCTGGGTGCCCCAGGTTTAACTGATGTGTCCTCTGTAAGCTTCAATAAAAGTCAAATCAGACTGGAAAAACTGTGGAGTTTTTGTGTGTAATTTTATTATGGTGAAACGTGGAGATTTTCATGGTATTACTGAGAAAAATTATTATTGAATGCCGTGTGCTATCTTTATTTAATAATGGCTGTCCAATAGGCCACGAAGAACTGAATATCTAAATAATACACAATTATAAAATAAGAACAGCTCTAAGACATTCTGATAACCCTGCAACTATAAAGCTACTGTAGTCTCACATTTTGCAGAAAATATTAACAACAACAACAATTAATAATAACAATAATAATTATTATTATTATTTGTATTGTTATTAATTTTGTTATTAATTTTTTTATTGTTAAAGGCCTAATAATAATAATAAGAAGAAGAAGAAGAAGAGTAAGAAGACCTTATAGGAAAATTACAAAATGTAAAAGAGAAGGGCCGTGAAAAAATTTGAAATAATAAGTTTAGTTTTGTTTGCAAATTTTTTCGTTCCTAAGTAATTAGTACCATAACTACATTAAAATTTGCCTAAGAAATTGGTTAAAAGGCCCCTCTTACCCCTTAAAGCTGCAGAAAGTCTGCAACTGCACTAGGATTTGTTTCTGAACGCAGAGTGAGTGACTATGTACACTACTGGAGCACCAGTGTGCACTGTCATGTCTTTCCCTACGGGAAATCAGGGTTCACTCAAAGAAAGAGAGAAAGACGGGGGTCCTGTTATCCTGCCATATTATAATTGCACCAATCCGTGGTTCCAGTCAAGCCAGGGAACCTTGGCTGCATGTCATCTCCGTCTCTCTTGTCACCTCTCTGTCCACCTTTAACCCTTTGAAACCTGAGCAAATTGGCTTGATTTGTTTTTTTTTCCCTTTTTTTTTTCAAAAACATGGGAGGGGATGAGCAATTTAACTAGAAATGGCTCCAAAAATTAACTTTAATAATTAATTTAATTTTATACTATTATACTTTATAATAAGCAACAGGGGAAAAGGGAGTTAAGTAAAGCATAAAAAGGAAAGAAAAAATGACCTAAAGAAAGTGCTGAAGAAAATAATTTGAAAATTGGAGAATTTTAAATGTATTGAAATAATTCAGAGAAATATGTAATTCAGAGAAATATATATATATATATATATATATATATATTTCCCCTCATTTTTGATCAAATTTAATGACCCCCTACATTTAATTTGCTGACCATTTCCTTGTCACCTTTCACTTATTGCAGTTTGTAAGGCATTTCGTGCTAAGTTTTTTTTAAAGAAATCAAACCAATTTTCTCAGGTTTCAGAGGTTAAAATAGTTGTGAACATCTGAATGCAACACAGGAGAACAGATGTTGATGAAGGCATTAAAGGGCTAAATAAGGTTAAAAAATGGCCAATAACTATTTAAAGGATTAAATGTTTGTGGAAGGCACCTGAAAGCCACACAAGAAAAATGATGTCACTCCAGCTTTCAAAGGGTCAAACCTTTTACTCAGAGTAGACACCAAATGAAACAGCAGGGTGAGCTGAACTCACACAGAGAGCAGCAGTGCAGATGGTCATCCTCCCGCCAGTGGGTGGCAGTAGGTCCTGAGAAAAAGAGCTAAACATAGAAACACTTATGATACAGAAATAGAAACGGATCTCATTTAATATTAAAAGCTGGCCAAATATTATACTCAAATATAATATAACTTTACTTTATAAACCTATTCATAAGTGGGCTTTAGATTTGCCATTGCGTCTGCTTTTCTGTTGGTTTAATGATAAAGTAATTTCCTTCTTTTTGGCGTTCAGTTCTTGAAATATTAAACATATTTACTATTTATAAGTGTTGTATGTTTAGGCTCGTTGGGACGTAGTTTTCATCTATATGAAAAGTGATAAAGAGAGTTGCGGATGTTAGATGGAGAGGAAGGGCTTGTCCTCACATGTGATTAGTGGGTGTGTGTTGTCTTTTCCTCTCATTCAGTGCGACGTTTTATTAAAGTTGTAAGATGGCGACGGTGCATTTGAGGATCGGGGACCTAGTGTGGTGAGATAACCTTTAAACACTGTCAAACGCCTCTGCTGCTGCCAAATCATCTCGCACTCCTTACGACGATGTTTTATGAGTTAGTTCAGCGTTAATGATGCATGTCGTTGTTAACCAGACGTGATAAATGCAAGTGTTTTCGTACTCGGTTAGTTGATGGTCAACCCAAACAAATTGCTAGCCAAGCTGACTCAGCCAGCAGCCGTCGTTAGCTAACGTCACTAGCTAACGGAAAACTCACAAAAGATTTGACGGTACACCGAACAAAGGCTTTTTGTCCCCGGGTAGTACGAGTCTTTCTTAATGTCCGTGCTTGCACCGACGCGTTTACGTGTAAAGCTTCACCGAATACTTTCAATTTGCAGCATAGTTGAAATGTTGTGATCTGTGACGAGCTTCGCTAGCACCGTAGCATAAGCGGATATCTGGCTAACTGTCGATAGCTTCACATTTGCTTGTCTTCCGTGTTAACTGTTGCTCTCTCTCTGTTGACTGTCTGTAATGAGTTACAGGTTCCTCTTCGAGTCTGAATTTGGGTCAGTAGAACCCAGATAGAAAACTTATTTGTGTCGAGAACAACGTCAAACTGCTCGTCTCGTGTTTGCCTTGTAGCACAGTTTGTATCGCTCATGATGGACTGCAAAGTGACAGGACATACACGAAACTGGGGCTAGTGGCCTTGAAATTTTAGCAACACGCATTGCGAAATCTTGTTAAATTAAAGCTAAAGACGGATTCAGTTTAATTCAATTCAAATTTACATTTGACAGCTGTGTGAATGTGAGGTCCAGTAGTTGATGATACATCTCTCAAAACACTGCAAAATCATGTACCGAGGCAAAAGAGAATATTTTTACTCGGGGTCGACCGATGTGTTTTTCAGGACCGATATCAATTATTAGTAGTTTATATCAATATTTGAAACTGTTATGCATTTACAGTGCAAATGGAAATTTGACTGTCCATATTTAGAATTTAGAATTCAACAAACTCCAACATAAAAGTTCGTTTAAATGCCTTCAGCAAATGTTTAATCTGTTAATACTGAAATGTTCAACACTATAAAGCAAGCTCCCAGCAACTTTTTTTATAAAGTCGAGTTAAAATATAAATTAAAATAGCTTCCTGAGGTTTTACAAAGTTGCTCCCATGCACACTTAATTTGCACTTTTTAATTAATTTTATTAGCAATCATTATATTAAAATACCTATACAGATAATCGGCAAAATGTCTGTCCCAATAATCGTCCAGGCCAATGATCTGTACATCACTAATTTCTACAATTTTTGGGGGCATAACTACAAACAAAGAGAGACAAAAAGAACAAGTACAACCCTGTCAACACAAACAAAACAATTGGTTTATCATTAACACCTACCACAGCCTGTCTCTCTATGTGAGGTATCAGTCCACTATTACTGTATTATGCTTAAACATGATCTTTTTTTGTGGTTAGTTCTCTGTATTTAGCTCTGTATTGTCCTATAGTTGTCCTGTTCCACTGTGCTGCTGTTCCACATTGCTCAATATTTGCAGTCTTGCAGCAAGAGGGTAGTTTTCGGGTTTTTTATACTGGTGAGTCTCTTGGACAGCTTTAGTTTTGATACAGACACGATATAATTTTCCTCAAAATATTTTTACTTTCCTAGAGTTGCATTGTTTTACTTTTTAAAGTATAACGTGTAATGAAGTTGACAATTATCATACTGAAAGAGACGAAAAAGTCCAGGGCTGTTTACAAAACATTCGGGACATGCAGGCCTAACAACGCCACTGATTCCACACGACTGAAGCCGCTCAGAACGAAATCCTCCACTGTGGAGCCAGTAGCAACTTTTCTTTCAACCTTGGTTGTTGTAGCTGTGTGGTATGACGTCATTATGTTAACAAGTTAAAATGTTGCCAATATCATGGTATGAACACTTCTTATTATATTTAAAATTGTATTGTGATAGTGTAAAAAATATGATATGGTACACCCTTGAAGTGAATGCAGATGTTGGTGATTGGAACTCCGCAGAAGTGCATTTCAAAGCCAGGTCCCTGCTGGTCACAAAATTAGACCTGGGGAATCGCCAGAATTATCTTCATAGAGTGTGTTGTAATGTTTGTCTGTAAGAGCAATAACGATGTATACCAGGCTAAAAGCAGCACTCTTCTTTCAGGGGGAAGCTTGGTCGTTATCCACCATGGCCAGGGAAGGTGAGAAATTGAAACATGCCAAAAGCTGGTTCAAGGCTGAATAGCACAACATGTTAACACAACATGACAAATGCTGCATTAATGTTGGAACTGTATTTATTCCCATTGCAGGTAGTAAGCCCTCCTAAGGACCTGAAAAAGCCCAGGGGCAAAAAATGCCATTTTGTGAAATTCTTTGGAACTGAAGACCAGTAAGTATGGATGGTGAGGCACCTGTTGTAACTGATCCTTCTCCTACACACGTGTAAGAACTGTGTATGTGTGTGCCTGTACAGTGCCTGGATTAAAGTAGAACAGCTGAAGCCCTACCATGCCCACAAAGAGGAGATGATCAAGATAAACAAAGGAAAGCGCTTCCAGCAGGCGGTGGATGCAGTGGAGGACTTCCTAAAGAAAGCAAAGGGGAAAGAACAGGTGAGGAGATGTCCCATAACACACAGTCCAGCATCTGAGATGTAATTAACACGTCTCGATAGATTGTGCTTTTCTCTCGTCATCAGAAATAACTAATTCCTTTGCTTTTTCTATAGTTTGTACAAACACACATGTGGAACATTCTTGTTTCCAATATGGAAGTTGATAGAATGACTTAGTAACTAATTAGTGAGACTTTTCTCAGTGAGTCCTGCTAGGTCTCACCTTCAGTATCACCATGTGTTCATTGGAGTGGACACATGTACGTCATTCCCACCGCAATTAGTGGGTGCACACGCTTTTTATTAAATGCGGGTAAACTTGCTAAATGTCTGTATTCCTACAGCCACTGAACTTCTGACAGTCTGCCCCTCTGTCAGCTGGCTTGTGTATGTGTGTGCGTTGTCTTGTTGGTGTGTCCGTGCAACGTCACAGACAGGTAACAGAACAGGTAAACAGGTGACAGCGGCAGGAACAGAGATCTTTGAAAACTTTTCAGTGGTTTCTACTCATTATGTATCTCTTTCTAATTAAGTCCCCCTTTCAAACTCAGTGCAGATGTATTTGGATCTGTATTTTAGTGCTGCTTTGGAGGAGATGGACAGTTATTAGTGAGGGCACGTCATTGCATCTCGTTGGTTAAGGAGCTGAAATTACTGCGTTCACCCGGGTGTTGTGTTCCCATCAATGCCAGTCGGAGCCAAAGGTGATAAAAACCTGTGTCTACTGCAGAGTCATTTGACCCGGATGTGAATGCCGATTGTACGCATTCCCATTGCATCAAACAGCCCAATGTTAGCAGGTGTTAGCAGGTTTTTGTGCAGTGGGAATGAGGCTAGGGTCTTTGTTTCGGCCATCTGCTCGCCAGAACAGGTGAATTCAACATCCTGGAATTCAGTTAGCTCTTTTTCTCAGTGTATTTGTAACCTTTTTGGACAAGATTAGTTTAAAATCACATTCATTTATCAAACTGCTGAGAACTATCTCAACTTGCAAAAACAGCAGCAAAAAATGATCATCTGATGATCTGTGTTTTCCCAAATCTGTTTATTGAATTTTTCAAACAAGACAGTTAAGGACAGTACAAAAAGAAAGTAATAATGAGTCAAACTAAAGGGGATTTAACAAAAGTATCTGTAGCAAGTGAAAGAAAAGGCACTACAAAACCAAGACAGGACAAGACAAATACTACAAATCAAATCAGCACCCAGACAAAAAACAAAAACTTAAACTTAAAAATCAGTTAAGATAAGTGGCCTGAGTAAAAAAGCAACAACAACAACAAAACAAACAAACCAAAAACAAACGTGAAATAACTGTTGTTGGTTGGACAACTTTCTGTCATATCACAATTTAATGTCTCTTAAATACATGATCAATCATTCTGGGATATCTGGAAAGTCCAGCTCTTGAACATGTTTGAAAAAGGGGTCCCACGTCATGTAAAACTTGCTCAGCAAGCCTTTCATTATGCACCTGATTCTTTCTAGCTTGGCAAAATTAAGGACATCCCCTATCCAAAGAGTGTGTGAAGGGGGTTTCGGAGACTTCCACTTAAGTAATATCAGGCGCCTGGCTAAAAGCGTGACAAAGGCTGTAAAGTTTGCTTCAATGGGGAGACTGGCACTGTGGGTGGGGTTACACTGAATAGTGCAATCATAGCGTTAAGCTCTACAGATCTCCCAGTAACCCTCGAAATTGATCCAGCGATTTCTCCCCAGTAGGTGTCTAACGCAGGGCAAGACCAGAACTTGTGTACATGGCTTGCTGGTGCTTGGCGGCACCGGTCACAAGTTGGGTCCACATGTGTGTATACCTTAGAGAGCCTGAGCTTTGTGAAATGGGTGCAATGTAAAATTTCGCACTGGATCAGCCAATGTTTTGCACAGATAGATGATTTGTGTACTTTTTCAAGGATATCCTCCCAAACTTCCTCAGGAATCTCCTCTCCCAGATCCACTTCCCAAAGTTTTTTAATAATGTTTAAGGAGTCAGTGGGTAAATTAGGAAACTGAGGGAACCTACTGCTAACAAAACTACGGACCTGAAGATATTTAAAGAAATGTTGCTTAGTTGTTGAAAATATGCAAAGGCATTATTAAAATATAGGTCTTTGATTGATTTAATGCCTAGGGTGGACCAAATTGTAAATGCACCATCTATCAAAGATAGAGGAAAGACATGGTTTGCAATTATTGGGGCTAATGTAGAATATGACTGAAGACCAAAATGACGTCTGAACTGACTCCAGATTCTTAATGTTGTTTTGACACTTACATTTTTTGTGAAGTCTGAACAGGAACTCTTAATGGGTGTATGAACTAATGCTGGAAATGAGACTGGACCACAGGAGGCATCTTCCATTTTAAGCCAGATAGGAGGGGCGGTGGCTGTATCATACTGTAGCCAGAATTGCATTATTCTAAGATTGGCGGCCCAATAGTAAAACCTACAATTCAGTAGAGCCATTCCCCCCAGCACCTTTGGCCTCTGTAAAAACTGTTTTCTTATCCTTGGAGGTTTTTTATTCCAAATAAATTCTAAAATAATGGTATCAATTCTACCGAAAAAAAATTTAGTGAGAAAAATAGGCATACATTGAAAAAAATATAAGAATTTGGGGAGAGTGTTCATCTTATTGGAATTGATTTGGGCGACTAACGATAGATTCAGTACTGACCATTGGTCAAAGTCTTCTTGGACACGAATCAGAAGGGGAGCAAAATTAGCTTTATATAGGTCTCTAAACTTGTCAGTTACCTGAACTCCTAGATAAGTGAAGCAGTGCTTTGAAATCTTAAATGGCAGGCTACGTAGTGGGTACTCATAAGCAGCCTTATTTCATGGAAATAATTCGCTTTTATTTCAATTTAATTTTAATTTTTAGCACCAAATGAGTCAAAAATGGTAAGAATCGCAGGGATAGACACTGAAAAATTAGAAATATAAAGGAGAAGATCATCAGCATAAAGCGAGACTCTCTGTTCCAGTCCATTCCTGAAGACACCTGTAATACGGGGGTCACAAGGAAGCGCGATAGACAGGGGTTCGATGGCTAAAGCAAATCAAAGAGGACTCGAGGGACAACCCTGCCAGGTAGAGCGATGGAGAGGGAAGTATACTGACTGGGTGTTATTAGTCTTCACTGAGGCTAAGGGGGATGAATACAATAGCTTCACCTATGCAATAAAACTTCCACCAAAGCCAAACTTCTCCAAGGTGTAGAAAAGATACTTCCACTCCACCCGGTCAAAAGCCTTCTCTGCATCTAAGGATATCACAGCTTCTGGTACAGAGGGTGTGGGAGGATAGTAGACTGTGTTAAAAAGATGTCTTAAGTTAAAAAAAAGTGCCTGTTCTTAATAAAGCTGGTTTGGTCACGAGAGATGATGGTTGGTAACACATTTTCTAAGCACGATGTGAGCATTTTGGACAGCAGCTTGAAATCCACATTTAAAAAGCAGATTGGTCGGTATGAGGAGCAGCCAAGGGGATCTTTATTCTTTTTCAATATAAGGGAAATAGAAGCTTGATTGAGTTGTAGTAATCAGATTTTCCAAAGTTTTAAACGTACCAGGGTGAACTAAAGTGATCTGTGTTTTTAACAGAACTCGGACAGCAAAGGAGACTCAAAGGGAAAGAAGACTTCAAACAAGCCACTGAAAATACTGGAGGAAGATGATGAGGATCTCAGTGCCCTGAAGGACCCGTCTGAGAAGGTCAGTAGGACACTTACAAGTTAAACCATTGTCCTGTCAAGCATTACTTAAATAGTTTACCTTAAAATAAACAACATTTACAAAACAAAGCAAAATGGGGCTTGTAAAAAGTAAAGCAAAGAGAAGGACACTGGTTTCCAGATGTTTAATGAGTCTGAACCCCATCTTTCCCACCTTATTGCACTGAGCCATGCACAGACCCTTTCACTGACACTAGGGACTGTCAACTTGAGAAAGAGATCTGATGTCGAATTCTGTTCCAGGCATGAGCTTTCACCACAAAGCAATCTGATGAAATTTCATCCCCTAAATCTGCAATCTGCATTTAATGGATTACAATTTGCGGTGATCGCATCCC
The DNA here is from genome assembly GCF_008729295.1 of Plectropomus leopardus. Classification (NCBI taxonomy): domain Eukaryota; kingdom Metazoa; phylum Chordata; class Actinopteri; order Perciformes; family Serranidae; genus Plectropomus; species Plectropomus leopardus. The sequence goes on along the minus strand of NC_056479.1, from coordinate 1,853,999 downwards.
TGCTTAGTATTGCAGTGTTAAAACACATATAACTTTTGAGTCTAATAAAATAAAGTGAGAACTGGGGCTCTCCCTGAAGTGTTAAGCCATCCCGACTCCTGGTACCAGTGAACTAGTCTGTTGCTACTGCTCTCCTGTGCTTTGAGGAAACTCTGGAACTAAACTTGGGCACTGGTCAAAGTATTTTAATAAATCCAGGTTCTAGGTACTGTCAGGGTTTAAACAGGAAGGAAATCCAAGCACTCCAAAAATTTGAAAAATGAGGGGGGACACTACATTAAAAAAAACCTTTATTATAGCAGCTATCTCTTTAAATGGGAACCAGAACCAGTAGGAAGCCATAATGTGACCCAGATGATGACGTGATGGCTTCCTAACATGTTGGCTTTTTCGGTGATCTGGCCACTATAATGAAGGCTTTTTAAATGTAATTTCCTCCTCGATTTTCACAATTTTGGGGTGTCTGGATTTCATGCTGTTTCCCATTTTCCATGATCAGCCAACACAAGTTTTTGACCTTTTGTCTGATTATAGCTTACAGAGCAACGAGTTATCTCTCTCTTTTTCATGGTCAGGGGTTGCCAGCGATGGCGATTGTGACTGGTCAGGCAAATGCGATGTCACATCACAAGAAATGATTTAACTGCAGCATGTGAATGGACCAGAACAAACGGTACTTGCAGGTCCTCCTTAGTATTTGTTAGAGGACATCATTCAGAGAGCTTGAGTCACTAACTAAAAGATGAAACTTTGGTAAAATGCAGCAGAAACACTTGAAGAACCTGGTAGTAAAAGCCTTACAGGGTTCTTAAAAGTTGAGGTTGAGTTTGAAGTTCCCATTGCGAAAAAACAATCTTATGGTGATGATTGCTGATAGCAAAAAACTCCTCACATTTCCTTCCATTGTTCAGGAGATGTTTACAGTGAGCTGGATTATACACAGAGTTATTTTCCTCTTCAAAGCAAATGAACCAGGGGTCTCATTTATAAAACTGCGTAGGATTCATAGTAAAAGTGAACACGCGAACAAAAGCTGAAAATTGCTTGCACTGAAAAATATTCTTATTTATAAAACTGTACTTACACCTGTCAGTCCACAGTTTCCTTTTATAGATCTTAAATCAACTTGGAATTGTATGCAGGTGGGTCAGCCTCATATTCAACCAGAAAAGCACCTCATGAATGTCAATTAGCCGGCTGAACAATGGATCCTCACAGCGAATCACGGGAGCTGAGTGTCACCACAGTTTACAGCAACACACTGATTGTTTCACAGCTTGCCAAAATGATCACTACAATCATTGGTATCCTCGACCGTGGGAGATCATTTCAGGATGAAAGACTAATAATTGAACACAGGGGAGTGACATTTGTTGTTGTGAACTGAGCCTGTATTTCGATTTGGACTCACAGTGAGAATATGGAGTGCAATGACTGTGCGAGAGCGGCCACTGGCTTTTTTTCCAGACTTGACTAATTTACAGAGTTCATATGTGCACGTGATGAAGATGTACTGTATGTGAGGTAACAGGGAGGATGAGTGTGTGTGTGGAGACATCGCTGTGGCTGATGTCTCCAGTGGGCTCTGTGCACACAGTCATGTTCACTGCTTTGATTTCAAACACAAAAAATACAATTGGACTTGGTGTTATGTATGATCAGTATCAGAAGATATTATTTAACAATGTCGACGCGCTGTTTTGCAATTACCTAATGCCATATCATGTGCACATTTCACCGTCTGAGATGCGTTTAACAGCTGAGTGTCGGCTGCACCTCACAGTCCGGCCATCTCCTCTGCGCCTCAGGGGGGTTGTGATGGTGATACAGTGCTGATAAAATAACGTGCCGAATTCAATGCAGGATTTAAGTTGTCTGATAATTTTTACAACTGAAAGGCTCACTACTAGTAGCACAAATAAAATGGCTGGACAAAATGTTTACGATAAAGTTGATCTATAAGTAACTCATGCTGTTAGGCAACATTTCATGTGTGATTGAAAGGCATCATTATACGTGAAATCCTGCCTCTCACATTTAATTTGAGCAATCTGGCCGTCTGTGTCAAATTTCTCACCTCCAAAATGTGCGCACTCATGGGTCAGTTTCCTACAGGTGTGCACATTCTCCCAACAACTTTGTTTTTATAGATCACAACTTTTGTGTTGGAAGTGGTGTTCATCCCTTTCAGGGCTCTTTTTGTGTGTATGCACTGTTAATAAATGAGACCCCAGGTGACTTTAGACCAGTAAGAAAAAAAAAAAAAAAAAAAAAAACTGAATAAATCTGTGTCATGATGGAAATTGGTGGTTTTTAATGCAGCTCAATGCTAATGGGCTGCTAACTACTGTGGCCAACACAAAAGCATTAATGTCCCTATGTAGAACCAGTGTTTGGGTTGTCCAGTCTGGGGTACTGTAGAAACATTGTAGATCGGGGCAACACAGTGCTTCATCTATAATCGTATGCCATGACACATTTTAACTTCATCAAGGAATTGCAATTCCTGTGCTTTTGGTACTGCACTTTGGGCTTTTGATTTTAAAAATATTTAGATTAATTGTGCAACCCTATTCTATTCTAGCCTCTGGTTGATTGTCATTAAAGTGACATGAATTCAAAGTGTCTGGTTTGCAAAACCCTCCAGTATTTTAGTTCTTGGTAATTGAGAAAATAACTTAACTAGTAATTAATAATTAACTTGACCTCATAAACTTGGAGTTTCCACCTTGATTTTGACAGCTTTAAGAAGGCCATGTTAAGCAGCAGAAGCTGAGGAGCTTATGATGTTTTAACCCTGAGGCAGTGTTTGGTGCATTTTACATGCTTTTCATTCTTCATTTTTTGTTAATTTTGGCTGTGTTCATGCATATGGTAGTGTAAACACAATTCTTACATTTAGACTGTTAAGGTTAAAAAAATGCTCCATTGAAATCCATTCAAACTGCAGATTTCGATCCCACAGCCATCAAAGCATAAAAACATGTACTATTATTTCTGGGTGTCATTCTGCGTTCTTTTGCGTTGGAGTTTGTCATTTTTACAAGTTTTCACCTGATGACATCATTTTTACCATATCCTGCATATAGAGAAAATACATGCTATTTTCCTTGGTTCACTGTCACAATCAATGTTGCTGCAAATCATTGACGTATCCCAGGCTGTGATTATCCAGCTAATCTACTTTGAATAGATAGATAGATAGATAGATAGATAGATAGATAGATAGATAGATAGATAGATAGATAGATAGATATACTTTATTGATCTCAAAACTGAGAAATTGGGGTGTAGCAGCGCCATGCAGTAAGAACAAGAGAATAAAGAGCACACATTATTAATAGAATATAAAGGAATACGCTCAAAAAAACTAAAAAACTAAGAGACTGTACATATATACATATATACATGTGTAAAGTGCGGAACAGTATCTGAATAAATAAAAATAAAGTCAGCAGTGTAGAGTGACATGGAGCTAAGACCGGAGTTTAAAGAGCAGACAGAGGTGAGTTATTGTACAGGTGGATGGCTTGTGGCAGGAAAGATTTCCTGTATCTGTCCTTTCGACAGCGAAGCTGAATCAGTCTGTTGGAGAAGGTGCTCCGCTGTCGTATGTATATGAATGTAGTATATTGAAAATAATATTTTTATTTTTAATCTAAAAACATAGTTGGATCATGACAAAAACATTGCATGTTGGTGAAATAAAATAACTCAATGAAAGTAGAAGATGATTTTTTTTTCTTAAACCTTGATTTTGAAAAGCTCATTTTGTGCACAGAGTGATACAAGTGTGTGTAATATTAAAGCCAGCTCTAAGGGTTATACCACATTTCTCACCCTTACTTTAAGGTTTGGTTCACCCATTTTTTCTCTCATCTCTAGTGGCATCTGTCCCTGCAGATCAGTTTGGTTTTATTCGTCCAGGTCTATGTGAGATTTCTGCCTCTACCCCAGTAAGGTGGAAATCAGTAGAATTTAATATTTGGCCCTCAACACTGTCTCCTTAGTACAAGACCGAAAACCCCCACTACAGCGGACATGGTCCTTTAAAAAATTCACCCTTTTGAATTAAAAGGTGAATATGTGTCTCTCTCCTCCTTAAGGACTTAACTGACTCTGACCCCGAGCCGTCCACTCTTGAGAGGCTGGGGGCTGGACCTGGCTCAGGATTCAAATGGGAAAGCAGTGTAGGTGAACCCCCTTCCCAACAAGCCTGCCTTGCCTTGCTTTTTTTTCTACCTGACCTTAAGCTTTGGCTTTAATCACCAGCAACTGCAGACCTTTCCCTTCTGACCTGTTTGGTGCTCACTCCTGACTACTCAAACTCTTTGTTTGGCGTGTGCTGTTAAAATGGTCACTGACTCTGTAAGTGGAGGCTCAAAAGGAGACAGAGGTTTGACTGAGTTGACCTAGAAATGTGTGATTTCCTGACAGGCTTCCTGCTTTCTATGAGTGTTCAGAAGTAATGAGAGCTAACCTGCTCGTCGGGATCAGGATTGACGACAACCCTGAATGCAGTGCTCTGAAAGAAATGCTGCCGATTTGCAACCAGCTCTGTGTCAGACAGACTAAGCTTCATGTTACGAGTGCCTGAAACTCCCTTCTCATTTGCCAGCAGGGATGGATGGATTGATATTAATTTTGAACATGTAAGGCAAATAAAAAAAGGAAAGATAAAAATGAAACAAAGGTCCCAGTTATGTTTTCATGTTATCCGATGGACTTTGGCCAGTGCATTGGTTGGGGGGGGGGGTCTTGGCACTCGCAGCACAGCTGTAAGGCAAACACAGTTCATTCAGGACCTAGTACCATGACACAGATCTGGTTGAAAATCGATGTTTTCCTGAAAAAATGTGTGTGTGTGAAGAAAATGCACTCCCAACGGTTGATCTACGTACAGTGCTAGTGGTGCTACTGTCCCTGCCCCAGATGTCAAGTGTGCTTCTTAATTTCAACTTTCCTCACTAATAAATACACAATAGAAACCCACAAAATGTTAAGAAAAGTAATATTCGCACACCTATTTTCTGTATTAAATAGAGAACTGTACACTTTTTGAATTCAGTTTTCTCTCGATAACGGGAGACTGACGAGGCTTAATTGCTATGTTAACCCATCATAAAACACACTTTGTTCAAACTCAAAAGAAACAAAATAAAACTCACCCAAACCATCGTAGTTACTCTTTTTAGGAAGCTAGTTAACAAGTCCACTGTTCCAACAATCACCAGCTCTGGTTTGGTCAAAGTAAAATAGATGTAAAAAAAAATCATGTTATTCCCCACAGTCTCTCCGTCTGCTGGCCACCGGCTGTTTACAGTCCTGTTACTTCTCCCACCACCACTGTGTCTTTAGGCTCAGCTGTCTGTTCCACTGATAGAGACCAGAGACTGAGCTCTGGTGGTGTGTGCTGTGCACTACACACAGTGAGTTTAATCGAAAGAGGAGCCCCATGGATTTATGACGGTATTGAAAAACATACCTTTGGGATTTCTAAATATACCTGGTATAATGTAATACCATGATACCTCCCAAGCCTAATAAAAACATTTTCACAAACCTCGACAGTGGCCAATGTGCTGCTGCAGTTCTAACACAACTTTGGAATTCCAAAACAGCATCAAAACATGTACTGTGATTCAGAAAGAACAGTATTTTTTTAAAGTAGACGTAATTCATAGAGGAAAGCATGTATTGCCTTGATGTGTACCTTTTTTGAATAAAGTTAGTGTGTCAGTACAGCACAGTCAGCCAGCAGAGAGCTGCTGTAGCCCTCGGCTCTCTTTATGGTCTGCTGATTTGGAAACAGAAGCTCATTTCCTTCTTTCATCTGGCAATTTTACTGCTTTCAGAAACCTAAACGACAGAAATCCTGTTGATGTGTCTGTATGTTTGTGGGCCAAAATAGAAGTAGAACAGCATGAAGAGAATCTGCCAGGGACTGGTGTTGTGCGTTAAGCTGATTATATTAATAGAGATGCAAGCACCTGATGCATTGAAGTCAAAAGCCATCTATTTGCAAAGGACTCACACTGAGCCATTCTGTTACAGATAAAACGCAAAAGTTAGTTCTCTCACTTTGTGACGTGCTAACACGTTTTGGTTTTGATTACCTTATACTACATTTACACTCACTGCAGGATATGAGCCAGTGATAAGCATAGAAGTGTAGAGTAATGAATGCAATTCACCTGTAATTGTCAAATCAGAGGCCACTGATCTCATACATTACATAAAGCATGTAGATTTTTTTCTAGTTGTTTTTAACATAAAACTTTGTTCTTCTTGCTCTGTGTTGGTGTAAGTATTCTAAAGGTCAGTAAATAAAAAATAACTTGCTGTTGGCTTTTTAACCTGATTGATGAGTACATCAGTTGAACACATACAAGGTTCTCACCCATGTGGAGTTCTTTGACATTGTAGAGTTTTAAGAGACTTGTTTAATGTATTTGGGGAATTAAGACCCAGACACACCAAACCGAAATTAGAGAATTAGTGACGACATAAGCCCCCCTCACGTTGCAGTGTCTCAGCCAAAAGCTAGAACATGAGCACACCAAACTCGTGGCCAACCAGCACGTATGTTCGTACGCCTGCATGAGAGGAAACCCCCCTATACTAGCAGATGGCGGTCGTCTGTCTTTACCATTTAAAAAATGAAACAGGAAGATCACCTTGATGCTAGTTAGCCAGTTAGCAAATTAACAAAACAATCTAATGTTGAAAGTACAAAGCAGATTTGCGAACAACACAAACTATCAGGAAATTTTTCTGCCAAAATATACTCATGGCAGGAGAAAAACGATCAACTTATAGAACAAGTTTGTTTTGACCTCGCATCCTCTCGACTTTGGCAGTTTGTTTACATTTTTCACTTCTGTTTCTCTTCCCATGTGTTAAGCTGCAATGCAAGTCAGAGTCATTTCATAACAAGTCAGGTGCCACTGCCAATTCAACATTCATGTAGTTGAGTCAAGAGCCAATGGTGCGGGACACACTGCATGGGCGAGGGCCACGCACACTCCAACATTGACCTACAGCCGACTGTCAGCTTGGTGTGTCAGGGCCTTTAGAGACATTTGGGGATGCTGATTAGCCTTTCATCATTAAAAATCAAGGGCAAAACTTGATTTATAGGCCATGTATGGAATCAAAATTCCTGAAAATTGTGTCAGTTTGTGTCAGGAGCATGGTGGGAGCCCTGAAGTGTCAGCATGGTGTGGTGTGGACTTAATGCTTTCTGCACTCAGGTGTCGCTACATAAGCAAAGAGAACGCTGTCATAATGAACTCTACTTCTGTTTCAGCCGGTGAAAGATGACCCACATTTCCATCACTTCCTACTCAGCCAGTCTGAGAAGGTAAGAGGAATCATGCTCAGTATTTTGACACTTGCGTTCTATAATATTTTCTCTTCTCTTGTTTTGCATCTGGATTAGTTTTAGGTTTGAGTTTTATATTGTCCTATCAGCTTTTCATGTTTGATCTTGTTTGTTAACAAATCTGAGACTCCGTAAAGTTGTTTTCATGTTTTCTTCTGAGAATGTCGGCCTGGCTCTGATTTAGTCAGTACTCATAAAGATCTTTACCTGTCTTTGGGACATACAGTCCTGACTGTAGAGAATTTGGAAGAAATAACAATATCCAGGCGGAGGGCTGAGTCCCTGCAGATACACCTCTACACACAGAGAGAGTGGGTCATTAGTGATAACTGAGAGGGATTACTGCTGTATGAGTCCATACATAGTTTGTGGGGAACATCCTGCATTGTTTATCTTTAATGTAGTGACTGTAATGTGAAATAGGTGTTACAGTGGGATGTATGAAGAGAATTTTGGTCACTTCTGTCTGTTTGCTTACTGTCCACAGCCAGCATCATCAATGGAACCCATTAGCAAGCGCCTGAAGATCATTGAAGAGGTGAAGTATCTCATTAACTTTGAGTAAAACTAACCAGTTAAAATGTTCCAACTTTAGTGGATCTACTTTACCTATCCATTTGAATTTTAATGTGTTTTTTTCTTTAATAATAAAATTTTAGGGATATTTTGTTGACAGTTTTATTTTTGATGTGCAGGACACAGGGTCAACATCTATCCAAGCAGCAGACAGCACAGCCATCAATGGCAGCATCACACCCACAGATAAAAGGTATTCACACATCCTAACTGCAGCATCACACACCATTATCAAAATGACTTACCACATTTAACAAAAAAAAACAGATCATGAGCTTAAAGGAATACTTCACCCACAAAATGACAATTTTTATATCAACTAGTCATTCAGGGTTACAGTGAATTCATGAAGAAACACTTGTTTTTCTCACATGCCTGCACAAAAAATACAGAACATATTAATTGATTGGGGACCATGTTTTACAACAGCAAAACTATTTTTTAGTGCAAATGCTTGTGTTTGTGAAGTATGCAGTATACAGCTGGATGAGTGACACTTGGATTATACTGCACGAGTAGTGTGAGTTTGTAAACAGATATTGTGATATAGTTTTGCTGTTGTTAAATGTGGTCCTAAGTCAATCATATCAATATGTTTGCCATTTTCTGTGGAGGCATGTGAGAAAAACAAAGTTTTCCTCACAAATTCAAGGTAACATGGCGTAACTAACAGTTACAAATGGTTATTTTGTATTAAGTATTTCTTTAACACCTAGGATTGCTATTATTGACTTTGTTACCAACCTTTTAATGGGTTACGTGGACATAAGAATGTAAATATTTCTTGCTCATGTTTGGATTTGTTTGTTGTGCTTGGACTTTGCCCTTCAGGATAGGTTTCCTGGGTCTGGGGCTGATGGGTAGCGGTATAGTTTCCAACCTGTTGAAAATGGGTCATGTTGTCACAGTGTGGAACCGCACAGCAGAAAAGGTACTGTCGTCCAGCACAGAGTCAATACATGACCCTCCCATTGAAAAGCATAAAAAAATATGGTGGCCTCAGAAAAAAAAGTCCCTAGTAGACACAGCCCCATTTGCCTCTACCACTGTTCAAAACATCTGGCTTTTTCATACAATGGGAAAGGTTAACAATTTGCAATTACACCTGGGTCAAATGACTCTGCAGTAGACACAAATAGTTATCAGCTCCTGCTGTGATGGAAATTCAACACCTGGGTTAATGTGTCAATTTTTTCCCCTTAGCTAGCATGATGCAACGGGGCAGCGACTGACTGAATAAGTAAGAAATATAAAAAAAAATAGTAACCACAGTAACATTTCTCTGGCTTCCATGTTGCTTACCAACTAGTTTCTCGCCTGTCCATGGCGTCGAACATGACACGTCAGAAGAAAAAAAACACACATAGTAAGGCATAATTGTCTGCTGCTGGGCACTGTACACAACTCTGCTCTACTGGCAATGGAAAATGACAGGATCACCTATTTTTAGGGGGTTTTCCCATGTTTAAAAAATCTGTTTACACGCTATAGTTTTGGTAGAAAAGGAGTTGTACAGTCATGTAGCCAGTTTGGTACATTAACAATTAGGAGAGTTTGATTACAGAAGCCAGATTTAAATATTAAACATCAGTATTAGCCCAGAATTTCAAAATTGGTGCATCCCTGCAGACACCACGACATGAATTAAACCAGAGGTTGGCAGCGCTTATTTGATTCTTAATGACAATATTGGCTGCATTTGCTGCATTGATGTATCATGTGTGGCATGCTGCTGCTGCTTTAGAAAATGACCCCTGCCTGCTGTGTTGCAGTGTGACCTGTTCATCCAGGAGGGCGCCAGGTTAGGCCGGACTCCTGCAGAGGTGGCCTCCATGTGTGATATCACATTCTCCTGTGTCTCTGACCCAAAGGCTGCCAGGGATGTGAGTAGCAGCTCAGCTACAATAAATGGCTTCCTGTGGAGGTGTGAATGACCTGCTTGTTGCTAAAAAAAACCCTCTGTGTGTGTTTGTTGCTCTCCAGTTGGTGTTGGGACCCAGTGGCGTGCTGCAGGGAATCAGGCCGGGCAAATGCTACATAGAGATGTCCACTGTAGACCCGGAGACCATCACAGAACTCTCACAGGTATACACTAACTCAACAAACACACAACTTTATTATAAGTACACCGGAAAAAGTCACTCACTATATCTGATTTCAAAAAAGTTTTACCAGCAGGAACCATTCCGAATCCTTAGAACGACTGCAACTTTCACATCCACCTGAAATATTTACAGCAGTGTTTTTTATCGTCACTGGAGAATCATAAGTAATGCTGTATTAACCCTTAGGGCCCCCTTTAATATTTCACACACTGGTATTGCTCTTCACACAAATGTGCTTCAAGCTTTAAAAAAATGTTATTACCATGAGTATTATTTTCTACTTTCACTGACATAATTTTTTTGCCAACATTAGTCCTAATCATAAATATCAAATATTCATACATTCTTTTTAAATTTGAATCCTCTAAATGCCAAGTTTTTTTCATGATGCTTTTATTTTTTAGATGACCCCACCCTCCCACACGCACACAAAAAAAATATTTTCAAGTGCTATATGCTTAGTAGATTATTAATTTTTTGATTATCACAGCCTGGGGTGTGATAATCAAAACTAGCAGCAGCATTGATTTTTATACATTATTAATGCCAGGTTTTTGCATGATGCCATTATGTTTTTGAGATGAAAAATCCCCCACAAAAATTTAATTATTTTCCATGTACTACAGGCAAGGGTTTTTTTTAATGATGACAGTCTGGGATATGTCAGTGATTCAACATTGATTGTGACAGTGCAACTAGTTGAAATAGCATTTATTTTCTCCACATGTCAAATATGGTAAAAATGACGTCATCAGGTGTAAAATAGTAAAAATGACAAATTCCAATTCAAAAGCCCAGAATGACATCCAGAAATAATACAATGTATGTTTTTATGCTTTGATGGCTGGGGGATCAAAAATGTCAGTTTGAATGGGTTTCAGTAGAGCATTTTTTGCACTTAACAGTCTGAATGTAAAAATTGAGTTTCCATTGTGTATTTTAGACTTATTGTAGGAGCTGAGCTGGAAATTCACTGATTCAACTAAAATACACAATCTTGCCAAAATGTATGCCATATACATGAACACAGTAAAATGCACTAAACTCTCCTTAATGGTTAAACTGTTTTTTAATGTTTGAATGTCAGGTAATCACATCGCGGGGCGGCCGTTTCCTGGAGGCTCCAGTGGCAGGAAGTCAGCAGCTCTCCAATGACGGGATGCTGGTCATCCTGGCAGCTGGTGACAGAACCGTCTACGAGGATTGCAGCAGCTGCTTTCAGGCCATGGGCAAAACCTCCTTCTTCCTGGGTATGTAGGGTGCTGTGATACACGACAGCTCCCAGTTCAGTGAGGCAAATGTTCTGGGTTCACACTCTCACAATAGTTTAAACGTTAACAACAACTGGGCTATGTCTTGGCTCTGAGCAGTTGCCAGGAAACCAACAAAGACTCCAGAGAGTTAATGGTCTTTGCATAGCGCATAACCTTCTGTAAAACATAATTTTTAAGCCACGTTTAGACGAGAACAGCCCTACTAAAACCAGAAAAATCTGTCCTTTGCATTAAAAAAAAAAAATCTGTGTTCATATAATAACATTGTGAAAATCCTCATGTACACAGATCTGCAAAAACAAGTGAAAACAATGTAGTATGCTTGCCAGGCCAGTAGTTGGCAGTGTAATTTTGCAATGACACACCACAAATGAAGCACCATGGCACCATGCACCAGCTTGCTTTTCTTCGGTCATTACCTTTTCCTAGTAGTCATTTTTACTGAGCTGACCTTGAACACATCACAATGAAACCTTATGGAACCTTGTTTATTTCGCTAACTAGTGGATTGTAATGCTGTAAATGGTGTAGTCTCCCCTCTGGTTCCTGTCTAGTGTGTGTTTCAGTTTCAGAATGCTTTACTGCAGGCCAACACAACTTTAGACATACACACACTAAAGATGAGTGTTATTTCACTGTGGTCACTGTCACATATCCCTCCTTTTATGTGTGTTTATAAATGTTTGTGTGTTTTCAGGTGAAGCAGGTAATGCGGCGAGGATGATGCTGATCCTCAACATGGTGCAGGGCAGCTTCATGGCCACCATTGCAGAGGGGCTAACGCTGGCCCAGGCCACTGGCCAATCACAGCAGACCTTCCTGGATATCCTGTCGCAGGGCCAGATGGCCAGCACCTTTGTGGACCAGAAATGCCAAAGTAAGTCCACACAAAAGAGGTCTGAGGTTTTTTATGTACTGACTTACCTGAACCCTGCTTATCTTTGTTTTTTTAACCCTTTATTCACCATTTAGTGTATACATACTGTATAATCAACTACAAAGTCAACAAAGTGATGATACAGATGATATATGATATAGATGAGATATTGGATAAAAGTACGAAAGCAACAACAATAATGAACATAGATACTTTAAAAAAGAAAAAAGAAGACAAAACAAGAAGAAAATCAAACAAAAGACAACAAAAACAAACAAGCAAAGAGAGCTTTGGTTGCTTGGAATGAGTTACATTTCATGGACGAGTTTGTAGGAATAAAAAATTATTTTTATTTTCTTAAGATATTGTTTTAGGTTTTTTTATGGCCTTTATATGATAGGACATACGTAGCGTTAAATGGGGAGAGAGGAAGGGGTTGACATGCAGCAAAGGGCTGAGACAAGACTTGAACCTGCAGCCGCTGTGGTGAGGACATAATCTTTGTACATGGGGTGCCTGCTCTACAAACTGAGCCACCGGGTGCCCCCTGGTTTGGTATTATTAATTCTTTCTGCTTATGTCTACACACCTATACTTTTTTAAGATGTTCTTTTTCTCTTTTCCTTTCCTGCTTTCCTCCTTTTCCTTCCCCTCCCCGGCTACACAGTTGTGTTTCCATTTATATCCGTTTTGTGGCATGAGGCTCTGTGACAGAGCTGAGAATTGTTGAACACATTTTATTAAGTTCTCCAAGTTTTTTTTGTTTGTTGTTTGTTTTTGCCAAGCTGGTTATTTTCCTAGTGACATCTGTTATGTTAGGAGATCTCACCATTGTGAGATACTGAATCCTGAATTGCCCTCCTCGTGGTTTTCTTTTGTTCCTTTTCAATGTTACCTGATAAAGTTTTGAGTGGCTGTAGAGAACTGCTTACATGAACACTGTTAGACAATTTCAAACAAAAATAATTTAGAATATCTTTGAAGTTAGGGTAATAATAACCATTTTTCTTGCCTCTTCCAGATATTTTACAGGGCAACTTCAAGCCAGACTACTATTTGAAACATATTCAGAAGGACCTGAGACTAGCCATCTCCATGGGTGACATGGCCAACCATCCAACCCCAATGGCTGCAGCAGCCAATGAGGTAAAACTGAGCAGTGTTGTTACTTTGTACAGCAATAAAATTTAATATTTTTATTGCTGTTATTCCTTTGAACTGGTGACCAAAAACTGCTTTCCACTCAGCACTCATATTGTGATATGTGTTTTCAGCATGTTAAACAACGACGGACAGTAATTGTGAAGTGGTGCTAACACCCTTCATGATCGTTGTGTTTGAAAATGAAAACATATAAGTGTGCATGCAGCTTATGTGACAGCCCTGTGATAGTCTGGTGACCTGTTCAGGGTTTAAAAAAACAGAAGGTGCTGCCTAGGCGTTTGGTATACTGCTCTTTTCTAATAGAAAGAGTGAGGGCCGATAAAAGGTTTGATAGGAGATTTGCTAGAGCTTAATGGCTTAATGACTTCACATATTCTGCCAGCTGGAAAACTGTAACCAATCCCACACTGGTTGGCTTATGAGAAAACCAAATTCATGATGTTACAGTATCAGCCAGTCTAGAGGAAACTGTCCTCTGGCAGTTCTTCAAATTTGGCACAAACATCCACTCTGAAGACTGAGGAATAAACTGATAAGAATCTGGGCGTGACCTCACAAAACATGTTTTTGGCCATCACTTAAGGATTCTTTTGCTACTTATGACATAACACAAATGTCTAACAGGATAAAATGAAGTGCTGACATTTGATATGAAATATGAAAGCGATATCATAAGATCACCTTGAGGGAATTTTTTGTGCGAGGGAACTCAATGCTGAATGGATTAGATCTTGGTGGTCAAAGGACAAGGTCACGGTGACCTTTCTTATGTCTAATTCTTGTAAAAGTGATGCCTCAAGAGCACCTTGAGGGGATTTATTCACATTTGACAGAAACGCTCATTTGGACTCAATGACAGGCTGATTAGAATTTGGTGTTCAAAGGTAAAGGTCACTCCATCTCATTTTCATGGTTAGAATCTGATGGTAAAAGGTCAAATTTTAAGTTTATGGTGACCAAATAAAATGTTTTGGTCACAACTCAAGAGCCACCTTGAAACTGTGCTGATTGTAGAGATCTTCTGTGTGTGAAGCAGCTGTGTTTTCACAGACATTGGATGTAAACTGCAACTCGAATGCTGTGCAGGCAACCACATGGTGGTATATCTACTTTTTTGTTTGTTTTTAATGAAATGGGCACATCTTTTGCATGTATAAAGAGGTGGAAAAATGGGGGTACTGTGACAGAGAGAGGGAAAGTGAAGAACGTGGCGAGAGAGAGGGTTGGATAAAGAGAGAAAGCCACCCTGCAGCCACTCCAACCGAGGGAGAAGTGTGTGTATCATGCAGCAAAAAGTGCTGATCATCATCTGTGCACAGCATCGTCATGTATCGCTGTGCACATTTAAAGACATAGACACACCAAGAGGCCTAGACCTTTCTGCCAAACCTGCCTTATGCAAGACAAAAGAAATAAGAAAGAGAAGAAGAAGTGGTGCGGGGAAACATGTCAGCCCTTAGCTTGTACTAAAGGTTTTAATAGTGAAATGTATGTATTATTTTAAATAATTTACAGGAGAGGTTAGGTTTTAATAGGGCTGGACCAAAATATTTGACTATTTGAATATTTGTTTATTGGTTAGGTATTCGTTTTCCAATTTAGGCATTTGGAAAATTGTTTTCTTTTTTTTTTCCTTGCAGAGGATAAAGGCCCACTGCTGTCCCACACATAGTGACAGGAATGATCATTTTACCAAGCGGTTAAATAATGGTTTATTGACTGAGTCAAGACATTTCTGTGTCGGTGTGAGCAGCACTGCAGCGCAAACATGTGAGCCCCCCCGCAGCTCAGCCTGAGTGGAGCCTTTTCTTGCAGCACAGAGTAGATTAATATCTATACCTTCCATAAAATGAGTACAATGATCATTGCAGATGCACTACAGAATTTAACAGACTAACTTAGAACACTGGACACAGATTACTGTATTGTGTAACTATGAGTTTTTTTTAGCTTTACAAGCTATAAAGTGTCACAGCTGCTGACAAGCAGTCAGAGGCACACCGAACTCGCTCTCACCTAACACTGAAGCTCCAGGATCCCATCTCCGCCTCACCTCCCTCGTCCGTGAAGCAGAGGCGTTTTTACCTTTATTTCTCTCTAAGCTGTTGTGTGTGCTGACAGAAAATTGAAATGTTCTTTTAACCCCTTGCAGTAATATTGAATCCTTTCTAACAATAAATGAATCCATAACCTGAAATAACAACAGGAGTGAAGCATGTGTAATACAACAGAGTCCTTTTTGTTTTTGCTGTTCCTGTGCAGGTTTACAAGAGGGCTAAGGCACTGGACCAGTCAGACAACGATATATCTGCAGTCTACAGAGCCTACATTCACTAGAGCGAGGTGTGACTTCTCCTCTGGACCACACAGTCTTTAATCCCTTCTTATTTCTCCCCTGTCATGTAATGAGGTTTTTTTGTTGTTGTTTTTTTTTGTTTTTTTTTAAATTCTAGTTGTTTTATTTCATTTTGCCACAGCGCCGGCCATGTTAGCTGCCCAAAAGTCATGGGGTTGTAATTCCTTTGTTAGAGGCAACCTTGAGCATTGCACTGACTGTACTGGGGGAATCTATGCTGTATGAGTGCTCCAGATCAGGTTGTACTACTGCAATTAGCTGTGGGGGCAGTTCTGTGGATGCATAAACCCTAAAGAAGATTGTTTTTTTTTTTTTATTCCTGTGCAAATGTTGAGTATATTTAATTGAGTGTGATCTTTGCTTTTCTTTTAAATGTCCAGAATTCCACGAGAGAAAACACCAAGAACATGCCACTGCATTGCCTTAATATTGTAACCCCTCCAGTCTCTCAATAATAGTATTTATTTATGTTTCTTTTTAGGTCTTCTTGGTGCAGTTTGGCCATGGCTTGTTTCTGTATTTGACAAGATGATTTCTGCTTTTACGTTTGTGTTAATGATCTTTCTTGAACAGGTTAAGGACAGAGCAACAGATGTGTTGAGGCCTTAAAATGCAGTAATAATTGATATTTCTCATCAAGACTTGAGATTTCCACATTTGAAACCCTTTATTCTTGTGTTTGGAAAAGTTCTCATTTACAGTGTTTTTTTTTGTTTGTTTTTTAATATATTACAATGAAACTAGATGAATCCACTTTCTGAGTTGCATTTTAACTGAACGGCATCATTGAGCCCCGACATCCACGGTGTTTTTATCAGGTAGTTAGAGATAACAGTTGTGGCTGGGTTTTGAAGGCCAATTTTAGACCATCATGGGACACAAGTACATGATTAAAAACCAAGCTAATCAAACAGTTAGATGTGGGTTAGTGGGTGGATAGTTTCTTGACTGTCTAAGACTGAAACTGAAATCTGTAGAATAAATACAACATCTGAAGCTCTGCACACAGCAGCTAATGGACTCGGAATTATTGATAAACTGCTACATCAGTCTAACCCCAAGACACACACACACACACACACACAACTAAACAGCTGAACAGTTGGGCTAAATATGGAAAGGTAACGGTATCAGAGTTAACATGAATTCTGTTTTATTATTTATTTCTGTTGTCGGGCTCAAACAGATTTTGGGTTAAAAAAGGGAGGGATAGCAGGTGGTCACATGACAGGGTCAGGGTCGATCTTGACTACGTAGTAGAGGTTTTCACAAAGTTCACCAAGTTGTTAGTAAACGGCCTGATTCAGGTCTGGACAGTGACTGTTAAATTGGCCACATCAACCGCTGTTAGCTCATGACGGACTCATCCTGAACGTCTGCTCATAATTAACAAAGATGTCAGTACAGATATTGGAAACCAGTTTTAGATCATTTAGAAACAGGGTCTCCACACATAGTTTGTCATCAGAGAGCACTGATAGGTTTATTTTTTATTTTTACACTGTAAAATATTCCGTTCACCACAGACATACTGCACTATGCTTGAATAAAAAAATGAGGGGGATTGCTATTAAAAAATGCATTTTGTTGAAAATAGGAACTTTGCAAAACATGTTTTAACTTTAAAATGTTTATGTCCATAACTGCCTCATAACCTCATTGCGCTGTGTTCACATTATGAACCACATCACAACAGCGTTAGCAGCTACATTGTTGCTCATGCGCTCGGTACCGCAGTTACGTTGCCACAAGCTTGTTTGTGTGTGCGACTTGCTACAAAGCACCTTGACTTAACGTCATCTAAAGTTTGTATATAGTCCTAATAATGTCTGTGCTTTTGATTAATGTTTGAGCTTCATTTTAACAGCGCATTTCATCGCCCATTGTCTTCCCGTGTGCACCACATGCACATAAAGCTTGCAAGTATTCCAGAGATGATGGTTTTCTGTAGGCGGATGCAGAAGTTGCCTCACTGCGGTTCCCTTACAGAAACCACCTTGGATCTTTTAATTGCATTTTGGACCATTGCAGAAAAAAGCTCTGTGGCAAACAAACATTTATAATACTTGCATGTTTTATGTTAAGCAAGATAATCCTCCTTTTTGAAGTCTAAATGCAGTCACACATAGAAGAAGAAGCTAATGTTAGGCTATAGACAAACCACAGTATTGTCCCAATAAAAGCTGTGTTCAGCTTGATAACGTTCTGTAGCCTCATTCAGCCACTTGTTAGGAACTGCCTTTTTCAAGACATAAAACTTCAGAGTTCACATTGAATTATTTACTGACGGGCTGTTTGTTGTAGAACAAAATGTGAAAATCTCTAAAGCTTGTGTTAACCACAGACCTAATTTCAGGCTTCTAACCAAAAACACATTCAAAAACACCTATTGGAGCCAGAAATGTTGAAATGCTAACTTGTTTCTAGGTTTTAGGACTCATCACTGGGTTTCTCTGTAGTGCCAACTAACCATGCTAAATAACATCACAGCTAGAAACAAAAGCATGTGATTGGTTGACGCATCATGGTATCTCCGGAGCGCTAAAAAAAAGTTGAGGCTTCCATTGAACATGAATGTAGCTTGTTGTTTTGTTGTTCATAGTGTGAATGCTGCAGGAGGGTTTTTGATGAGGTCCTACTTCTGCAGAGTCCAGTTCTGTTGCTGCAGGTGTCAGGTCTGTGTATCAGAATATCTAATACATTAATACCTGAACGGGTCCAAGCACACCTCTTAACAATCTGGATATGCTGTATATCATGATCATAATTTGATGAACCCTTTGAAACCTGGAATGACATCTTTTTTCTTGTGCTGCTTTCAGAAACTTGCAATTCTGAACTGTGAGCAAATGTGGTGGTTTGATTTCTTTCCCAAAAAAATGAGGAGAAGGCTAAAGACAACTTGGTAAGAAATGCCCCACAAATTGCAAGAAATCAGTAGAATTAGATAAGTATTAAAAGCAAGAGAAAATGTCTAGGGAAGAAAATGATGGCACGGGAAAATCTATATTCATAATTATCAAAATTAAATATATTTAAAGTTATTTTTCAGAATTATAGCTTTCTAAGCAATTCTCTTAGGTCAATTCCTTCTCTTTTTCCTTTCTTTTTCATCTTTTTTATTTTGCCACAATTTTCTTGTACCTTTTACCAATTCCTTGCTACTTTTTGGGTAATTTCTTCTTGCATTACTCATTGCTGATTTCCATGTTTGTTTGTTTTAAAGAGATCAAGCCATTTCTCCAATGTTTCAAAATCAATTTCTGCATATTAGGTAAGGGTTATTAGTCTGTTTTTAGTATTTGGTACAGACCTGGCCCTGGGAAGACCTCTACTACATAGTCTAACACACTCTGCACAAGTATGCAGCTGCAAATGATGCAGCAAAGCTGTGCATGCTCAGCCAGAGGTGTTTTTACCTGATAAGAGGAAACAGCTGAGTTTCTGTATCTGTTGGAATTCTGATGACAACATGGCTTTAAAGGGATAGTTTGGATTTTGTGTATAACCTACAGTAGATGTCGGTTGGCACGCCCCCAGTTTGGACAAACAGATTGGCACTCGACACAAAACCTAAGCAATGTACTGCTGAGCAATAAAACACATATATGCATACATTTCACCACATACAAAGGTCCCACCTAAAAAGGAATCAGTGCACACTATATTGAGAGTATTTTTCAATGTTCAGTCAGTCAGTGATTTCTGATAAAGCAGTTCTATCATGTTCCTCAAAGCCAGACTCTATTGAGGAAAACAGTGATTTCAAAACGCTGAACACAGGAGCTGCTGGTCTACTGCTGCTATAACCAGTTACATTTTTAAAAGTCATATTTGACTTTGACGTTTTAACTGGTTAGTTTAGATTCACCAAAGACACAATAACACTGACTATCTGATCGAAGTAGCGATGGACCTGCAGCTCCTGCGTTCAGTGAGCTTAAATTCCTGCTTTTCACAGTGAAGTCTGGTGGCTTTACAGAGAGCACAGATGGGAAACTGAAGCTGTGCATGGTTTCTGCATTAAAACAGGGTGTCTGACAGAAAGCTGTAAAAATAATCTCAATATAGCGTGCACATAATTTGTCATAGATTTTTTCACTCAGGACTTTTATTAGGTGCAAAAATTGTATTGCTGACCCGTCTACAATCTACCATATGTAATACACTGACTGGATAAACACCTGGTATAACCCCAGATTATCTGAACTATCCCTTTCATCTGTTGGTGACTATTGGAGGGCTCTTTTCCACCACTAAAACTGATCCAGCACAGTGTGTGAAATCTCAGCTCAAGGCATCAGGTAGCATATTTTGCAGAGTAGATTTTGGGTTTTATACTATTCATGTTCATTTTCTGTCAAATTTGACTGATTTAACAAAAATTCGCTGGTGCAATTAGGCTTGGGTGGTAATACTTTTGCTTTTCCGACTAGTAAATACACAATATCAGTGCTCAAAATGTTATGAAAAGTAGTATTCTCACCAGAGAAATACAGCTGCCCATCTATTAAACTCAACTTTGTCTTGGTCACAAAAGACTGACAAGACTTAATTGCCTCATTAACTCACAAAAGACACTTCATTCAAACTTGACAGAAACAAAATAAAACTCCCCCAAACCATCAAGGTTACTGTTGCTTGTAATCTAGTCAGTAAGTCCACTGTTCCAACAATCACCAGCTTCAGTTTGTTCAAAATAAATCGGTAATTCACCAAGTTAGATGTAAAAAACTTGCTGTTCTCCACAGTTTCTATGCCTGCAGGCCACCGGCTGTTTACAGTCCTGTAACTTCTCCCTCCACTACTATGTGTAGCTGTGACTTTCAGCTCAGCTGCTTGTTACGCCTGTAGAGACCAGAGGCTGAGCTCTGGTGGTGCATGCTGTGCACTATGTACAATGATTTTAATAGAAAGAAGAGCATCTGTAGTTATGACTGTATTTAAAAACATACCTTCAGGATTTCTGAATACCCTGGGATACTGCACAAGCCTAGATGCAAAGAGGATGTGGGTTTATTTTTGGGCTCTTGTCTGTCCCACATGGTGTTGGAAGTAAGTGCAGTAATGTGAAATCTTTATCCTCAGAAGAAATAGCACATCAATAGTCGACCCCACTGTGGCCATGTGGAATGTGACTTCAAAGATGAGCAGCTGTGGCAGCAGGCCCTGATGACCCGCACAGTGTGACGTGAACACACAGGAGGCAGGAGTGTGTGCAGCATTACAAAGTGTAACGGCTTCCATGCAGGAAATAATTAGTTGATGGTGTTTCTTTGGCCCTCGGTTTGGATCAGTGTAAACTGTACATGAATGCGTTTCACATAAAACCGAATCATTTTGTTTCTTGTAAAAAATCCAACGTCCCATTCTGAAAGTTTTCTCTGTTTGCTAAAGAAATGATGTGAAAGGTTTTTGATTTCTCTGACCCTTCAACACTCTAGTGTAAAGAGCAGTTTTTAGAAGACAGATGTAAATAGCACATTAGGTTGCGTAGGGTTTCTTTTATATGGACAGTAGCTGTGATGAAAAGGACTCTACCGAGCAGCTGTCTAACATCTTCGTTTCTTAATACTGTAGATTATTGAGTTCAAGTGTAAATGGTTTATTAATATGTGGTTTCTATAATCTGGCTTATTATCGCATTGAAATGACTTGGATCCTGTTAAAGGAAGGAGGGTGGAACTTTGGTTTTGGGGGATATTTATGATTTTGTGTACATGTGGAAATATCAAGACTTTTGTGCTGTTTAATAAATCCTCTCCAGATTACTGACATGTATGCATGTGTCATCACTGCTCATGTGTTGTCATGGCATCCACAGCTCAGGAAGAAGAGCAAGCCGTTACCACAGGGTTACCTGTTCAGTCCTCCTGTCCTCATGTCCATGTGTCCTTGAGCTGCACACTGAACCCAAAGGCCAGCCCCTTGCATTCCCTCACATTCCATGTTTTTGACAGAAGTTAAATTTTCTCAGGGTTCAAAGATTTAAATGCTTGCAAAGGAAAGCGGCACAAGGAAAGTGATGTCGCTCCAGGCTTTAAGGGGTCAATAAGGAAAAATGCATTACTATCTCTGTCACAATAATTACAGCACCCAAATATAATATTTCTATCGTAAATAGTTCTAATCTGAACAAACAGTCGTCAACTATAAATCACTCATATCAACTCATATCCTTGCACAACACATATGTAAAATTACAAGACCAAAATACATAGATTTTTGGATGCAAATCACAAAAGACCGCTTTACATCTATTTCGCCGTCACTTTTTAAAGAATATCAGTGTTTTCTTTTAAATTGAGAAATCGAACATGTACAGAAACGTCAGGTAAAAGATTTAAAAAACAGATCTGAAAGATGCAGGTAGGCTGTTTATGAGGAATACAGATGACAAAACAAATATTTACAAATAAGCACACAAGAAAATATGTAGAAAAAATAAAGAGAAAATACTAATTAAAAGAAGGATAAAAAGGGTACAAGCATACAAAAAAGGATATATTCAATCAGCATTCAGGGAAGAAAGTTGCAGAATTTTCCAAAAGCTTTATACTTTTTTGTTATATTAATTCTTTAAAATCTGGAGTGACATCACTTTTCTTATGGTGCTTTTAGATGCCTTTTACATGCATTTAAACCTTTAAATCCTGAGAATATTAGTGTGATTTATTTCAAAAACATGGGAAAAAGACAAAGCCGCTTGGTAAGAAATGCTTCACAAACAAGAAATTAGTAGATTTAGAAAATTATTTTTAAAAACATAGTGAAAATGTCTAAGGCAAAATGTCTCTGAAAAAAAGTTAAGAAGTTAGAGGAAAATGACAATTACCATAATCACGTATTTAAATTATGTTATTTATGAATTATTATAATTTATAGCACGCGTTTGCCTTATTTTATTTTATTTTATTTTTTGTCCTCTTCTTTGACTAATTTTCAGGTAACTTTATTGTACCTTTTAATAATTTTTTGCTTTATTGCATTTCTTAATTACTGTGACAAAAATATTAATTATTTTTCCTTAACCACTTGAAACCTGGAGCTGCATCACTTTCCTTGTGCTGCTTTTCACAAGCATTTAAACCTTTTAACATTTCAAAATTGCTGAATTTCTTTGAAAAACATGGGGGAAAAGAAAATGAGCAACTTGGTAATAAATGGTTCAAAAATTAGATTTAGAAAATCATTTTCAAAAAAGCCAGGGGAAAAAATCTAGGGGAAAACTATATCTATAGCCTTATTGTCATAATTAAATTACTAATTTCTTGCAATTGCTCATTGCCTTTTCCCATATTTCTGAATAAACCATGCACGGATTATAAAGGGTTAAACTGAGTATCAGAGTATTTCAACATTTTCCGTGTCACCTGTGTGACGCGGGCCGGAAGTCATATTCCCACATTAGGAGTAGTGGGCGTGGCCGCAGTAATAGTGAACGTGTGACCAGACTAATGCTGCATTCAAGTGTATCTCGTAAAAGGCAAAACAAATTCCTCTCACTGTGTATTTATCGCTGATTCGCGTCGTTCCTGTGAGCGTTCTCTTTATTCCCAACAGCACCTGAAGGCAGCACATCCTCCGTTAATCCAGTAGGTAGTGAGAGCTCCTTATCCCGGGGACAGGACGGTGTTTTAACGTGTTCATCGAGTGTCTCCGTCTGTGTTGTGGACAAAATGCTGAACCCGCAGAGGTCTCTGTCCGAGCTGCCCAAGATGTCCGCTGCCAGCCAGGTGGAGAGAGCCGTGCTGGTAAGCTGCTGAGCGGGCAGAGAGACGCTCTGTTGTCCGCCTCTGAGGCTAGCTGCTCCGCCGACTCACCGGGCCGTCTGTTATTAGAACGTGTTGGCGTTTGATATTGATAAAATGTAAAATAACTCAGCTTCAGCTGCACCAAGCTATCATTAACTGTTTAGCTGTTTGTTTAGCTGCTGCTAGCCGACAGGGACAGAAGCATCCGCGCGCTACTATGCAGGTGCTGTAGTCAGGGTTTGGGCTGTCACAGTCACTGTGTGAGGATGTTGACAACAGGCCTGTGTGTGTGTGTGTGTGTGTGTGTGTGTGTGTGTGTGTGTGTGTGTGTGTGTGTGTGTAAAACACTGTGAAATAGAGAAACTAGTAAACATGCAGCGACCATAACAAATTACCACATTACCGACCACCAAGTGAGCTCGTTGTCTCCATGCTTGTCACTGAAAATTTACTCCAATCTGTATTTACAGTCATTTTCCCATCTAAGGGCCTGTGTCTGCTGCAAATCACACGCAGTAATGTGTTTTTAACAACACTACACGCTAACGTGGTCACTGTCATGATCAAACACGATCACTATCATACATAATCACTGTGTTAATCAATAGGATCACAGTGGAAAACATGATCACTATGATGATCAAACATCACTATGATGATCAAACATCACTGTGATGATCATACACTGTGATAATCAAACATGATCACTGTGATAGTCAAACATGATCACTGTGATCGTCAAACATGATCACTGTGATAGTCAAACATGATCACTGATAATCAAACATGATCACTGTGATGATCAGCACTATAACTGAGATAATCAAAAACAATCACTGTATTGATCAATACGATGGCTGTGATAATCAAACACGATCATTGATGATCTAACATGATGACTGATAATCAAAAACGATCAGCATGATCACATTCCAAGCTAATCCCCTGAAATCTGAAATGTTCTACTGCAACAGCATGACCAAATAAAGACCAGTGGCTGCCTGGAGGAACTGAAAACTCCATTCAGAGTTTATGATATTATGATACGCCTCAGAAAATGGTTATCAGTGATGAAAAGCTGACATGACTTACAGTTAACAGGCTGGAAAAATGCTTGATGCCAAGCGTAACGTGATGTCAGAGTACTTTACCAGTAGAGTTTTAAAGTTCTCAAACATATGAATATTTTTAAAAACTGAAATAAATAAGAGTATGAGTAGAGACAGAATGCATTTTTAACCATACAATTGTGAAATACTTATATGTTTAATATTCAGCTCATTAATATGAAATGCTAAAAACACATACTTCCTTTCTCAGTAACAGAGTTTACCTCAGCAGTTTTTATTTCAAAATAACCTTTTCCAAAATTGGATTTCACAGCAGGGCAGAGACAGTTATATATATTGGCTGTTGCTCATTCAGACCAAAGCAGCAGCCAGTCACATAACAGAATGGGCCTGTTTTTTCTACATAGATCGACAAAGACTGCGAGGAAAAGCAGCATTATGGAATAAAACTGTATTTGGGAAACATATTGTACAATAGGACACAGGTTAGAAAAAGCACAGTTTGAATAAAAACTATGGTAATGAACTAAAACTGACCCATAATAATCTCTGTTATTGAGGGGTAAAGGGGGAGGAATACAAAAATAAACAGACATGACAAATTTTGTCTGTATTTATTTATGTAAATGTTTATCTTACAATCTATGATTTATTGGTGTGATCTTGAATACTGTGTCTCCACATTGACTGGACCTCAGAGTTAACTGAGGAGGGAGCGCTCTGTGAGTCAGCACTCCTCAGTCAGGAAATGCTCTGATACAAGATTCTGGGAAATGAATCCTCCTCCATGCATGTTTGACCTTGGAGAGTAAACATTTTGATTCATTAGTTAAGAAATGTATTGCTGCTAAGACGTACTGTGTAATATTCCTCCTGCGCGCCCTTAGTCTAACACGTCTCTCAATCAGTTTAAACAAAAACTGAACATTTGAGGCTGTGTTTATCACCGGGCTGATGGATCAGACTGCATTATTTTTGGGCTAACTATAACTGCTGCAGCAACTGCACAAAGAGCAGAATGTTTTTGATGTTTCTTATCGTTTGCACTTATTTTACTGTCCGAGTTAACCCTTAGGGACTGGCAACTTTTTACGTGCTTTTCATTCTTCTTTTTTTTTTTTTTTTTTAATCATTTTGGCTGTGTTCATGCATATTGCATACATTTTGTCCAAATTGTGTGTTTTTGTTTAATCTTGGAATTTCCAGCTCAGCTCCTATAATAAGTCTAAAATACACCGTGGAAACTAAATTGTTACATTCAGACTCTTAAGGTCAGAAAATGCTCAATTGAAACTCATTCAAACTGACATTTTTGATCCCACAGCCATCAAAAAATAAAAATTGTTATATTTCTGGGTGTCATTCTGGGCTCTTTCTTTTGCCTTAGAATTGGTCATTTTGACCATTTTCCACCCGATTATGTCGTTTTTACCATATTTGGCATATGAAGATAATACATGCTATTCCCTCTAGCTGCACTGTCACAATCAGTGTTGCTGCTAATCACTGACATATCCCAGGCTGTGATCATCAACACAAAAAAATTCTACTTTGCAAGTAGTATGTTGAAAACATCTCATTTTTGTGGGGTTTTTTTCATCTAAAAACATAGTGGCATCATGAAAAAAGAGGAATTTAAAGGGTTAGAATTCTGAAAACTAATGAATATTTTTGATTTTAAAAAATAAGCTCAAAGACAATATAAAATAAAATGATGTATAAAGTTTTTAAACCTTGCTTTTGAAGTGTTACGAGTATACATGATACATATATATACTGAAACGAGTGTGTGTGATATTAAAGCGGGCCCTAAGGGTTAAATATTTATGCAAACTTTTGGCAGGAGGAGGAGTTCAACTGGCTGCTGAAAGAGGAGGTGCATGCTGTCCTGAAGCAGCTCCAGGATGTCCTCAAGGTAAAAGTTAAACCTTCATCTGCATTTAGGGCTGCGTGCTGTGTTTTGAATCAACATCACACTATTAATGTGTCATTCCCAGCAATGGCAGAGCGCAAGTAAAATAAAGAAATGAAGAAATGGTTCCAGGTACATTGACACATTCTCCGCTGTACCGGATTTTCAGCAGGTGCCAGTCGTGTCGTGTCTGATTTAACCTGTTCAGAACCCAATTATGTTCCAAAAACAAAATAAATATTGTAATGATGGATTTAGACTCTAAATACACTCATAAATCTTTAGCAAATTTTATTTTTGATGGGGATGACTTATTATATTTGGGTTTTTTTGTCAGTTCCAATATACAAAGAATCTCAATGTAGGTATCACTGTAAAAAATTGTAAAAACAAATTCTACAAAAAAAAAGACATTATTTATTTTTCATGAATAATGAACTCAAATCAATGACAAAATCGATACTTTGAAATGCATTACATACATAATTTTTACAAATGTTTTTTGTCATTATGGCTCAATATGTCCTTAATTTCCCCAAGTATTTCCTGAAAACAGTATGTGGCAAACCTTCACAGATTAATATTCTGTGAACATAATCAGAAAGATGCTGAGTTAAATCTCCATGAAAAGTGACTAAATTAATGTCAAACAAATCTATTGTAGTAGAGTGTAGCATATTTCCCACTGAAATGTAATGAAGTACAAGTATAAAGTAGTCCAATGGAATTAGCCAAGTAAAGCTACCTCAGATTGTAACTAACTAGCTACATTACCTGTTAGGAGGCAGAGACACTCATCATTGTGCTCTGAGTAACTCCTCGTACATGCAGCACATTCAACTCTAAATATCATTTCTCTCTCTGCGTCAACTGAACAAATTACTAAAGTGGTTAAACAAATGGATGTTTTGTGACACGTTGATGTTGTAACTGCAGTTGAGCTGATTTAAAAAGAGGTCTGGACATTCAGGATGAATATTTAAACATTTCATTTGTGCATGTGCAGTCTATGTCGTTACTATATGAATATATATATATCGGCTATATATCGGTGCAGTCAGACAGACAAAGTCCTCCATTTAAAAAAATCTGCCAGAAACTAATGGTAAATGGGCCATACTTGTACAGCGCTTTTCTAGTCTTATTGACCACTCAAAGTGCTTTAACACTACATTGTTACATTCAACCATTCACACACACATTCACACACTGGTGGCAGAGGCTACCGTACAAGGTGCCACCTGCTACTCAGTAATCATTCACACAGATGACGCAGCATCAGGAGCATGCATGATGACATGTTGTCCAGAGGAGCTGGGGATTGAACCGCTGACCTTCTGATTAGAGGACAACCCACTCTACCTCTGAGCCACAGCCACCCCAAACTACATGCTGCTGTGATTGGATGACTCCGCTGTGAGCATTTGTTGACGTGCAGCGGAGTTCCCGCCCCCGTCCTTCCCATGGTTCTTCCAGACGATCCATTCTAGCATCAAACATTAAAAAAGGGGGCGTGGCTCTACTGAAGTCCACTTTAGATGATGTAGAACACTGTGATTGGCTTAAAAAAAGTCGCCTGTCCCAAATATAAGCCTGTTAAGTTCAGTGGTTTAAGCAAATAATAGCCCAGAATATTAATTAAAGTTTTTACGGTATCCATAAAGGTAGTGACTTGACATCATAGTGATGAGATGTGATTCTAACAGTGAGTTTGCTGTGTCTTCAACAGGAGGCATCGAGACGTTTCTCCATGCCGACGCCGGGTCTGGAGAGTCAGCTCAAACAGGAGAACTTCATCCTTGGCAGCTCAACGTAATGCTCCACCTCTGACCATTTTCTTATAGCTCTAACTCTAACTATAGTTACTGTGTTACAATGGTTAGCTGCTCTGTGGCGATACCAGGAGGTCCAGGCTGTTACACAACAGTCTTCCTGGGAAGGAAGTGGCTGTTAGATGCTCAGTGAGTGACTGCGCTGGTCATTTCCTTTGTGTTGTAATCTTTCAGATCAGGTGCTCTCCTCCACACATTGTAATGTCTTTCCTTTTGTTCCTCTTCTGATGTTGACATTGAACTGTGCTGTGTTGTTTCGCAGCATGGATCAGGTGAAGGGGGTGCTGACTCTGCAGGGAGAGGCTCTGACTCAGGCTGTGAGTTAGTCCGCTTCTCACTGACAAACACTCATTTACCAGAAACATGTCCCTTTGTTAATGTTTTGCTTTTCTCAACAGGACATAAACCTGAAGGTCGCAAAGAGCAGCCAAGTGCTGCACTTTCAGTTCAGAGAGGACAAGCAGTGGAAACTGCAACAGGTACAGTATGTTATACCTCATCCCACCGCAATTAGCAGGTGCATGTAGGTTTTTACCCGCTAAATGGCTGTATTCCCACTGCTACTGAATTTACAGCTGGAGAGTTAGTCTGACTTTCTGTCAGCTGGCGTGCATGTGCGTGTGTGTGTGTGTGTGTGTGTGTGTGTGTGTGTGTGTGTGTGTGTGTGCGCGCGCACGCGCGCGCGCATGCGTTGTCGTGTTGGTGAGTCAGTGCAATGTCACGGACAGGCAGGACAGCAGGTAAACAGTTGACAGCAGCAGCAGGAACAAAGATCTTTAATAACTTTTCAGTAGTTTCTTTTCGTTGTTTATCTCTAACTTATGAAGTCCCCCTTTCAAACTCGGTGCAGATGTATTTGGGTCAGTGTTTCACAGTGTTCACCCGGGTGATGTGTTCCCATCAATGCCGATCGAAGCTGATAAAAACCTGTGTCTACTGCAGAGTCATTTGACCCAGGTGTGAATGCCAATTGTACGCATTCCCATGGCATTAAAAAGCCAGATGTTAGCGGGTGTTAGCAGGTTTTTTGTGCAGTGGGAATGAGGCGTAAGAGTGTGACGCTTCCAGAACAATGGAAACAAAACAGTTACATTTGGTTGTCACTGTAAGGAATCAGTTCTTTTCCTTAGCAAGAGTTAGAGAGAAAGAGTTTTCCCACTTTTTTGACTACTATAGTAGAAATGTTGACTGAGGCATATTCTCACTGTCCACAAATGAGTTAACACAAAGGTGATTGAGCCTATGCCCCAATGATTGCATCATTTACATTTTTATGATCAATGTTTGCAGAAAAAAATGCTGTATGAAGTTCCTACTGCTGCAACTCCACATTAGAAGCATTGACCTGGAGAAACATGAGTTGACTTCTATTATGAAGTCGTCACAGGAAATACAATGTGTTAATCAGTGACATTAGCACTACCAATGTGGTCATTTTGAGCATTTTTTGACAGAGGATCCGTTTGAAATCTTGCAGGGAGTAATGGAACAGTCGACAACAGCCACAGAGAGCTATTCACACTTTCCAACTATCCAACTTTAACTGTGCACTGCTGTCTGCACAATCACGCTGTGTGCAGCAGCAGATCAGATCACAGTTGCTCACAGTGTGTGAATGTGTGTGTGAATGGGTGAATGTGACATGTAGTGTAAAAGCACTTTGAGTGGTCAAAAGACGAGAAAAGCGCTATACAAGTGCTGTGCATTTACCATTCCTGTCTGAATTACATTTATTTTTCTAGATCTTACCATGTGCCTCCATGACATTGCATAATCCTAAAACTGCTTTCGTTGCTGTGTAATTTCATCATGTGCTTTTATCTCGGAACATCAACAGCAGACGCAGACTACAGCATAATATGTAGATGCAGAAATCGGCTGCAAAGCGGCAACGTGACGAATTGTGATGAGAACATGTCAGTATCCCCTACAAATTAAAAAATTCTAAACCAACTCCTTAACATGAACACTGGGCTTCCATAAGAATGCTACATTTTAGCACATAATTATTAATGTATTAAGTTTTAGTTATTAATATACATGGTGAATTTGGAAGATTAGATGAAGGACATCTAATCTAATCTTCTGATTTCACCCTGTGTTTTAATAACATGTCTAATATAGTCTGGCATACTTTCTTATCTTGGCTTTAAATATAAACTGGTAACTTTTTTATGCTTATTATGGTAAAGCTCAGATCCTGTCTTACTTTCCTCCTCACAGTCCCTCCTGTGTCCTGTCTCTGTCCCCGCTTCAGATCCAGGATGCCAGGAACCATGTGAACCAGGCCCTGCAGCTGCTGAGCAGCCGCGATGAGAGCTACCACTTTAAAACAGGAGCTGAGGTTAATAAGGTCTGTCCTCCGTATCGTCATGGCGACCACGCCCTGTTCTTGTCAGCACACAGCTGGACATCTCAGTCTGTCACCGTGTCACTGATCCCAGCTTCATGTTTGTGTCACTGCTGCAGCTCATGGACGCTGTGATGCTGCAGCTGACGAGAGCACGAAACCGCCTCACCACGCCGGCCTCCATGACGCTGCCTGAGCTGGCCACCAGCGGTCTCATGGTACAGGACATACAGCAGTACACACGCGCGGGTGCACGCACACACGCGTGGGTGCACGCACACACACACACACACACACACACACACACACACACACACACACACACACATACACACACACACACACACACACACACACACACACACACACACACACACACACACACTCTGCTTCAACACACCAGAGTATAAATGAAAACGGATTTCTGACACCGGGTTTATACTGGACATGGAACAGCTGCAAAGTGCAACAATTTTCCATGAAGCACCAGCGGCTCGCTTTCGGTGCCCGTATTGCACAGTCAGACTGTTCACACTGGATGCGTTGTGGCCCTGAGCTCCCCAACAGGCTCACAATCTACAGTGACAGTTTCAGGGTCTGGTCGTTTTTTTTCCAAGAACAAATCTGGCAGGAAAACAGACTAAATACTTTATACAATATAAAGTATATATGAGATATGATATAACTGATTTGATCATAATAACTAATAAAATATACTTCCAGTGCTTCCACAGTGCTTGTCAGTTGTGCCTAAACAGAGAGAGGCAAGCAGACACACAGAGACAGACAGGCACATTCAGACACACAGACGCAGACACACAAGCAAGCAGGGACAGAGAGACAGGATCAGAGCTCTCTGTGTGAATAGACAGTAGCAGAAAAGGAGAATCGCTGCTGACCAGCGCAGACAAATGTGCTCCTGGTGTGAACAGCAAGCAGCAATTTCAGTTTGGCACCTCTGTTTCCTGTGTGAACCTGATGTTACCCTCTGAGATAAGTTGCCAACAGTGAAGGTTAATTATTGTTATTGCCATGTTAATGGCTCTGTTATTGTTTATAAAGCATTGATAAAACGTGTATGTTATATGTCACAATAGACAGAGAGACTGTCTCGAATGTGACATATAACCCCTTATACCTCTTTTGTTTCCGTGATGCCAGCATGCTGGCTCTGTAAAAATGCAAGGGTGCTATAGATAAGAGACTTCAGTGGCTGTATAGTGCGATCACTGTATAAAAATGACATATGTCCACTGACCAATGCATATATGTACTTTATGGGCCAGATCCACAAAGAATGGATTGACCCTGCAAATAGCACCATAATTTTTGCAATTTGCACTAATAATATTGCGCCAACACACCAACAGAGTTTGGCAGCTTAGCACAATTTGCCCTCCTTTTCCAAGTGTTTTAGGATTTTTCCCATTTTTCAGTACACAGATTGGTTCATGAAACCTGCAGAGAGCACATTTGGTAGAAAGTGTCAGTTTAGTTTGTTGCCCACAGCTGGCTGCAGCATCTCACAGCAGCTGACAACATACATGTGACCCAAAAATTAGACTTAGGTCGTGCTTTTTTACACACGGTGCCACGGCTGTTTCATTAAGAGGATTGGCCAGGACTGCCAACAATTAATGTTCTGTAACATACAGATCTCACGTTTCTACAGTGAGATTTCCAAAGTTTCTTTTAAAGTGGCAGCTGGACTTGTTGAGGTTTCTGGGAGACGTTTCGCTTCTCCAGAAGGCTTCTTCAGAACTAAAAGTAGACTGGCCAAAAGCGGGAGTATAACGCCTAGATTGACCATTAGTATGCTAATGATCAAGATGTCACATGAGAGTCGTCAGCTAGTAGTGTGGGGGCGTGATTGACGACACTCAAACAGTCTTGGTCCTTTCTGGGTCCCTGGTGTCACATGATTTAGAGTGGTTGTGTTTGGATTTCTGATGGAAATAATCCAGAACTGTATTGTAAATGTGTGATAAATGGTGTCTTGGACCTCCTCCTGTTCAGAGATGGTTTTTCTAGCTTGACATAGATGACTTCTTTATCTCCACGTTCAAACCAACCCTCTTCTTTGGCCAGAATGCGGACTTTGCTGTCTTCAAAGGAGTGTCCAGTATCCTGAAGATGCAAGTGGGCCACTGAGTCCTGACCTGAAGAGCTGGCTCTCCTGTGTTGCGCCATGCGTTTATGGAGGGGTTGTTTGGTTTCTCCAATGTACAGATCCTTGGCGCAACACAGGACTCTCATGTGACACCTTGATAATTAGCATACGACAGTCATGTGACATCTTCATTAGCATACTAATGGTCAACCTACGCTTTATACTCCAGTCCAGTACTCTTGGCCAGTCAACTTTTAGAACTGAAGAAGCCTTTTGGAGAAGAGCTAAAACTTCTTTAAGAAACCCCAACAAGTCCAGTTGCCACTTTAAAACAACCTCAGATTACCATGACCTGGATGATTGAGAACCTACACAGACATACAGTGAGACTGTTTGTAAGAAGGCAGCCCTTATGAATAAATCCTGAGCTTCATCACAACTGTTTCATATCATAGTCCGATAGAAGCTCACAGCCCACTTGATTCCCTCTTTGACTGTAGATTTTACCTAAAATATTACTCAATATCAATTCAATATCATTCAAAGTTCACCAGTTTTGAAGAGAGAGAAATTATACCTGTTTAATAAAGACCTCTCAGTTGCATTGAATAGCACCACAGTAACCTCCTGTTGCAGTTGGTGCTGGTCTTTGTGAGTTAGACCTGTTTCACATAGCACACAGCAGTGCATGAGCAGCGCCAAACGTTGTTTTTTATTTCGAGGCCCATGTTATCAAGTGAGAGCATTCACACTGCGCGCCTGAGTAGTGCTTGTCAAGTGTGTCTCAGCTGTGTGTCAGTTGCAGCACATCTAGAGAAACGGTGGCTCGCAGATTTTTCAGACGCATTTGTAAGCAGAAATAGACAGTGAATATGATGTTCTGATGATTATATTGACTCTATATCAGTTTTTACAGCAGTTTAAATGTCTCTCCCAGACACAGATGAGGAAATACAACTACAGCAGTTTTACTCCAACTTCCTGCTTCCCTTTCAAAATAAAAAACCTCTGACAACATCTTGGTGGACAGAATCCCATCAGTTGCTTATATAAGGCATTTTATTTTGAAACATTTTGGCTCTAAAACCCAATTAAATCATAGTTCAACTTTAGGTCATTTTGCATCGAATGTACATGTTATCTTAAAATGACAAAAGATTTAAATCTTTTCTAAATCTATTTTATTGTCAGTTTAGCTTTCATGTTAAATCGACTGTAAACTGCTGAAACAAAACTTAAAACTTCAATTTAAAGTTTGACTATTAACTTTAAACGACACTTGACTAGGTTTAACTTTAAAAATGGCTGCTTTTAATTGAGCGAAATAATCAAGTATGTTAAAGAAGGTTCAAGGACAGACTGAGCTGAGTTTTATGTTGCAACTGAATTTCTTTCAAGATGTATCATTATGGAGCTGAATGGGAAGATTGGACCAACTGTCAAACATGGCAGTGAAATGAAAGCAGCTGCATCAGCTCTGCTGCTCTGTTTACTCTGTTTGTCTCCCTCTGTTACCAGAAAATGTTCACTCCGCCCATGCCCGGGGACGTCATGGTCAACTTCTACATCAACCTCAGCAAACTGTGCCTGACAGTGTACCAGCTGCACGTGCTGCCGCCCAACACCACCAAGGTTAGACTCTGTCTGCAGCTCTGTCTGAGGGCAGCTCTGTCTGAGGGCAGCTCTGTCTGAAGGCAGCTCTATCTGAGGGCAACTCTGTCTGAAGGCTGCTCGATCTGAGGGCAGCTCTGTCTGAAGGCAACTCTGTCTGAGGGCAGCTCTGTCTGAAGGCTGCTCTATCTGAGGGCAGCTCTGTCTGTAGGCAGCTCTGTCTGAAGGCACCTCTGTCTGTAGGCAGCTCTGTCTGAAGGCACCTCTGTCCAAGGGCAGCTCTGTCTGAAAGCAGCTCTGTCTGAGGGCAGCTCTGAAGTCTGCTCTGTCTGAGGGCAGCTCTGTTTGAAGGCTGCTCTGTCTGAGGGCAGCTCTGTCTGAAGGCTGCTCTGATGGAGGGCAGCTCTGTCTGAAGGCTGCTCTGTTGGAGGGCAGCTCTGTCTGAAGGCTGCTCTGTCGGAGGGCAGCTCTGTCCGAGGACAGCTCTGCCTGAAGACAGCTTTGCCTGAAGTCTGCTCTGTCTGAGGGCTGACTCAGCATCATGGGACTCATGTTAACGCTCTGTCTCCTGTCTGTCCTCTGCATCAGAACTTCAAACCTGCTGGAAGCTCAGTGTTACACAACCCCGGAGCCATGTTGTAAGTCTGCTTTTCTTTCTTTCTTTCCTCCCTCATTCCTACCTTCATTCATTCCTCCTCTCACCCCCCATATCCTTCCTTCCCTCCCTCATTTCCTCTTTGTCCTTCCCTCCCTCCTTCCCTTCTCCCATAGTTGCAGACTATAAATAGATTGAAGTAAATGTAAACAATAAAACATTTTAAAACACTGATGTTCATGTAGAGAACTAGTTCACTACTGATCATGTAGAAATACTCCACTGATTTTCCAGAGCAGTTTGGAAATCAGTCCTAAATTGTGGGACTCCAGGACTCTATCAGACTCTGTACCATATTTAGCATGTGTATCTTTAATGTTCCTTTAATTTCTCCATACTGTTTGCTGTGAACTCTTTCCTCCACAGCGAGCTCAACAACAACCGCTTTGAGGTGAGCCACGTTCACAAGGTGGAGTGTGTGGTGCCGTGGCTCAATGACACGCTGGTGTTCTTCACCATCTCACTGCAGCTCTGCCAGCAGCTCAAGGACAAGGTGGGTGACCACACAATGTCACTTATCAATCTTATAGTGACAGTTGTGTAATTTGGCCTGAATGCAGTTTATGGTTACGCAGGTGTAATAATGCTCTGACCAGCTGGTTGGTAGATCAGTAACTTTGCATCTGTAGTTTTGTATAAATCTAATGAAGCCCATCTGTCTTTCCATCCCCACAGATATCTGTCTTCTCCAGTTTCTGGAATTACAGACCCTTCTAATCCAGCTGCTGTCCATCGTCCACAGACCCAAACTAACCACATAAGTGTAAGGGACATCCTGCGAAGGTTTTTATTTTTATTTATATATATATATATATTTATCATCCAGTCATTCAGTTTCAAGTGTTGCATGATTAGCTGAAGGAGCCAATCAAACCCCCGACAGATATCAATATCCCCAGCTGACTGACATTTATCTTTGTGTGGTGCGTCTCATAGCACTGACTTGAACTTCTCCATGAATAAATGGGATTGTTTCTGATTTATTAGAATAATTTGCTTGTACTTACTGAGTATTTATCTGGTTCTGGTCCAAAATTGTCATCTGAATTGTGATGTTGTGTGGAACATTAATGTGTGCACTCAGGGCAGGAAGACTGAGCAGTACTGAGAGGACACAGTGGTCTCTGTTTTATTCCCTAAAATACTTTGAGTTCCCTCACAGCTGTTTCAATGTGTACTCATCTTTTTGTCTTTCTTTGTATCGTACTTTCTTCAGAAGGGCGCTCCACCAATTTTACATGTCAGAGTCAATCTCGTGGTCATGATTAAGAAGTGGAAAAGTCTTCTGTGGCTCTGGAGGAGCTTCATAAAGTCAAAGAAAAGAACTCAAGTGACATCACAAGGCCCATTTTGGGATGTTTTCTAACCCATCATTGGCTGGCTCTGGTCCAAATCAGTGAATGAGATCCTCAAACCAGTGGCTGAGGTCACAGTAGCTATGTCCATTATTTCTACAGTCTATGGTGCGCTTTATAGCAGCCACATCATGACCTGCTGGAGAATTTGGACCAAGACAACTTCCTCTAAATGGTCTCTGTGCATTCAGCACTTGAGTACAATTGCTGTGTTCAGATCTGCCCAAACCAAACCAAATGCAGTATCTGTGGGAAGTCCTGGTACCCCAGAAGTACCCCTTATCCACCATGGGGCCTTCTGGGATCAGACTTGGCTCTGACCTGTTGAGGCATAGATGCAAGTCCGCTGGGGGTTTCCCTTAGTGTCTGGCACTGGGGTGTTGGCAGCAAGTCCTTTGAGTCCTGTGGATTGCGAGGTTGGGTACTGGGTAATTTAGAGGCCAGGTAGATGCCTTGAGCTTTTTGTCACATTCCTCAGGCCACTCTTGAGCAGTTTTCGGGGCATGGCGTGGTGCATTGATCTGCTGGGGGGCCACTGCCATTGGGAAGTGCCGTTTCCATGGGGAGGGTACTTGGTCTGCAACCGTGTTTGGGTGGGTAGAGTCAGATGGTATCCACATGAATGCCTGGACCCAAAGTTTTTTCAGCAGAACACTGCATTGTAAAAGGTGATCAATGTTATTCACTCCATCTGTCAGCAGTTTTAATGTTTCAGCTGATCAGTGTATATTAGGAACTAAAAGGATATATCACCCTCTACTGCACAGATTTTGAGCATCCTTTTGTAATCTGTCCCTGTAATCTGAAAGTCCCCAAACTTTATAGAAGTAAATAGAATATAGTGACTTGTGCCAGGTGTTGCACAGTATGTGTGGAATGCAACAGTAGCACAAAGAGAAGGCAAACAGTCGTGTTTGGGAGGGAACAGTCTAAGCCATGAGGGGGCGCAATAGTATGAGGAAAACATTTCCCACTGTGATCTTTTAAGGGACACAAACATATTTTTTGACAGATGATACTGAACTATTTATGACCAAGGCTACACATTTTCTCCATTCAGTGACAGTACAGTATCACCTGTTAATGGACCAGCTCCATTGTCGGCCCTCCAGACACTCTTTCATCTCACACAGGTGAAGTCAGTTAAAATGTGTGAGGGTTTAGGCCTCATGCCATGCTTTTATCACATGGGAAAGATGGCAGAGTTTCCCATTTTAACAGCTTGTGAGCATCCAAGTTATCAAGATGGTTGTGTTATTGCACAAAAGAAAAACTGTGCAATATAACACCATATCCATTACATCTGGGTTAAACCTTTTGAAACCTGAGCATACTGGCTGGAATTCTTTCAAAAACATTAGAAGGAGGCAATGAAAAACTTACCAAGAAATGGACCAAAAATAAGCAAGAAATTAGCAAAAATGACCTAAAATTAACCCAAAAAAGATAGGTAAGAAAAAAAGAGCCAAAAGAGAAAGAAAAGGGCATAACATTATTTTGAATACATAATAATAAGAACTACTACTATTATTATTAATTTTGTCACCTTTTCCCAATGTTTTTGCAATTTGCTGGACACATCTTTGCAAATTAATCAATGATTTTTTTTTCTCGTGTTTTTAAAAGAAATCAAACCAATTTTTTCAGGTTTTCAATGCTTGTAAAAGACTACTGAATGACCAAAAAAAAAAAAGAAAAAAAACCTGATGTGGATCCAGGTATTAAAGGGTTAATTAGACTGAACAAGTCTCTTCCTTTGTGGTTTTAAGGCACATCCATATCACTGAGTGGATGATGGATGTATCAGATCTTTCCCACTCGTAATAACAACCTGGCTGTTGACATGGACGCTCGTTACAAGTTATAAAGTGGGATAACTCTGGTATGACATTAACATGGCATCAGGGTGAACACTGGAGCTGGGCCTCTGCTTTATTGTTGGTTTTTGTTTTTTTGTTATTGTTTATTGATTTATCCATTTGTAGAAAATGACACATCTTACATTCCCTGTTTGTTACTATACAGTTATGTCTGACTGATAAGCTACTTTTATGTCTGTAAATGTAATCTTTGATTTCAAGTGTTTGTCTGCTCTATGTTCATATTTATTTGACACGTTTTGCACATATGTTGATTTTCTGTGAACACTAATCCAATCATGAACAAATGAATTCATTCCAATAAGTGTTAATCTCTGTTGAAAAGCTGCCTATCATGTCAAATGTGGAAATGATTTATCTGATGTCTGTGCAATAAAAATATAGTAACCACTAACCTGTCCATGTTGACCTCTTTACAGCACTGAAGCTGCGTATAAACGCAGCCCACAAATGTAATGAACCACAAGCATAATACAAATCTGTTACTTTTAATGTCATACATTTTCCCATAAATGTAACTGCAGTTGCCTACTACAAATGTACAACATAATATGTTATCAAGTCCATCTTCAACCTCATGTAATACATAAGATGTAAGGTGGACTTGTTAATGCACAGCCTACGTTGTGTGCAATGTTTCTCTAAGTTATTTATAATTTATTCACACTTTTGACCCACTCTGCCCAAACCTGTGATATATTCTAATGAGCTGACTGGAACCTGTTGGCAGGTGTATGAGTAAATAAACAACAGTGACCACAAAGATCATTTTTCATTTCATATAACATTTGAGGGAAGTTATTACAATTTTGAAAGCTGAAGATTTTCATCTTCCCACAAACATAACAAATCCCTACAAATGTCAAAGTTATTACATTTGTAGGAAATTACATATACCATTAACAGTAGGCAACTGCTATTACATTTGTGGGAAATTTATTACGTTTGTGGGATCATTACATTGAAAGCTGCAGATTTGTATTACGTTGGTGGTTTATTACATTTGTGGGCTGTTATTACGTTGGCAGCTGTCAAAATGCGTCGTCAGATTAGTTTGTCTCCACTGTCAGTGAGTCAGTGAGGGGAGATACATTCCTTTCCTGGCGAGGACTACAAACCATCATGGCATCCAGTAAAAGACTACAAGACCCACAATAAGCCAGCAGGCAGGCAGCCAGAGCACTGATTGCTGCTCAGCTGAAACAAATCAGCTGATTGCTCCAGAGGAAGGGCTTCAGTGCATGTAGAGGAGAAGGCAGTGACTGACACAAACTGAGAAGAGCAGAGTGTTTAGTTCTGGTACCAAGACGAGTGAACTGGAGTTTAGATTTACAAATCTGTTTTTGTAAAGTATAACTTGAAGATATAAATCGACCTTTCAAAGAAGACTGAATACACTAAGTCTAAGTCGGAAAGCAACATTTGATTGTCTTCATTTCCTGCAGCTTTATACACCTCCAAAATTCCAGGGCCCAGTTGTTTCAAAAATTTAATTGAGAATCCAACATTTTGCTATCCATGATGATCCATTTTACTTTAGTACCAGTTTTTCAAAGCAACATTGGATCACCAGTTCTCCAAATGGGAATTCATTTCAAAGTGTCGGCTACTGGTAATGTAAAGAACAGGTAGGACAGCCAGCGTGGGGAAACTTGAAGTGTTTCATTTGAAGAGACAGAGAGCAGCATGGGGGATGCAACTGTTAGAAACTATTTTATTAGTAGTAAGTAATAAAAGTTCATATTAAACTAATGACCAGATCTGGAAGATTTTCATTTGCATTAATGTCTATAACTGAATGAGGTTATCACCATGGTAACTGAAAGCATGTGCATTTGCACTATTAGTACTGGATGTTTGATATACAGGACATAAATTCACCAGCCTGGTTTCAAAACTTAGTCTGCCAACATACACACTGCAGTTACTGCTCATTGCCACAGGAGCCACCAAAAAGAACCAAACAGGGATCTTTGTTATTGTAACTTTAAATAGTTTTTGTTAAATATTGACAATTTTCTGGGGGATTATTTGGGGGACAAAATAATTGTTTTATTTTTATAGATTTACATTACTGAAAGTCTGAAGAGGTAGTCTAATGTCTATGTTACCTACTTTATTAATGCAATGGTTAAACAAATAAAATACATGATATAAAAAATGTATTTGACCAGTTTAAAAGTTTTATCACATTTTGTCCCTGAAATCCTCTCTGAATCCAGCCTTCTGATAGGACCAGGATAAACCTGGGCCCATCAGAAACCACTATCCTTATCTCCACTTTAGAACTTTGAAATACCCAGAAACAACATTTGATCAGGATTCTGGGAAAGCCTCGCTTTTGCCGTTGCTGTGGTCCTGTCTGAAGCTACGCTTGTGTCATGGGTCCTGGTTTTCCCAATGCCGTGATCCTGCTTGACGCGACCTTCTACTTCCATTATTATGCGTCATGCCTCCACTATCAATACACACATGAGACTCTTATCAACACACACAATATTTGCACATGATATCACATGCTATTATAGAGTGCATTAAGTAATTTTACACCTATCACTATTGTAATATGACATGCTGTTTTTACTGTTATTGCTGTGCATCTCTCCCTCTCTCTCCTTCTTTTTCCTTTTTTTCATTATTGTAATTCAACTGTTATTTACGACATCTATTGCACGTCTGTCCGTCCTGGAAGAGGGATCCCTCATCATCCTCTGCCGCTCTTCCTGAGGTTTCTTCCAGGGCTTTTTTCCCCCCTGTTTCAGGGGTTCTTTTTCAGGAGTTTTTCCTTAGATGATGTGAGGGTCTAAGGGCAGATGGATGTCATGTGCTGTAAATCCCTCTGAGGCAAATAGGCAAACTATTTTTTTGTTTGTTTGTTTTTAAATAAATGATCTCATTCGATTTTGGTGGCCAGAGGTCAAGGTCACTCTGACCTTTCATCTGTCTCATTCTTAAGAACACGATATTCCAAGAGGGCCCTGAAGGAATTTCATCAAATTTGCTACAAACATCCACTTGGACTCAAAAATGAACTATTATGAATTTGGTGGTTGAAGTTCAAGGTCACTGTGACCTCATATGTTTTTGAATTCTCTTGCTAATTATGATGAAATTTCAGGTCAACTTCATCGTGCCATTGTAATGTTCTGAAAAAAAAACAACACTTTTCTAGCCACTACTCAAAGTCATATTTTAGCAACAGAAGAGGAGACGTTTGGTTAGATGCTGAATTGGTGACACTAATCTGTAAACTGTGCTGACTGTAGAGATTGGATGTGTATGAAGCATCCATGTCTCAGACATGGATGTAAACTGTAAATGCAACTTCACTAGGCTCGCTGAGCCTGTAAATCTTGGCGCTGTCCTCAGAACAACACAAACATCTCTCTTCTGTTTTATGATTTATGCCTTCATATGATTTTATGTACTTTGTCCTCTGAACATGAGTGTGTCTGTTTGCCAGGACAAGAGGTCCATAAATGATCATGACATGATGGGGAGGAATAGACCAGCACATAATTATAACAGAGAGCAAAGCTGATATTTTTTATGACTTATA
Source organism: Plectropomus leopardus (assembly GCF_008729295.1). NCBI lineage: Eukaryota > Metazoa > Chordata > Actinopteri > Perciformes > Serranidae > Plectropomus > Plectropomus leopardus. Next base: position 1,812,175 of record NC_056479.1, on the reverse strand, counting down.
TATATTTTTTACAAAGCAAAAACTTCAAGTTGAAACAAATATCCATTAGACAAACAGAACAATAGGAAGTGACTCTGAACTCTCCAGAGGCCTGAAAACACAGACAGCTGAGTGTTTCCAGCTCCTCTGAGGTTTCCTAGCAACACATCCCGCACAGCAGTGACAGGTAAAGGGATCATATGTGTTAGATTTTCATAGCTAGGTAACAAAGGACTCGTGAATGATTCTGTCTGTGTGCAAATGAACAAAATGTGCTTCCAGTCTGGTGACAGAAAAATCAAAGCTTTGGCACAAGATTCAAACAATATGGCTAGAAAATATATGAATTCATCCGCCTTCACAGTACGGGAGGAGTGCAGCTCAGCTGTCAGGGCTCCAGAGCCATGTTGTCTACGCCAACCTTATGACGTCGAGGCTGTCGAGGAAGCAAAAAGAAAGCTTTCTGTCATAACACACCACGTTCATGCTCAGAGCACAGAGTCATAAATGACCTCTGTTCAACTTCACTTCATTTTTATCACATGACAGATCTCTCTCTGTCTCTATAAGATGGTTCAGTCTCTGCATAGAGGATGCCAGGAATACACTAAGCAATGCTCCTGTCCTCCAAAGAGAAGGAATGAGAAGGTACAGTCTGGATGTATAAGTTAACCCTCTGAAACCTGAGCAAATTGGATTGATTTCATTCAAAACGCTGGAAGATGGCAATGAGCAGCTTACCAAGAAATGCCCCCAAAATTAGCAAGGAATCAGTAAAAGGTTACAAAAAATGATCCAAAATTAACCCCAAAAAAGAAAAGTTAAAGAAAAAAACAAAAAGAGACAAGAAAATGACTTTCCGGAAGTGCAATAAATAAATAAATAATAATAATCATTGTTTTTTGTGATGAATTTTAAAATGCAAAATTATAAGAATTCCCAATAACATTTTCTGGATATATTCTTTCAGTTTTTGATAAAATCTAATAATCCTATTATAGCTACTTTCATTTTGTCATTTTCTTGCCATTTTTGTTGCTCACTGACTTTATCTATTAATTTCAAAAAGAATATAGTTTATTGTTTTATATAGTTTTCAGGACATTTTTCTCTCATTTTTCACACACACGCACACACACACACACACACACACACACACACACACACACACACACACACACACACACACACACACATCAGTCTTTACAACTTGAAATGTAGGATAGCATCAGAGCTCTGAGTGCTCAGTGTTTCATTCTTTCTAGGATATCTACCTTTGAATCAGCACCTTGCTACAAGTGTGTATTTTTCTCTCTGCTGCTCTGCTGAATGTGTGTGTGTGCGTGTGTGTGTTTACCTTCTCATCATCACAGCAGCAGCAGCAACAACAGCGGATAAGGACCAGGATGACCAGCAGCAGAACCAAACCTGAAAACACACACAGCACAACCACCATTGAGGGAGTGACAGAATACAAGTCATTAATGTAGTGGTGGCCTCAACAAGGGAAAAAAGGACCCAAAACAGTGCTGGAGACGGATTAATTAAATTAAAAAAAAAAAAAGTAAGGGAAATAAATAAAATGAATGTATAAATACTTTATCAGAGTGATATACATAACAGCTTTATGAATGTTGACCCTGCTGTGTTCTAGAAACCATTCATCAATATCAGCCTCTGAAATCCATTTCTTTCTCCGTCACTCACCGATGAAGGTGAAGAAGACCACAAAGAAGCCGATGTCCCAGTCTGACTGGAAGAGCTTCACTCTGGAGACCACATGGCTGAACTGATCCGCCAGCTCCTGCTGCAGCTCTCTGGGCTCCATCGCTCTCCTGCTGCCCCCCCGGCACACACACACACACACACACACACACACACACACACACACACCCACACACACACACACACAGAGTCTGGCGGTCTGCACAGCCTGACTGAGCTCAGCAGCGGCGCACAGAGCAGGACAGTTAGGCTGAATTAACGCCTTGAAACAACAACATCCCTTTTCTTGTGCTGCTTTCAGACACCTTTCACAACTATTTAAACCCTTAAACCCCAGGCAAATTGGTGCAATTTCTATCAAAAACTTTGGGAAAAAAGGCAATGAGCAACTTTGGTAAGATGTGTTCCCCAAATTTCAAGAAATCAGTGCATTTGCTGCAGAGGCCGCAAGTTCAATTCCTACTCGTGGCCCTTTGCTGCATGTCATCCCCTCTCTCTCTCCCCCTTTCACACTATTGATCTGTCCTATCCAATAAGGGCAAAAATGCCAAAAAATAATCTTTAAAAAAAAAAAGAAGAAAGAAATCTGTGTATTTAAAAAAATATTTTTTAAAAGCTAGGGATTTTTTTCAAAGGGAAAAAAGATGATCATAATTACATTATTCAACTGAATTTACCAAATTGTTATAGGCCTAATTTTTAAGGCACTTTTCCCAAAAACAGTGATAGTTTTTTCTTTTCAACTTTCCTTTTTTTCTTTCCCTTTTAAAAAAAAAACATATTTTTTTTAAATTTCTGAGCCATTTCTTCTTTTGTTGCTCATTGCCACAAAGTTTGAAAACATTTATGATGTTTTTTTGTACATTTTGATTTGATTAATTTATTCTTTCTCTTATTCTGTAAAGCAACCTTGGGTACCTAAAAAGGTGCCATATAAATCTCAGTTATTATTATTATTATTAAAAAGAAGGGAGCATTTGTATTTACTTATAATCTTCGACATTAGTCTGTTTATAAATGTATGTACTGTATGTACATAACAGGAGAGAGCATGTTGAGAAATATTAGAGTAGTGTATCAGAGAACTGCCTTTAATGGATAGTTCTGTTGTTTTGTGGGGATTGCATGAGGTACCTATCCATAGACAGTGTTTTACACACAATAGATGTCAGTTAGCACAACCCAAGTTTGGATTGGTTTTGGCTGGAGTCTGACACAGAAGCTAAACAATGTACTGCTGTGGATAGGTAGCAACAAAACTTATTTTAGCCTCCTAAAGAAATAAATTTAAGTGTACGCTATATTTAGGATATTTTCACCCTTTACCTCGACCCAAACAGTGAATTCTGACGCTAAAATGACGCTGTCATATTGCAGACTCCATTGAGAAACACAATGATTTAACATCTCTGAACACACGAGCTGCTGGTCTACTGCTGCCCCCATCACTTAGTGTTGAATAATTTAAACAAACAAGGAAATGACCTGAAAATAAGCACTGGGGGGAAAAAAATGAATTTTACATACATAATTATAATTATTTTAAGTACGGTTTTCTGGAACTTTTTTTCCCTATTTTTTTCTCCTAATTTTCCTAATAAATCGCAATTTCTGGGAAATTTCTTACCAAATTGCTCATATTCATTTCTCATGTTTTCAAAATAAAGCAAACCCATTTCCTCGAATTTTAAAGGTTTAAATGCTTGTAAAAGATGTCATAAGACAAGGCAAGAGAAATGAGGTCATCCAGGTTTCAAACGGTAAAACAACCGAGAGTGTCTGTGTGTGTGTGTGTGTGTGTGTGTGTGTGTGTAAATACACCAAAGTAACACTCGTGTATCTATGTGTATCACAGATCTATCATATAGGTCACTGTATGTTGACAGCTGGTAACCATCAGACATCATCATTACGTTACAGTCGTTACAGTAATCTATATGACTGCTTCATTCACTCGGAGGCTTCTACACATGAAATCTGAAAAGCGGGTACGATTTTAATGTACAATAAAATGTAATTTATATATATATATTCATTATACGCACATTGTGTTATTCAGACGCTGCTTACCTGTAAACGGAGTCGCTTGTTTTAGTCTGTCCTTCCGGGTCCGAAGGTTTACCTGACACCTGACGCACCTGTTCACACACTGACTGGATCTGCCTTCCTAATGTTTAAAACAAACGGCCTTCCTGTAACCTTCTGACTGTTATTGCTATCTATTTCCTCCTCGGTAGTCATAAAGTAAAGCAGACTGAGAGCAGGAACCACAGAGCACAGAGCTTTAAAACTGTTATTGTCTACGGTGGGGTGTTAAACATAAGCCCCGCGGGCCGCAAAAGGGTCCGCTCCGTCACACTGGATGACTTTAAGCACCTATTGAAGCACTTGTAAATGCTGAGAGCTTTCAGGTGCAAGTTTAACCCTCTGAAACTCGGAATGACATCATTGTTCTTTATGCTGCTTTCAGACACCTTTCACATCTATTTTATTTGAACCCTTGAATTCTGAATAAAAGGTGTGATTTATTTCAAACATTGGAGAAAAAAGCAAAAAATTGGTAGGTTTGGAAAAAAAAGTTAGGGAAAATGTTTATGACCAAATTGTCACTGGAAAAAAATACAAAAGTTGGGGGAAAACTATATTATATATATTTATATAATTACCATAATCGTATATTTAAAATTATTTTACCGAATTATTAGAATTTTTAAGCACTTTTCTCCAAGTCTTGTTTGCCTTTTTTATTTGTTTTTTTTTTTTTTTTTTAGTCTTCTTCTCTTCTTTGAAATGAATTTATTTATTTAATCATTGTACTTTTTTTTTAACAATTTCTTGCTAGTTTGGGTTTCAAAGGGTTAGGGTTTGATACTTTGTGTAAAATGCCGCTTCAGGGGCTTTTCAGCTTGACTAGAATACAGCTCTCTGAAAAAACAAGGAAAAGGCTTTCTTATTGTGATCATATTTAACCCTTTGAAACCTAAACAAAAAGGATTTCTTTCAAAAACATTGGAAAGAGACCAATGAGCAATGAAAGAATGCATGATCCCAAAATTAGTAGGACTTTACTAATTTTTAATAGGAAAATTACCATAATATTAGTTAAAAAATAAAAAATAAAAGTAAAAAACAAACAAACAACAAAGTGACTTGGAAAATAGTTAAAAATTATATCTCTGTAACATAACTTTAAATTACTATAGTTATAAATATAGTTTTTCCCTAGACATTTTTCCTCAGCTTGTAACAAATACTTTTCTAAATGTGTGATCATATTTAACCCTTTGAAACCTAAACAAAAAGGATTTCTTTCAAAAACATTGGAAAGAGACCAATGAGCAATGAAAGAATGCATGATCCCAAAATTAGTAGGACTTTACTAATTTTTAATAGGAATTATTATTATTATTATTATACTTTGGGATGATTTGATTGGCTCAGCAGTGTGGCTGGGCGGCTCCAGACCTACACGGAAATGTTCTTTGACGGACAGCTTTAGTGACCAATAAACACGTCTTATTCAGCTGTCGTCACATTTTTGCTTACGTGGACGCAGGAAGTGTACTTCCGGGTTATAGTTCCTGGACCAGCTGAAGTTGTTTTGGAGGAGCGATGGCTGAGGACTCTGCGCTGTCCCTCCGGGTCTCGGAGATCAAGGACCCGGCGGTTCTGTTCGAGCGCTACAACACCGCGGAGATCCGCCGGATCGAGCGCAAAGTCCGCGGGGAGATCGAGCAGAAGAAGGAGGAGCTGAGGCAGATGGTAGGGGAGCGCTACCGGGACCTGATCGACGCCGCAGACACCATCGGAGAGATGAGGCAGTGCTCGGAGAGCGTCGTCCAGTCCATCCAGGACATGCACCAGTACTGCCAGCGGCTCAAGCAGGGCAGGAGCAGCGCCGGCAGCTGCAGACACGAGGTGAACACACACTCAGCTGCATCCGCCAGAGTTAGACACTGCGCCCGTGAGCGCTGTCATCGTACAAACACCAAACCCCATTTAAAAATGTGGCAATTGGTTATTATATGTGCCATACACGCACATGTCGCCAAATTATAACTTAAGTTAAAATAATAATGTGACTCAAGCAGTAGTGCTGAACTATTCGGCATGGAAATATTGCTGCATACAGCGTGTTTGTAAACAAAGCTCTAACTTTTAGGAATGTCCACGCCTCTTTTGAGACCAGACACAGTGTGGGGAGCTTCCTGAGCCACATAAGAAATGCAAAACTGTACTCAAATGAAGTGCTGCAGGTGGATCAAGTGTGTGCCGAATTTACCTGCAGACCCTGTTGATTTGAAAACTGTCTGAACACACTGCTGACACACAGGGGAATGTCACATTCATATACTACTTTCAAAATAAAAATTGGGGACATAGTTTTAAAGTATATAATTGAAGACTAAGTTAAACCCTCAATCAGCTCTGTAGAGAGTTGTTTTTACTGCACATTATCTGAATTTCTGAAATTCACACTCACCTAATACATTTTAATGTTACTGTATGTCTCTACACCAGCAATGCTCAGCTAGCTTTGCTTGGGGGCCATTTTTGCAAAATGGCAGCAGGAGGCCAGGGGCCAGTCGCACCAACCCCATACATGTTTCTAGAATTTTAGGACGTATCAAGGTTTTTAGGACATTTCTGGAATTTCAGGACATTTGTAGGATTTAGGGATATTTCTGGGATTTTAGGACATTTCTTGGATTTTTAGAATGTTTTAAGGATTTTAGGACAATTATTTGGGCGGCTGTGGCTCAGAGGTAGAGTGGGTCGCCCTTTAATCAGAATGTCAGCGGTTTGATCCACGGCTCCTGCGGACAATATGTCGAAGTATTCTTGGGCGAGATACTGAACCCCAAATTGCTCCCAATGCCACGTCATCGGAGTGTGAGTGTGTGTGAATAGTTACTGAGTAGCAGGTGGCACCTTGTACGGTAGCTTTGGCCACCAGTGTGTGTGAATGTGTGTGTGAATGGCAATGTAGTGTGAAAGTGCTTTGAGTGGTCAATACGACTTGGAAAGTGCTATACAAGTACAGTCCATTTACTGTTTACATTTTTAGCATTGTAGGATGTTACTAGGCTTTTAGCACAATCATAAGATTTTAGTATGTTTCTAGGGATTTTAGGACATTAGGGACTTAGCCAGGACCTCTGTTGAGGGGCGTGGGGGATCCTCCACTGGCACTTTTTTAAATAAACAAACTATTTTGCTGCTGTTTTATGCACTCCGGCACCTAATGGATATCTTAAAGAACAAAAACATCACTTTATTTTTTATTGTGAATTAGAAAATGGTCGAGTATGTCTTGTGTTTATACCTCTTGTCCTTATCTTTTTGCCTTTCTCCCTCAAATTAAATTCAGAGCACTCATGATCTAAAGTCTAGTTTACACATTCATTGTGTGTGCTTCTGCTGCAGAACCAGAGGCAGTGGCAGGAGAAGTTCTACACCATGGCCTCTCAGATCAAGCTCCTCCTGGAGATCCCAGAGCGCATCTGGAGTGCCATGGAGGCGTCCCAGTACCTCCAGGCCACCCAGCTCTACCTGCTTTGCTGCCACCTGCACAGCCTGCTGCAGCTGGAGGCCGCCACAGGGGGCCTCTACAGCCCCATCCTGGCCCGCTTCCCGATTCTGGTGCGGCAGGTAGCCACCACCGGACACTTCAGGTACTGGGGGTTTGAGGATTTAAGAGAGCAGGCCTCAGAACTGAGAGAATTTGTGATCCAACTAGATCCAGTTAGTGAAAGCTAAGTCATGGCTCAGTGCGCAGTCTGTCCTCTTGCAGGTCCACCATCCTCCTGGACAGCAGGTCTCTGCTGCGGGGCCGTGCCGTGTCGGACCAGGCCATTGCAGAGGCGCTGGTGTCTACCATGCTGCTGGAGGACAGCTCACCACGCCAGGCGCTGGCTGACTTCCTGCTGGCCCGGAAGGCCTCCATCCATCAGCTGCTCAACCAACCACAGCACGGTACTCTACCATCTTGCAGCAGCTGGCATCATTCCTGCAGTTTCACATCACAGTGTGCTGTAACACTTTTGACTGACCGGCAGCAAAGTGAGGTCAACCCTGTAACACACAGCCTGTCACTGAGGGATGAAGTTAACTTACAATCATCCGATCCACCTCGTCAGAGCATAGGCAGTCCTCGTTGCTTTTAGTTAACCCTTTAAAACCTGAGAAAATTGGATGGACTTCTGCAACTTAATAAGACATGGCCTCAAAAATAGCAGGAAACAACAACAAAAAGACATTTTTTCAAAGTAAATCTATAAGTAAAGGAAAGTGACACATCAGAGCTGTGTGTCTGTATGTGTTCCAGGTTCAGGGATCAAGGCCCAGGTGTGCAGCCTGGTGGAGCTGCTGGTCACCACTCTGTTCCAGGCCTACGCCGTCTTCTACCTGCCCCCAGAGGGAGGCCTCAGGCCGGGGGAGGGGGCCCTGAGCTGTGGCATGCTCTTCTCAATCCTGGAGAACGTCACCTCCACCTCATCTGCAGGTACACAGCTAGCTACTTTTAAGGATATCCTTACTGAGAGCTGCTAAAACAGGCCTGTGTTAGCTCGGTTTGGGCTAAATTTTGGGCTGCATCTGAGGCCTTTTTTTCCCCAGCTAATATCTTTCTATAATTTTCTGAATTTAAAATAATAAAAAGTTGAGTTACGAACATTTTCTGTTTGTACTGTTAATATTAAAGGAAAATTTGAAACATGATGTTTATTTCTAAGGAGTTCCTTACTGTATCATTTCTTAGCCGATGTATGAATATGTATCCTTACTGTAGAAAGACAAAGCCGTGCTTCATTCTGTCATGTGTATGATATCTGTATGTTTCGATGAGACTGAAGATTCCTTAAAGAAGATTTATATTTTTTGATGCATCATTTGGATACGGAAGGTTTAAATATAGTGCATGTTAACCCTTTGAAAGCTGGATCGACATCAGTTTTCTTGTGTTGTGTTTGGGTGCCTTTTACCAGCATGAAACCTTTAAAACCTGAGAAAAGTTGTTTGCTTTGTTTTTAAAAAATGGGGGAAAAAAGGCAGTTAGCGACTTGGTAAGAATTTGCAAATTGCAAAAAAATAGTAAAAGGTAAGAAGAAAACATGACAGGAAAAAGAAAAAGAAGAGATATGAAATTATTAGAAAATTAATTTTAAAAAGGAAAAAAAGCCTGGAAAAAAGGGTGTATTTTTTATTAATTATAATTATGAATTTAAAATTATGTTATAGTTCTCAGGTTATTTACTTGTTTGTGGTTGACTTCTTTTCTGTGTTTTGCAAAGTTTCAGATTATTTTCATGTAATTTTACGTAATTTCTTGGCAATATTTTGGGTAATTTTTTGAAAAGTAAATCATTGCCTTCTTCCTGCATTCTTGAAAGGAATCAGACCAGTTTTCTTGGGGTAAAAACATTAAGGGGAAAGTAAGGAAATCCAAGGTGAGACTTGGGATTTGTTAGTGGACAGAATCCCCCTGAAGCAAACATATCTAAGAATAAAGAAAATGTCACATCATTAATCCCCTCTGTGTCGGCAGCTAAAGACCGGAGGGTGTTGCAGGAAGAGACGAGTACGAGCAGCTGGTTCAAGTTTCTGCCTCCCTCCATCACTGAGTTCCAGCCCACCCTTCGCACCCTGGCTCAGCCAATCCAGAGAGAGCAGCTCCGCGACACCCTGCAGCAGTGGATCAACACGTAAGCTTCAACCAATCAGCATGCTCATCTTTGTCTCTTTTATTTGGTTTAGGTGTTGTCTCAGTTTGGCAGAAGTGTCCAGGTATTTGAATATGCAACCACAGAGACTGGTTAAAAGATCTTTTAAGTCTGATCTTCTATAGAACGGCAGCAGGCAGAGATGTTTTTTTTTTTTTTTGGCTATCAAATTTCTCTTTAGTGTCTGTGCAGAGTATAATAATAAATCATGTACATAGCTGCATCCCATCCGAGTGTGCCCATATAATTTATAAATTTTGCACATATTGCTATCCCCAGAAGGAAAGGCAGTCTTTTTTCTAACCTTCCCCTTCTCTCCCCATCCCAGCTGGCTCAGGATGACCTGTGATTTAAATTAATATATTTAGATAAATCTAAAAAAATGTTTTAAAAATAAAGTCACACAAAAGTTGTATAATTAAAAAGAAAACATACAGACATAAGTTAGACAAAAAGATGAATGATTACAAAAAATCCTACTCATCTTACCCAGATAATAAAAGTAATAGGACTATCACTATTAAATGCACTGTGTGTATACATATACTGTATATATGTAGACACACACAAAGACACACACACACAATTAAAAAAAAAAACAGAAAATAAAACACATTTAATAAAGGAAATCAAAAACTCAACTTTTTTTAACACAAAAAGGAAAAATAGTAGCCAAATAATGCATTCAATATCAGACCTTGAGGTTTATTTATTTATTATTGTTTAATTTGCACAAAACAGCATAAAATCCTGATTAAGTAAAAATGAGAAATGTGCCTCCCTCAACATAAGGAAAAATGTAAATAATAACAAAACAAAGACAAAAAGAAAAAAAGAACTAAACTAACATTGTACAGCAAAAAAAACCAACAACAAATAATAAATGACAACAAAAAGCCCACTGAGAAGAAAAAGTCATAGTGAAAATTAATTTAAAAAACAAAAAAACAAGAAATATATAGAACACAATGCAGAGAGAAGATAAAATAATATACATATATACACATTTAGAGATAATTAGACATGAATCAAATGTTAACCATTTTTAAAATATTTTTTTGAGGGCAACAAGCCCTAACAATGTTTTAGTGTTCCATCTCTGCACACCACAATATCAGAGAGATTACTGGCCATAATTCGTTTTGTAAAACAGAAGGTGAAGCTGATCAACCTGTCTAGTATTATATGAAAGAATTTGGGAATAAGATTGAAAGAAATTGATACATGATGATGATGATAGAAAAGATGGTAGGAATATGTATTTATATATAAAAACACATATCTGATGAATATTTATGTCATGTACTGAGAACATGTTAAGTTACCTGAGTTGCCAATCTTACAAATTGTTTTTGCAGTAAATAGAGTTTATGAAGTTTGGAAGGGGGTGTATATTTGCTCAAATAATACTGCCATAAATCAAAGAAGGATAAATCATGGAATGATACAAAATAAGCAAGAAACATTTGTAAAATGTCATGGTTTGCTAATGATACCATGGGGCTTCACAATTTTGTCATGAATTAGGTAAATATGTCATTTTTCATCAACTAAAAAGCCTAAAAAAGTGTGAGGGGACTTGAGGAATTTGTTTTCCATCTCCTGACTCTCTAGCATTATCTCTATCATACGAAAGGGGATGATTTTCTGCTGAATCTGCCCTCTTCTCTCAGCTGTAAGGAGGACATCTGCCGTGGTGTTGGCAGCCTTCTGGTCTATGTGAAGAGTCTGAAGGGTTTGGCAGCCATCAGAGACGCAGTGTGGGACCTCCTGTCCACTGACTCCATCAGTCAGCACTGGAGCAGTGTGTGTCAGCGGCTGTTGGAGCGCTCCCTAGCTGTGTGGGATGACTTCCTGCAGCAGCTCTTTCTACAGCGCCTGCAGGTAAGCGCTCTCGTAGCTTCGCGATCGTTGACAAAGTCAGCGGTTTTCAGCATCTCAAGGGATCGATCTTCCTTGAAAGTTCGTGTTCTGTTTAATCTCACAATAGCTGCAGTGCTTGCCTGCTGATAGAGTCAAATTGTACATATTGTAATATTCTCATGAATATTCCCTCCTCCCATTCCCCCTAGGCTATCACCAAAGAAGAAACTGAAGCCATCTCCACCAGCTCTGTCCAGCTCCTCACCTCAGCTGTGAGGGATCTGGAGGGCCAGACTGTTTCAGGCACCGGCCCTGGCTCAGGCCGTGGGGCCCAGTACGAGGTGGACGTGGCATCCTTCCTGTGGTCCGAGTCTCCGGGGGACCTCCTGAGCGATGCAGGGTGGGTCAGTGTGACCCAGCGAGGGCAGCAGCACCAGAGTAGCAGCCTGTCCATGAAAACCCAGGCCCTGACCCCCTGCGTTCAGAACTTCTGCTCCACCCTGGATGCTAAATTAAAGGCCAGGCTGGATGACCTGCAATACTACCTTCCCTCCGAAGACACAGGTAAGGGAAGTTCTAACTCAGCTAATCTGTGCTAATTTGCTAAGACATGTAGTGCTTAGACAGATGTCTTCCCGAGGACAGAGAGTCGGTTGTCAGTCCCAAATTAGTCTCTATGATCAAATTTCAACTTAATCAACTTGGTCAACTTTTGAAGGTACAAACACCTGGTAATAATCTTGCTGATTAGTCATTATTGTCTGCCACTGATACTGAAGAGGCAAATATATCTGATCTGGAAAAAGGGAAAAAATAGCTGAGCTGAATGACATACTGTGACACCTAGTGGTGGAGGGAGAAGTTAAAGGACTGTAAACAGCTGGTGGCCAGAGAGAGAGAGAGACCATGGAGGATAACAGCATTGTTTTTACGACTTATAGTCATGGAAAACCTGTAAAAGACATAGAATTCATGACAGTCATAGAATTAAGGCATATTTTCCAGGCCTAGAGAAGTCATCGAATTAGTTAAAATCAAGTTTTTGGAAAAGTCATGGAATTTTGTTGTGCGTACTGAACTGTTACAGTGATTTTTCATGGATAGCTTTTCACAGAATGTAACATAATTTATTTTCTGAAGCTGTCGGTGTAATGCAGTTCTGCATCTAGGTGTGACATTTTTTTTTACCATCGCATACGTTTCTTTGTTTTTACATTAGAGTTTAAGAATCTATTATTTTTGAAAAACACCCAGTGCCAGTGGAAGAACCCCCACCACCTCCAACAGAGGTCCTAGCTAAGACCCTAATGTCCTAAAATCTCAGAAACGTCCTAAATCCTAGAAACATCGAACAAACATTCTAAAATCTTAAACATTTCCTAAAATCCTGGAAATGTCCTACAATTCTATCAACGTCCTAAAATTCGAAAAACTCTCTAAAATCCTAGAAACATCTAGAAATGTCCTTAAATCAAAGAAACATAAAATCCTAAACATTTTCTAAAGTCCCAGAAATGTCTTAAAATCCTAGAAACATCCAAGAAATATCCTAAAATCCAATAAATGTCCTAAAATTCTAGAAACTTCTAGGAATGTCCAAAAAATCTTGGAAGTGTCCTTAAGTCCTAAAAACATGTACAGGGCTGCTGTGACTGGCCCCTGGCCTCCTGCCATTTTTGCAAAAGTGGCCCTCAAGCAAAGCTAGTTGAGTATCCCTGCTGTAGACTCTTCAGTGCTGCCATAGACTGTACATAAAGATGGACGACATGCTCCCTCTTCCCTCCGCTATGCTGAAGTGAGGTCAAAATATCTGAGATATGGGCCTTGAGAGCCGGCGACTGCACAGTAGTGGAGGGGGAGTTCCTGCTCGTTGAGTTTTTAGTCTGGCCTACGTCCCATTCACTAACACTGATGGGCGGGCTTTATACTGCGGTCAGACACCAGGGGGCGATCCAGATTGAAAATTACTGTCATGTTGTCCATCTTTGTATACAGTCTATGAGTACTGCCATTTAGTATCCTGAGCTGTACACAGGCACAGTGTTGTTCCCACATAACAAATATTGATAACTGTTAATCTCTCTGACTGTGCTCTGCAGGCTCTGACCCCACCTCAGTCACAGCCGCCTCCTCTGGTCCCACAGACAGCTCCTCAGCATCCTCCTTCAACCGCTTCACCGACTCTCCAGCAGTAGAGGAGGCGTTACGTGAAGGCTGCGTGGCCTGCGTCCGCCACATCCTGTCCTCTATACGCTCTGAGCTGGCTGGCGCCTCACCGGACCCCAGCCCTGCCCGCCTCAGCTCAGTCCTGTTCATGGCTAGACTGTGCCAGTCCATGGGGGAACTCTGCCCCAACCTCAAGCACTGCATCCTGGGAAAACAGAGGGGGTCTGAGGCCATAGCGAAGGGGACCCCCAGACAGGTCAAGAAGTTGGGCAAGGCCAAGGCCGCCACGGAGGTCAGCCCCGCCCAGGCCAAGTGGACGGGGCTGAAGGAGGAGCTTCTTATGTGCAGCATGGAGGCGTACCGCATCTGGAGCTCTGCCCTCTCCAAAGTCAGGCACCGTCACATATTTCAAGGTTTCCTGTTGAGGGCTGTAGAAAAGATTGCAGGGAGTAGTAGAACTAAAGAATGTGAGCATGGGGGCTCAAACTTCAGAGGCTCAAAATCTCAAAAGTCAATTACCAACTTTTTGTAGCTTTTAACTGCATCTTCAGAGTCAAGAATCAAACACCAGAGACCATCTCTGAACAGAGACAGGTTTATTATCTTCAGGTTGAAAAAGGATGGTTATATGCACATCACGTAGGTGCAAAGCCTTTATCTTCCCTATATAAGACTATTCTTAGGTTACGTTGTACAGCTGTAGAAGCGGAAGCCACGTTTAGACAACAGCCCACTAAAAACTGAAAAGTCTTTCCTTTGTGTTTTTGAAAAATATCCATGTTCATATGACAACATTGCGAAAATAATCCTCGTGTACACGGATCTGCAAAAACAACCGAAAACTCTGTAGTATGCATGCCAGGCCAGCAGTTGGCGGTTTAACTTTGTAGTGACATACCATAGAAGACCACTCGCACGCCTGCGCATAAAGGAGTGGAATAAACAAGAAGACGATGGCGAACGCACACATGAGAACTTACAGCGTTAATAACCTCAGTAGAGTCAGCAGCACGAAGACAGCTCTTTAGTCTGCCATTGTTGTTATAGTTATCCTCCTACTCCCACATCGCTGTTAGTCTAAAACGTAATGTGCATGCTTGAAGTGCGGTCGCCGGTGACATTGCCGTTCTCACAGGATCCATGCATTGCCAGTTTACAGAGCAATGGAAGGGGAAGCATTTTCAAAAAGATTGCACTCTGGAACCTGGTTTCAAAAGTTTGCGTTTTCTGGCCCCAAAACAATGTCGTCGTATGAATGAAAGGAAAAATTATCATTTGTATATATCCATCTGTCACCGCTTGAGCTCACAGTGAACAGTGAATGCAAAAAAGTGAACGTTCTTCATTAATTGAAGTAAACAGGGACCAAATTTAACAACAGCAAAACTGCATCAAAGAATCTGTGTATAGACTCTCACACAACTCACGCAGTATAATCCAAGTCTCAGTTATGCAGTTCTTCCAACCACATGACCTTTATGTAAAACCTAACAATAGCAAACACTAGCATATGAGCAGCGGCCCTGAGTACGCATTACCAGGGACCCTACTCGGCTGTATTTGACTGTCATGTGTTTGTAAAGGCCTGAGCATCTGACTGGATGACTTGAAATTGTAAACAGATGTTTTGATATTGTTTTTGCTGTTATTAAACGTAGTCCCCATTTCATTCAATTCATGAAGAATATGTTGTGGATTCACTGTTAAGGCAAGGTAAAACACAGTGAGCAATATATACTGATTGAAACTGTCATTTTGTTCGTGAATTATTCCTCTAACCCTTTCAAACCTGGGCAAACCTGGCTTGATTTTTAAAAAAAAAGAAAAAAACATGGGAAGAAGGCAATGAGCGACTAAAGAAAAATGACCCAGAAATCGGCAAGAAATGAGTAAAAAGTACAAGAAAATAACCTTAAAATTAGCTAAAAAAACACAAACAAAAACCCAAACAAACAAATGAGAGAGTAGAAAGACGGAGAAATGACCTGGAGGATGAATGGAAGTGTGGTAGATTTTCTAAATCTACTAATTTCTTGTTGAGGTGATCATTGGCTTTTGCCATGAAATCAAAGCAGTTTTCTAAGTGTTTGAAGGTTTAAATACTTGTGAAAGGCATCTGAATGCAGCACAAATAAAGTGATTTCAGTCAAGGTTTCAGAGGGTTAATATGAACTTAGAGCATAACATAGTTACATTTACAGGGTATTGAATGACAGTGTAATGTGGAAGGTGTTGCTCGTGGTGATGAACCCAAAGAGAACTGTCAGCTCAGTAGTTGAGCTCCCAGCTCTGCAGTCTGTTAGTGTCTTTAGCTCACAGTTTGGACTGGACAGAACACACACGCTGCTCGTCACCTTCATTTCCAGCAGCAGCAGCTGCTCAGCAGCCAGCAGCAGGCAGACACGGTGACCACAGCAGAACATTTCACAGCTCAAGAGTCAGATATTTGTATAGACCTCCAACAACCAGGTGGACACACACACCTCTCTGAATGACTGCTGATGCTGCTCTGTGTCTGCTGCACAAATGACCAGCTGGTTGGTAACACATTAACCCTTTGAAACCTGGACTGACATCACAAGCATATAAACTTCTGAACTGTGAGCAAATGGAAAACATGGGGAAAAAGGCAATAGTCAACTTGGACCTTGCAAGAAATTATTAAAAGTTGACTAGATAATTACATGAAATTAGTTTTAAAAAGGGGGGAGGATGATAAAAAAACATAATCATATCATGAAAAAATATATACCATAAATACATTTTTAAGCAAGCTGATAGGTCAATTTCTAGTTAGTTTTGTTGTTTATTTTTTTAAAATTTTGTGCTCATTTTCAGGTGATTTACTTTTTTAATTTGGTTTTTGCTAGTTTTTGAGCTGTGTCTTGTTATTAGTATTTATTTATTTTATTCATCAGGGATAATGTACAGTTTAAAACATGAATGTTACCATTTGATGCACTGTACCTGTTTATAGCTTAGAGCTGATTCAAATCTGCAGTCCCTCAGCAGGTCAGAACAGCACAATGACTGTACAAAGTTGTACAAGAGGAAGAGAAAAAGACAAGACACTTACAAGACAAATAATAGACACTATTGCACATGATATAAACTGATACAAAGAAAAAGAACAAAGGACAGACAACGCAACAAAATCCAAACTAAAAACTAAATCCAAAAGCACATCACTAACAAAACACAGAATAAAATGCTCCCTGTGATTTGACAGATAAGAAACCAGTTTGCTTTGGTTTCAAAGGGTTAACCATTTTGTTCTGATGTCCCCAAATGGCCAAAACTAATCAACAAGGCAGCTTTCAGTCATGTTGGAGTGTTTCAGTACCTTCCTAATGACACTGCGTGCTGTTGTGACAGGTGCTGCTGGATAAGTTTAGCACAGCGCTGCACGCTGAGTCCGCCGGCGCCATCCTAACAACAGCAACAAACTGGGAGGATCTGGAGATCCAAGAGGAGGCCGAGTCAGGGAGCAGTGTCACATCCAAAATCCGTCTTCCAGTCCAGGTGAGCCGCTCAGCACCACCTCCAGCACACACACAGCAGGCACAGTGATTCCTGAGTCATGTCATGTGACGTGTGTTTTGCAGCCGTCATGGTTCGTGCAGTCGCTGCTGTTCCAGCTGTGTGTGGAGGTGAACAAAGTGGGGGGCCACGCTCTGCCCCGGCCCACCCTGCAGGAGCTCCTGCAGGCCTGTCTGACTCAGACCCTCAACCACTACCACAGCCTCACACAGCAGGCCCCCAGCAGGGTAACACACACACACACACACACACACACGGTTGCGAATCAGGGAAGTTTTATAATATAAAGAGAAACACTCCTAACTCCAATATTTAAGTACCACAGACAAGCATGTAGCTTTCGTCTCATTGCTAAAGGGACATTGTGTGCAGTGAGCTGATTTTGTCCTCTTGTTGACAGATTGTACATTAAAAACATTCCTTCATCCTCCAGGAGGTTGTATTTCCCATGACCCAGAACAGAGCCCTGCAGCTGCTGTTTGACCTCCGTTACCTCAACACCACTCTGGGCAGCAGACTGGAGGAGGGCAAGAGCTCCCGATCCCACCAAGACCCCAGGTACCACCCTTT
Source organism: Plectropomus leopardus (assembly GCF_008729295.1). NCBI lineage: Eukaryota > Metazoa > Chordata > Actinopteri > Perciformes > Serranidae > Plectropomus > Plectropomus leopardus. The sequence continues at coordinate 1,794,611 of NC_056479.1, read as the reverse complement.
ATCACCGCTTCATCACAGTCAGACGCTCTGGAGTGTCGTCTAGAGATCGGATTAGTCAGTTTTGCACTTGTGTGTTGTATCTTTTTAAATGTCTATTTAGTCCAACGACAGCAGTAAGTCTGATGCCATGTAGTATTCCAGCTCACATTGCACAGAATCAGGGGGATCAGCATCTTATATCAGTTCCGGACTCCCTGATGAAGCAGGTTAGTGTGACCTGCAGGAGTCGCCTCATCTGTTGAATGCTGCTCTGAATTTGAGACGAACGCCTGTTTAAATCACTTACTGAGCCACCTGCAAAGTTTCTGTCACAGATTTTACACTCAGATTCAATCATTCTTGCTCTAAAATATTTCAATGCTCAGTCGAACTTTGACTATCAGTGAAAGCATTAAAAGTAATTTAAGGACATGACTGCAGCTGGAAATTTGATTGATGGCATCTCAAAGTCAGACTTCAATATTCAACTGCCACCGCTGCTTTGATAAAGTTTGGAGAAGATCTTTTTGTTTCAAAATATATGAGTTTAGTCTCCTAGCAGTTAATTTTGTTGTCCATTTATGATGGAATTCCAGGCAAATATGTGATCTCACTTCCCAGAATTAGCCAACAGTTCACCTCATTTAAGGGGATAATGTGATCATGTAAATCAGAGGTTTAGAGATGGGTCATTTATAAAAATATTAATTTAGTGTTTTGGAGTTCTAATGCAAAGTAATTCCAGAACTTTTTTTCCCAGCATCCTTGCAATATTTTGGTTGCTGAGTTTCTCTTTCAATGTAAAATCCTGACCATGTTAAAATTGCTCTGAAAGCTGCAAACACTGTGTTGTGTGTCCTTCAGATTCCACGAGGTCTGTGATTGGCTGGAGGGATACATCGACCCGTTTGACCTAGACGTGTTCACACCTCCGCTGAACGCCAACCTCAACCGCCTGTCCCAGAGGACCTCGGTACTTCCAGGCCTTTGCCAGCAACACACACACACACACACACACACACACACACACACACACACACACACACTAAGGAAAAACACATTGTAGCTGTATCTTGATGAAGCATCGTCACTAAATGTATAGAACAACTCTTCAGCTCCTAATGCCTGTATTGTGCAGACTGTAGAGCTAACTCTGTTTGTAACATTGCCTAAAGGTTCATTTGACGTTGTGTCTCAGGTGCTGCTGGGGCTGCTGACGGGCTCAGAGAAGCAGTTTGCCTTGCGGAGCAGCAGTGTGAACTCCCAGGAGCCGTACAACATCCTGCCGCTGGCCAGCAGTCAGATCAGGTGAGAAGTTCACTCTAACACAGTGACTCAGAGCTGCTCTGTGGGATGTGATCCTATACCTGTTTTTTAATTTGGAAACAAATTTGTTTCTCCTTCAGCAATGACTTCACACCTTTGTTAAAAGCAATACAATTGTTTTGCATTTTTAACTCAGTGGGTAGACTGTTCCAAAGTTTTGCTCCAGTAACAGAAAATGGCTGATTGTCCAAATGAGGTTTTGCACATTAGAATGCGACAGTTTCCATTATGGCTCCATAACACGCCTATGTGGCCTTGGATTGGAAATAATGACAGCTAATGTGGTGACTGCAATAGAAATAAAGCTGCTAATGTTTTGAACATCCATCACCATGTTTCTTGGAATGTTATCGCCAGAGAAGAAATTGCAGAATATCACTCAGTTGTGTTTTATCGACATTTAAAAAATATTGCTCAAGTTTCAAGCAAATCTGTAATGAAAACTCGCCTTGTAATAATATTAATGCTAATTTCTGCTGGCAATGAACGTACTTCTTTAGTTCAACCAAAAGGAGACCAAGATTATTTAAGGCAACCAACATGTTACGAACTAAAAACTCTGAAATAGCAACAGCTGTGGCTACGCCTGTAATGTTCCTGTTTTTACTGCAGCTTCTGTTATTAGTAAGAAAGGGGCAGGTATTGTTTGTTCATGTGATGTGTATAAGTGTAATGAGAAAAAAACACGACTGTTGTGTCCTCTGCAGGTTTGGGTTGCTGCCTCTCAGCATGTCCAATGTGCGTAAATCCAAGTCAGCCAGCAGGAGCTCTGATGCTCCTCATCAGCTGGTGAGTAACAGATGTGGGATCAGCTCTCTGAAGCTGCTCAGAGTTTCAGTGTTGTTTTATATGCTGACAACCACTGTATGTCTTCATTTCATTGTTGTGTTCCACCTTGCGTAAATGTTGTCTGTTATACCCTCTGCCTTTCCAGCGTTTTTGAGTGTGAGCAGCCCAGGCAAGTTCCTCAGTGTGTATGTGTGTGTGTGTGTGTGTGTGTGTTTGTGTGTGTGTGTGCGTGTTTGTGTATGCATTTTGTTTGTATTGTCAGTAGTGCCTTGGTTTTACCTGTGGTGCATTTGCAGTGTGACAGTAAAATGAACTGATGAAATGATGCTGGAGTCAGATGGGTTAGATTAAAGAATGCTGTTCTGCTCTCTTCTCACTAATATCCCTCACTCTGCTTGGGCTTCTAATGTATCTCAGGATCAGACTATTTGCTGGAGACTTTTAATGGGGCAACAGCACAGCAGCAGTGACCCCGGGCATTCTGCCTGTTTTGAGTGGATCAATCTTCCCTTGAGATTCATGCATTATTAGTAAAGTTTGAGTTAAAGTGACAGTTCACCTTGAAATCATAAACACATATTTTTCCTCTTACCAGTAGTGCTATTTACTGATGTGATAGTTTTGGTGTGAGCTGCTGAGTGTTGAAGATATCGTCTGCAGAGATGTCTGCCTTCCCTCCAATATAATGAAACCAGATGGCACTCAGTTTGTATAAAAAAATACATGTAATACATATACAAAATACATGTAAAAAACTGAACAGCAAGCACAGAGCTTGTTGAATGCAGTTTTATGTAGGAACTATTTTCTGTCTACTAGGCTTAGGTAGTAAAACAGTATTACGGTATACCAGGGTATTTAGAAATCCCAAAGTTATTTCCGTACCATCATATATACAGACACTCCTATTATAGTAATTGTTTGTAGTGTACAGCACGCACCACCAGAGCTCTTCAGTCTCTCTCAGTCTGAGCTGAGCTGAAAGACACAGTGATACCTAGTGGTGGAGGGAGAAGTTACAGGACTGTAAACGGTGCACTGTTAGTCCCACTGCTCTCTGACCCCTATAGAAAGTCCCCCTATGTCTAATTTTTGCGATGTTACGGGCCAAGAACAATAACTTCAGTTTTGTCTGAATTCAACATCAAGAAATCATGGCTTATCCAGGCTTTTACGTCCTTAAGACATGTTTGAAGTCTAGATAGCTGATCAGTTTCATCTGGTTTCATAGATAGATATAGCTGCATATCATCAACATAACAATGGAAATTTAGAGTGTTTTCTAATAATGTTGCCTAGAGGAAGCATATATAAAGTAAAAAGGATTGGTCCAAGCACAGAACCTTGTGGCACTCCGAAGCAGACCTGAGCATGCGCGGATTAATCAGCTGAGCTGGAACATCAGCTAGCTCAGTGGTGCAAGTTGAGCTGGCAGTAGATGCTTCCCTCTGCGCAGTGATACAATTGGCAGGTGTAGTTCGGTAGAAAGAAAATAGTTCCTACATGAAACTGCTCACAACAAGGCCTGTGTAATATCTTGACTAACAAGGTCATGATTTCCGGAGAGAGACATTGCTGTTCAGTTTTTTATGTGTGCAGTATGCAGTGCCACAAGCCGAGCACCATCTAGTTCCATTATATTGGCGAGAATGCAGACATCTCTACAGTCGACATCTCCAACACTCTGCAACTCACACAAAACAATGTAGACTGGTATACAGCACTACAGGTAAAAGGGAAAATATGTTATTTTGATTTTAGGGTAAACTGTCTTTTTAAGATTAGCAGGAACTAAAAAGCATATCTTTATGAAGCTCAAGTTGGGATTTGTCCAAAAATTCCATATTTTAGGTGTCCTTGTTTAAAAACAGACAAACTGACACTTTGGGTAATAATATTGTTTGTTGTCTCATCAACAGTCACATGATAACAACAGTATCAGTTTGCTTTGGAGCTTTGAGTTGTATCACTTTGCACATCCAGCAGTGTCCCCATGCTTCCAGTCTTTGTGCTAAGCAGGGCTCAAATTGTCTCTTCTTTGTACAGGGCACACACAGGTCCAATCAGTTTCTCTTCTTTTCATCTGGCTCTTGACAAGACAGCAAACTTGCAAATATTTCCAACAACCGCTCTTTGGGAACTGTTCAGTGATGAGCCCATAGACACCAGAATAACCCAGGTTCTCTTTGAATAAAACATGTTCCGTAGTAACACTTTCAATGACTGTGTAGAAAGATTTAACTCTTTGAAACCTGGAGCAACATGACTTTTCTTGTACTGCCTTCAGCATTTTCAGTATTTTAACTCTTGAACCCTGAGCAAAGTGGCGCAATTTCATTCAGAAACATGGGAAATTTCTTGGGTAAAAAAGCTAAAAAAAAGTAAACAGCCAGTAAAATATATGTATAGCATATGTATATGTATAAATATATGTATAGCATTTTTGACAGAATTATACATTTTAAGCACTTTTTCAGCTCATTTCAGATTATCCTTTTCTTTTTCTTTTTAACTTATTTATTCATTTTTCAAACAATTTTTAGGTAATTTTCTTATAGTTTTTTTTTTTAATTTCTTGCAAATTTTGGGGTAATTTCTTCTTTTGTTTCTCATTGCCTTCTTCCCATATTTTTAAAAGAAATGAAGCCAATTTGCACAGGTTTGAAAAGGTTGAAGGTTCCTCAAAAAACAATAAAAGTATTACTTAAGTGTTGAGCCAGGATCTACCTAGCCCTGATCAACAACTGTTATGCTACAAATCACAGTCCTGGATTTCCATCGGATCTGTGCTGGTATTTTTATTTAATTTATTAATGAATAATTATTATCAACACAAATATTTGTGACATTGACTTGTCAGTTACGACAGAACAACAAACCCAAAGACATAAGCTGAAAAACAAAAAACGCTTGGGTGCATATACATGTTTACATGAAGATTAGTGTATCTATTAATTATTGTTCCAGTCCGGTGTCTTCTTTTTGAGTCTTGTATGGATACCACTTTTCCCATCTTCTTTCTAGTTGTGCGTCTTGTAGTCTTACAGTAAGTGTGTCACTTTTTTCCATTGAAAAAGTTTCGTCCACTATTTTTAGCCATTGGTCCTTCGTTGTTGGTGTTTCCTGACCCCAGTTAGAACAGAGATATTTCGGACACAATAATTAGAGCGTGAAAATCACCTGCACGTGCCATCTCCTGGAACTGGGAAAATAAATCATTCTAATGAATTTTATCAGCCCTCGACTGACTGAAATGTCCAAAACTCAGAAGACTGCATAATGGTAGTCCTGGATCAGTGCTCTTTATCTTTTACAGTGGTAGACCCAGGGACAGTGGTGTTGTATGTTGTCATCACTTACCAATGACTAACAACACCATCCACCAAAACCATACAAAGCAGACCTAACGTTGTCTCCTCCCTCCAGCAGGCACCTCCATCATCCACAGCTGACAGTGAGGACAGCTTCCGGCCAGGCAACCTGTTCAGACAGCTGGCTGATCAGGACGAAGACACAGCCGCTCCCTCTTTATTCAAACTCAGCTGGCTGTCTGGCATGGCCAAATAACCCTTTAGTGCTCCAGACTTTTTATTTGACTTTGCAGAAACTTTGTAAAAAACAAAAAATAATATGTATAGTAAAAATGATTTTGTCTTTCAAGAAATGTGTCTTGTTTAATTTAAATCACTTGAGCTATTGATGCAAGTGACACAAAACAGATAGTTGGATGGAAATAAGTGAAGTGTTCATGTGTGTCCAAGCTGTCAAGTGGGGAGTGTCAATGGGTGCAGATGACCCAGGCTCAAGGGGGGGCATGAAAAGGTCCAACACTGAGCCTCAAATGGGAGCCAGTACAACAGTTTACTTGCTGACTTAAATCACTGAATACACAATTTATATGTATTTTCATGAAAAATAAATGTATGAAAATGAGCAGACAGGGAAATGTTTGGCCAAAACAAATGTGAAGAAGCAGCAGGTATGACAGGGAGAGCTGAAGGTGAAGGTGAAGGTTTGGCGGACTAATGTAACAACTCACCTTTAAAAAAACATGCAAGGTAAACAGATGCATATGCTAATGAACAGGCTACAGGTGGATCTGTCCTGCGGTCATTGGTTGCTCCAAATGAAACTGAATCATCAGCTGTATCTATATATATATGTATATATATTTATATATATATATCAAATTAAATTGTGATACGGAAAACCACAAAGGATGCAGCTGCTGACATTTCAGACAAATTAAACAATTAACCACAGCAATAACCCTGCTAATGAATGGGTACAGAAAAGTGCCCATTTAAAAAAAACAGTGCATAGAAATATTAAATTCACTGTTTTGAAAAATGGTAAGGCACTGTACTTTGTTTTATCAGAGTAGGGGTTGGCAGGGGTGAAATGCATGACCCTTCCTTCACTATAAATAGCTAAATTTCACAGTTTTGGGCTGGGATAAATGGTGTGATTTTGGAAAATTTTAAGGAAATATGCCTTTAAAATCCATTTGTGAGTTTTGAATACAAAATACAACCACCTAAAGTTTAACTGTCCCTCTCCTCAAAAAACATAACTCCATCCCCAGTGTTTAAAAAGTCATTTGAAGTGCCTCACCTGTTTTGCACCACCCTTTTATAAGTAATGAACAGTCCCTAATGTCACTTTCTCCCTCACTGAAATTTAGTGCAACTTTAGAGTGTATTTACCTTCCTTGAATTGTGTACATTGGGTATGACTGGAAAACTGAGAGCTGACAGCCATACTCTTAATACTATTTTAGTTCTGCACGTGATTTAACCAATATTTGATTCATGTAACCCCCAAGATTGAATGAACACATGAACATGTTGGCTGTGCTCTTGAGTATTGTCAGTGCTTGCACTCTAATTTTCACGATACACATTATTTTTACCAATGTCCATGCACAGACAAGCAGCAGCAAAGCAAGCAGCATTCTTCACATACTTAACCTTCATACTTTGTGAGGACGTGGATGAGGAGGAAAAGCATCCACCAGGTGGCAGATCGAGACCGAGTTCTCCCTGCTGACTGAATATCTGCAGCATTTCTCAGCATCGAGATTAAGAACTGCTGTGCCTGCATGCAGCCTCACAGAGCTTGTTCAGAGTGGGCTGTTGATTTGACCTCTGACCTAAGATGCAGTTAACAATCTGCTGTTTATATGGGCTTTATTGCAGCTTTCAAAATGCAGCATTTATTTCTGAAAATGTGCACAATCAATTTTTTTTAACCTGTTCTGTTCAGCAGCTTAGGCATGCAGTATGAGAGGTCTGGATGCCTTGAGGTGCCATAACAGATTTGCTCTGCAAAGGAGGAATCTTCCTGTTGCAGTCCGTACTGAGATTCATTGGCAAGGCTACCGGACAGCACAACGTTAAAGTGGATTTGGGAGAGAGAAAAGAGAGAGGTTGGGGGACACAGAGGGGAAGACACAAGAGACAACAAAAACAGCAGCAACAATAACAACAATAACGACAATGAAAACGATGACAACAATGCTAACTACAATAATGACAGCTGCTAGTATTTCCAACAGTATTAACGGTGGAAGCAGGCAGGAAATGAGTAAGTAAAAAAAAAAAGAGGAAAAGAAAAAATAAAAAAATAAGTAAGTAATTACAGAGAGAAAAAAAAGAAATTAAAAAATAAAAAAAAGAATAAAGTAAATAATAAATTAAAAAAAAGAATAAACAAGAAAAAACAAACAAAAAAAAGACCCCCCCCCCCCCAAAAAAAAAAAAAACATGACAATCTATTTTTCTAAGTAGCAAAAGATGGATGAGGTAGCCAACATATGGAAGCCATTAATTATACAAGGTACAAGGTAGATTTATTGTCATTTTTCTTAAATGTGGTTTAGCAAGAAATGAAATTAAAGTTGACCCTTAATCCCGCTACATCTTTTTGGCTTTGAAGGAGGAGTTGAGGAGTCTCACAGTCTGGGGAAAGAAGCTGCTCTGTAGTCTGGTGGTTCTGCAGCAGATACTTCTGTATCTTTTTCCAGATGGCAGCAGGGTGAACAGACTGTGGCTGGGGTGGATGCTGTCTTTCAGTATCCTTTGGGCTCTGTGCAGAACCAGTGATATTCTGGGCAGTTTTAATCACCCACTGTAGAGCCTTCCTGTCCTGGGCTGAGCATGAACCACGTCTGTGATGTTTCCAGTCAGTATGCTTTCTATTGCTCCTCTGTAGAAGTTAAATAGGATCTTGCTCTGGAATTTAGCCTTCCTAAGTTTCCGTAGGAAGTAGAGCCTTTTTTGTGCTTTTTTAACCTGGGTGGTGATGTGTGATGACAAAGACAGGTTCTCAGTGATAGTAATTACAAGGTTCCTATAACTGTTCACCTGCTCCTCAGCTCCACTGATGCAGACAGGGGTGTGTGTCTTTGCCTCCTTCTTTCTAGCTCATTGTCAGAACCTTTCAAGTTTAAAGGATACAATATGATAAAATGTATTGTCCCTGTAGCATAGTACCTTAAAGTTTAGGGACTTGTGTGAGACTGATAAAAAATAAATACATTTTAAAAAATGTGGTTTAAGTCAAAGCAGCAATGATACTGTATATGTACCCTGATTCCTGACTTTTAGTCCCCAGTTAGTTCCAAAGATGCCGTATCCTACACTTCCCATGACTCAACCAATGGCATCTTCTTCTTAAAACCTTCCCTGCTTGGGAAATACCTGCATGAGTCCAAGACCAATCTATGAGGAGGTGGAGCAAGTCATGTTCAAATTGGAAGCTTGGCGGTTCGATCCCCGGCTCCTCCAGTCAACATGTCAAAGTATCCTTGGGCAAGATACTGAGCGTCAGATTGATCCATGTGGTTGCTCTATTGGAGTATGAGTGTCTATGAATGGTCAAAAACTGATGGTCAGGTGACACCATGTACTGTTGCCTCAGCCACCAGAGTATGAGTGTGTGTGTGAATGTGTGTGTGAATGGGTGAACATGACTCGTATGTGTGCAAGTGCTTTGAGTGGTCAAAAATGACTAGAAAAAGTGCAGGTCCACTTACTGTGGTACTAATTAGTTAAGCAAATAAGCAAATTAATAAAACATATTCATCAATTTGAAGACCCATGTGCAGCATTTGAAAAATGCGCTGACAATCCCGCTACACATTAGGAAAAGGTGGTAAAATAAATCACAAAAAATTAAGAAAAAACTCTTCATATACATCAAAACACAACACATTATGAAAATGTGCTACAATACATCACAACACAATGGAGGCATTTGCCAGAGGACACTTAACAGTGATGCACACATTCAGACATGTTTTTTTTTGACTGCAGTTTATGACTTACATTACTGGAGTTGGCCATCCATCCATCCAACCATTCCCCATTATTCCATCCATCCATCCATTCATCCAAAATGTGTTAAAATGTGTCTTATAAGCTGCCACACATGTAAAAGCTGATGTCAAAATTAAAGCCCAGTTCTGGTGAATCAGTCTGGTCTTTTGTTAGTACGTGGTGCCATTATGGAGTTAAATCTGTCAGGCTGTGTTGTGGTATTTGCAGCACATTTGCCAAATGCTGCGCATGTGTCTTTAAAATGATGGTGTTCTCTTAATTAGCTTGTGTTTTTTGTATTTGCCTGTGTTTTCTTAAGTTGCAGCACATTTGTGGGTCTATGTAGTCCCTCAGCTTTAACAGTTTTATGATCAGGGTGAACTTGATCTAGTTTATTACATCTAGTCAAGTAAACAGATTCACACACTGTTCAAGTTTTTCATAGAGAAATGAGCTCTCTTTTACTTCAATTTACTGATATTGTATGGTACATTTTGAACACAATAGTGAATAATATCACTTCAGTATCTCCTCACACTGTTACTAATATGGGATAATAGGCATGGAAAGAAATTAACTATTACAATTTCAGCTAAAGACAAAAGCCTGTTCAATCAGCTCTAGTGAAAATCAGACAAACAATGGGCTGGGCTTAAGAAAAAATGGCTAATGTAATATATGGTGATAACATTTTCTTGTTGATTTCTGGAGATGCCTTTCATTCAGATGTATCCATGAAAACCATTAAGAGATTATGAGACATTGGACACAGGGACAGACATGTAAAAAGCCCCCCGGCCCTCTTACATTGATGCCAGACAGTACTTTTGGCATCTCTTTTGGTCATGTTGAGTGGCTTTGTAATTGTTTTAAGTCTTTTGGTTTTGTTTGGAGTCTCTTAGTGGTTGTTTTCTCTATTGTGGTCATTTTGAGTCTCTTTGTAATTGTTATGATTCTTTTTGAAGTTGTTTTGAGTCTATTTGTTTTTTGTTGTCGTTCTGAGTCTTGCAGTATTTGTTGATATCGCTTGTTGTCATTTCGAGACATACTATACTATATACATACTATGTTATTTTTATCAGTTTTTGGATGACATACTATCTTATGATGTTTTGATCATGTTTTGAACAACATACTATACTATGATGTTTTTATCATGTTTTTGAGGGACATACTGTACTATGACATTTTTGTCATCTTTTGAACAACATAGTATGAGGTTTTTATCAGTTTTTGAGGGACATATACTGTGATGTTTTTTTGATCATTTTTTGAATGACATACTATACTATGACATTTTTCTATGACATACTTTGAATGGCTATGATGTTTTTATCATTTTTTTTGACGTCATACTATACTACGACATTTTTGTCATTTTCTGAACGACATATTATCCTAGGATATATTAATCATTTTTGCAGGTATTATAGTATGATTTTTTTTCATGTCTTGAACAACATAGTATACAATGACTTATTTTTTCCAAGTTCTTTTGACGTCATATTATTCTTTGACATTTTTATCATTTTATTGAAAGGCATCCTATACTATGACCCGTTTGTTTGGTTTTTTTTTTCATTTATTTCCAACATAAGACATAGGACGTTTGTATACTTTTTGTGCGACATCCTATACATCCTATCGTTTTCATCATTTGCGAACAACCTATAATACTATGATGTGTTTGTTTTATGGTTTGTTTTAGTGACTACACACTATAAATAGCTTGTCTTTTATCAATTTTTGAATGACATACTTTTTTCTGACATATTTATCACATTTTGAATGACAAACTACACAATGACATTTTTATCATTTTTTAAAAGACATACTACACTATCATGTTTTTATAATTTTTTGAATGAAATAGTATACTATGATGTTTTTAGACATTTTTGAACAACATACGATACTGTGACATTTTTATGATTTTTTTAGCGACATACTATATTATGACAATTTTATACATTTTTGAACAAAATAGTATACTATGACGTTTTTATCAATTTTTGAACAACACACTCTAGCATGATATTTTAAAAAATTTTTGAAAGACATAGTATACTATGAAGTTTTTATCAATTTTTGGACGACATACTATAGTATGACGTCTTTATCATTTTTTGAATGGCATACTATACTATGACGTTTTTATCAATTTTTGAACGATAATACAGTATGTTGTTTTGATACGTTTTTGAATGACATACTATAGCCTGACCTTTTTATCATTTTTGAACAACATAATATACTATGACATTTTTTCAATATTTGAATGTTACACTATAGTATGACAGTTTTTATCAGTTTTGATCGACACACTATAGTATGATGTTCTTATACATTTTTGAAAAACATACAATAGTATACCGTTTTTATCAACTTCTAAACGACAAATTATAGTTTGACATTTTTATCATTTTCTGAACAACATATTATTCCAGGACATATAAATCATTGTTTGAACGTACAATACTTTGATTTTTTTTTTTCATGTTTTGAACGACAAAGTACATTTTTTTTTCCTCATCCCTATACCATCATCTTTTGTTTGTTTGTTTGTTCCATTTTTTTTTTTGGATTACATAGCATAACATGACATTTATATACTTTTTGTGCAACATACTATACTGTCGTTTTCATAATTTTTGAAAGACCCACTATGCTATGATGTTTGGGGTTTTTTTGCAAATTTTGCGGGACACACTGTTCCATAGCTTTTTTTAAGTTGTTGTTTGAACGACATACTATATTATGACATATTTATCCTTTTTCAGGACATGCTATAGTATGACATTGCTATCTTTTTATAAATGACATACTATAGTATGACTTTTTATCAATTTTTTGACCAATATACTATACTCTGATCATATTTTGAATGAAATACTGTACTTTGAATTTTTTGGCATTTTTTGAACAGCATAATATCGTATGAGGTTTTTTTTTTATCAAGTTTTGAGGGGCACGCTATACTATGGCATTTTTATCATTTTTTGGACATAACATTCACTGAAATTTTAATTTTTAAAAAATTGTAATCATTTTTTTGAACAGTATATTATCCTATGAACATTTAAGCAATTTTTCAGTGACATAGTATATTATGATGTTTTTATCCTTTTTAACTGACATATCATAAGCTGACTATTTAATGCTCATGCAGATGACATACTACACTATGACTTTTTTTTTTTTGCAATTTTGGATGACATATTATATTATGACTTTTTTTCCATCGAGGGGGACAATACTGTAGTATGTCCTCCAAAATTGCAATGAAAAAAAGTCATAATATATATATTATACTATGTGTATTTTTTTTTTTTTTTTTTTTTTTTGTTATTTCAGACAACATATCTATCTCTGGAGGAAATGGATGGTTTGCTCTGAATCCTGGGGCCCAGCCGCTCGCAGTGCCAGCTTCATGTCTCATGTTGTCGTCAATGGTTTGACTACAGCAGGAAACTGTCTGAGACTGCACCCAGCTTTCTCTCCTGAGACCAAAGAACCAGAACACAGACACACACAAACACACACACACACACACACACACACACACACACACACACACACACACACACACACACACACACACACACACACACACACACGCACAGGATTGGGGGACCAAAACTTTTAATTCAATTCAAAGTGCCATCTTGGCATGTCTGCAGTGGTAACACTTGCCATAGAGGCGATATAGTCGGCTGCCTATGGCACCATCCCGAAGAGGGCACCAAAATTCTTTAGGGAAAAAAAGTTCAAGTGAATCATCACAGTCTAATCATAGTGTGATGCCCGAGTCAAGTGGACATCAGGGGACCTTTTTACACCCAGCTATCAGCCACACAGCCAGTGGAATATATAGAAGAGTATGTGGGTACAGATGACCCTGAACCAGCAGTGGTTTATGCTCTGCTGCTGCTGGTGGTGGGTGTGATGAGGGACCCAGTTTGGAAAATTTTGTCCCCCTGACACCTCCTACCCTCAGCTGTTGTATTAAAAAAAGAAAGGCAATTGGGTACTGTGACCTTGGATAGCTTCATGTCAGTTTTCAGTACAACGAGGAGATGAAAGTAATATAAAGAAGTCCTGAAGCAACGGAAAGAGGTAACAGATGTCAAGGAAAGAGAAAGATTATTCCAGATGGCATGTTATACTGGAATGACCTACGTCCAACTCCTTTGAAAATTCTGGGGACAAAGTAAAAGGGATATTGCATATGTCTCAGTGGATATGAGGAATTATAAGTAATCAAAAACTGTTTTAAATGTGAGGGACAATTAAAGTGAATACATTTGAATGCAAATTGAATCCAGTGAGATTGAGCTTGAGACTTAGGCTGCAACATATTCAGTGAATCGTACATAAAGCAATGGTGAGTTCTGTATTAACACTACAGAACAAATCTACACAGAGAACAAAAAACGACATTTAGAGGGCTAAGATGAGTGTATGATGTCTTTTGATGGACAATGTCAGCATAATCAATAATAGGAAATATCAACTGTGAAATTACTCTTTTTCTGTCCTGAAATGTTACACAATTTATAAATTGACAGCCACATGCTCTAGGGCTGTCAATTTGGGGCTTAAAGGAGAGTTCAGATCGATGCAAAGTCCAAGATATTTAAATGAGTCAACTTTCTCAAGACACGACCCATCAGCAAAATAAGTTCAGGGGATGTGAATGGTTAAGTTGTGTATCAAAAACCATGCTGCAGAACTTCTTATTCAGGACAATTTTGTTGTTATGAAACTAATTTTGGACCAAGTTAAAATAAGACTGTAAAGAATTCTGGATTTATGAGTTCTGGTAAATCATTAGACGGGTTCACATCAGAGATTTGTGCAAAAATTAAGAGATATTTTCGAAAAGTCTTTACCATACAATTGCGAGATGCGTTTCCACTGAGTGATGTTCTGTGACTTCTCCTTTGGTGATTAGCAGCTTTGTTTCTATTGCAGCCACCACGCTAGGCGTCATTATTTCCAATCCAAGGTCACTTAGGTGTGTTATGGAGCCATAATGGAAAGACAAGCCCCTTAGATGTGGGAACAGCCACGTATGAGGGACATCTGGGAGGTGATAGTCCACAATTCAAAGCTTCCACATGATCCGCTTAACTTTCGAGAGTTATGTGATGCAGTAACAGCTCTTGTAGCTCCTGCTGCATCATGAGGGAGCCAGTTTCTACTGACAAGCACATTACCATAGCATCATGTGACCTAGAAAAGACAAAAAAAGTGTTTCCATCACAGTTTTGCAAAACACAGGTTTTTGGAGTCGCCTGAAATATCACCTCATGCATGCGTAAAAACTTTTTGGGGATAAATGAGATTTTTTTTAAAAATAGACGTGTTTCCATTACGTGTATTTTATATTCGCAAATTCAAATCGTGCAATTTGAGGGTTAATGGAAACCTGGCTACTGGTGATGATAAATAAATGAAGCAGACCCAAGTTGGACCCTTGTGGAACACTGTTTTTATCAATATGCAGCCAGTCTGAAAACCCTTAAGAACACGCCAATGTCTCTTGTAAAGATAGGCAGTAAACAGGAGGAAAACATTTGGTTTTAAACCAACAGAAATTAATTTATATAGGAGGAGTCAGAATTGACTTTCAACATTGTGGGGAGGCACACAGCTGCCTCCCCACAATGCTCTTGAGTTATTGGAAACGTTGAAACTAGCATCCTCAGGCATCCATCATCAGCTGTAACACGGCGTTATAGAGCCCATAATCACAAATCACAGTTTTCCTCAGAGGGCTTTACAGCAGACACCATCCCTCTGTCCTTACACCCTCACATCACTGCTGTGCCGCAAATCAAGCACACCCTTTCATATAATAAAGCTTAAATAAAAAATATTTTTGCTTGAAAATAACTAAAATGATCAAAATTGTTGTGCAGTATCCCAGCTAACAATATTGGTTTTAACAATTTTCTGGTAATGGTACAATGCAACCAGTGCAACTTAGTTTTAGTTTTCAGCGGCAATTTTTCTGTTAGTTCCCAAAACAGTCTTCTTAAAATTGGGGTGACATTAAAAAGTGTAAAAATTGTTTTTTGGGTTTTTTTTGTGGACATATTTTCTTTTTAAAAAGTTCTGAAATCTCAATCCTCAATAACATGTTCTGAATGTTGCTTTGAAAAAGTTCTTCCTTTGTTCTCATGTAACATTATGGGAACATTTTATATAAGAACACTCTGATCTGTCACCTCTAAGCGTCACCAAAAATCCTCAGTGTTGCAGTTATGACGTTAGGTCTTAGTCAGCATTTAACTTTCAGGAATATTATTTGAACACCCTTGAACATCTGTTCATTAGATTAAAACATTAGATTAAAATGTTTTATTTAAAACATTATTGCTACTTGTAGGTGATGTTAGCCAGTGTTGTGGGAACATTCTCTGCAAGCTGGGATATGCATAGTATTTATACATCAGCATCATATACCAAAAACAATAGTTCAGCCAGTTTGTATGACAGAGCCACATCTTATTTGCAAAGCAGGAATTCAATAAGAGCACAGATACTGACAGACATGTTTTTTAAAAAACAGTTTATTTATGTTTGATTTATTTAGGAGTAGAAGGGTACGACAGCATAAGTTAGACTGTACATTGAAAGCTTGTCTATCTGAAAATAGCAAAACTGGGAGAATTTTTTATTGTATTACTTGATATGAGGAGAACTAACTGCTTGAGTGGCACCATTTAAAAAAACCTAAAACAGTATAAATCCTTGTTAACATGATTGGAGAGTCGAGGCAGAGCTTGGAAAAGGAGGCACTAAACATCAGTATATTTGGCAGATCATTTGCAGATTTTTTTTTCCTGACATGACTAAACATACATTTATAAGACACTGGTATTAAGAGAATTATCAGTCAGTGAGTTCATCATTTTTTAACACGACACAATACAGTCATGGCTGTGGAGCAGTGCTGTTGCATAGTTCCGACTATGGAAGGTGACACTGTGTCCTTTCACAGGTATTTACAAACCAAACATGTACGAAAAGGCTTTTCACTCAATTATTTAACCAGAAAACACATTTTTGACAGTAAAGTCAGCTTCACAGGACATACAGAAGAGGAGGGTACGAAAGCACAAGTGTCAGAAGGCAAAGTCAAAGGCAGAGTCTGGTTCATCACGGCTGAACCACAGAGTGACGCGGAGCTTAAGGAGCAGAAATCAAACAAGGCCTTGTGATTCAGAGAGGGTTCTTCCCTGTCCCCAGATCAGCGTCAGGTCGGGTGAGACGGCACATGCCCCCATGGGATGTGCTGACAAATCCACATGGGTGCTGGAAGGCAGATGGTGACTCAAATACAAAACACTAAGTGTCAGCCGTCACAAAGCCGGGACCACAGAGAACACACGCACAGCTCCTGAGCAGCCAGCTGACAACTGAGAGGACCTCGTCTGGGATGTGAGGCAGAGAGTTTTTTGGCGTTGGACTCTCAGTAAGCTTCAAACTAATTGCACATCACATCACCCAACAGCCTCTTTGAGACGGCACAACACACAGTAGTCAGTTAACTGCTCAGGTGTTTGAAGAAAGACATGAGGTTTGAACGTCTTTCAGGCCTTTTTTTTTTAAATTCTCAACCCCAATTCTGTGATTTAGGGTGAACGATACAAAGAGAGAGAGAGTTGGCTGTTGGCGCGAGCTGCAGGCTTCTCAGCCCGACATCCAGCCTAACACTTGTAACAACTTTATTTAAACATGTTATACAAGCTTGTTTGTGTAAAAAAAACACCAAACCCTTTAAAACCTGGTCAAATTGACTCGATTTCTTTCAAAAACGTACAGAAGGCAATGAGCAACTTGGTAAAAAAAATGACCCAAAAATGAAAAGACATTAATAAAAAGTACAAGAGAGAGTTAGCGCAACAAAGGGGAAAGTTAAACAACAACAAAAAAGAAAATTAACCTGGTAAAAACATTGTTTAGAAATTACAATAATTATGTTAAATCATTTCAAAAATAAAATAATTAATATAAATATAGTTAAAAAAATATTTTTCTAAATCTACTTATTTCTTACATCTTGTGGAACATTTCTTGCCAGGTTGCTGTTTTTCCCATGTTTTGTTTTTTTATTAATTTTTTTTTTTTTTTTTGGCTTTTCAGCGTTATTGGATCGGACAGACTATCAGTGAAAGGAGGGAGAGAGAGGGGAAGACATGCAGCAAAAGGCAAAGGTCGGACTCAAACCCGCGGCTGCTGCAGCAGGGACATAGCCTTCGTACATGTAGCACCTGCTCTACCAGCTACTGGGCGGCCTTTCATATGTCTTTGAAAGAAATCAAACCAAATTGCTGAGGGTTCGAAGGATTAAATACTTGTGAAAGGTGTTGAAAGCAGCACAAGAAAAGTGACGTCACTCCAGGTTTCAAAGGGTTAGGGGATCAAAGCAGCAGTGGACAGTCAGCTGCAGCAGAGCCACCACTGCTCTGTCTTTGCTAGAGAATTAGGGCAACATGAAAATAAAAAAGAAGTAGGGAACTGAGGTTTTCCTTAAAAGTTAGAGTTTGATCTCAGAATGTATTTAAAAAAAAAAAAAAAAAAAAAAACTCAAATGAAAACGTAACTGCTTTTTGTAGCTTTCAAACACATCTCTGGGTCTTAATCAGTGATCGGAGCCGGCTCAGGAGTTACTCTGGTCCCATGACAGACATAGATCTCTGTCAACAGACGGTCTTTGGCGTTAAAGCTGACTGCGATCCTGTGCACACTCCAATCACCGAGGGAGACCAAGAGCTCCAAAATGCATGTAATTCAGTCCCTGCAGGATGCTGCGATTGCAACAATTAATGCAAAATTAAACTAACCCTCGTCTATTCTGCACAACCTTGCAACTTTATCCAATCACCTACAATTTTCCTCAAATTTGACCAATCATTGTAGTTTCACCAATTATAGCAAGCCCCTGCACAACGTTTCCAAACTCACGTCCCTGTTTCTGTCAAAGTCCCGAGTCAGCGACAGCATTGGACCAGCCAAACTTTGATGCCACCTCTGCTGGAGTCAACAGTCCACTAAACCACACTGTAACCCACCAAGTCTTTATCATCATATCCTTCCACATGATTTGAAAGCACACAATACCTGACGCTGACTGACATTTCTTTAATATAATGTCACATTTCTTTTCCTTGTTATTGGTCTCCAAACAGATCAGGAAGGTGAAATCAGGAACATTAGGACATAAAACCCCTAAACCTCCTGCGAAATCCTCAAGAGACTGCAGAGTGTGCCTTTTAGCTTAGATTTGTTTTTTGGTTGTTTTTACACATTCTGTTTCAGTAGGTTCCAAATGAACTTCCATACTTTAATCCATTTTTCTTTCTTCCTGGAGTAGATTCACATTTTGAAATGGATCACCAAATTCAAAGTTTTTCCTCAGATTTCTGATAAACCTCACAACTCATATCTTATTTAGTCCACTTAGTTTTCTGCATCCATCAGAAAAGAGAGACAGTTTAGCACGTGTTATGGAAAGATGTGACTCCTACAAGTTAACTCTGAAAGCCTGGGCCTGAATTCGGAGCCCTGATCTTAAACGACAGTGAAATGTGACATCACAGAGGCTACAGAGCTAAGACAGTCTGACAGCATGAGGGACATCAGCACTAATTTGTACAGAGTGGACAAAGGCCGTGTCAGGGAGCCGGCTTGTTCTGCTATGACTTCATGGTGTCTCTTTGTTTGTGCAACAACAGGCTTTCTTCTGGCCTCAAGTCATTACATGACACAACAGTCTGGATCCAGACTCTGCTGGGCTTTCAGCCTCCGGCTGTCTGAGCAGCAGCAGACAGGACGCAGTGTGTTTGTGTCTCACACACAGCTTCGTTCAGATGCGGACACACTGACAGAGAGGGAATCAGGCTGACTGGCTCCACACAGTTTGTTATTCACTGAGCTGCAGCTAGATGCTCTTGTTGGTCAACTTCCTCTTTCAGAGTTTGGAACACACACACCAAAATTAGCCACGTGACTCCGCTGCTCCATGCTAACACACATGTTGAGGGACAGAGGGCACCTTGTTAGTCTGGGGGACAGGAAGGACTGAGCTGATACAGCTCGGGGACACAAGTGGCTTGATTTGTATCTCTCAATGTATCAAGTCTTGCTTACAGTTGTAATTAGTGAAGAGCATGGGACTGCGAATACCTGGGTCTTTATGGAGACCCTTGGGGGACATGAGCAAAACCTTTTTTTTTCTTTTTTCTGGTGATTATCATATAGTTTCTTGTTTTCACTTTACAATGACACGGCAACGGTCATGAAAACGCAAACTATGGACTCCGGGTTCCAGAGTGTAATCTTTTGAAAACGCCGCCCCTTCTGTCACTGTGTAAACTGGAAAGGTACGGATCCTGTGAGCATGATGACATCACACCCACACTTGGTCTTCTTCTATGGTGTGACATTACAAAGTTAAACCACCAACTACTGGCCTGGCATGCACACTACAGCATTTCACTGTTTTTGTGCATCCGTGTGCATGAGGATCATTCTCACAATGTTATCATATTCACATGGCTCTTTTTTTAAAAAACGCAAAGGACAGACTTAAGTTTAGTAGTTCTCGTAAGAAACTGGCCTTATACTCCCATGAGGCCCTGACACACCAGGCCGACTGTCTGCTGTTGACTGATGATGAACATCAATGAGCGTCAGTTGCTCTAGATTTTGTGATGTGTCTTCCAGTGTTGGCACTAGTCAGACAGTATGCTGAGTCAGTGTCAGAGCCCGCTGGTGAGAGAAATCACTCTGATTGGCAGTTCAGCCCAGCACACGACAGGAAGTAAGGAAAATAAACAAAGAGCTGAGGTAAAGAGAGCGAGATCCAACAATCTTGTTACATAGGTAGGATTTTTTTTTTGGCCATTGAGCAGAAATACTTTTAATTATTCACCGGTGTTTTGCTAATGTGTTAACTAGCATCTTGAGTCCTTTCTGTCAGTCTTCCGTTTTCTCTTTTGAATGACCTCTGACACAGACACAGAGCGGACCTGCTGTTGGATGTAGTCTTTGCAGTGTGTTCGAGTGCAACGTTTTGGCTGAGACAAAAGCAACAGGAGGCAATGAGTCAGTCGGTCCTCTTTCTTTGCTCTCGGTTTGGTGTGTCTGGGCCTACAGGCTTCATAGGTTGGTAGTAAAACAGTTACAGTGTGGACAGTTGCACTGATAAAAACTGAGACAGAAGACTAAAAAAGAGGCTTTACCGCGTGCAGTGTAGATGAGACAGAGGAAGGTTGGAGCGATCAGTCAGGTGGGGGGGTAACTGGGGCATATTCAAGCTAAAACAGGGTGTTATTCAGTCTTCAGTAATTAGCTGCCATTAACATTCACAACACAACTATACAGACATGAGTAAAAAAGTAAAAGCTTGGCTAAATTATGTAGAATGTGTTCTAACACAAACACAAGAATATGCCGTTTGTTCAGACGGGATCAATAAAATTGTTCCTGTAAAACTGATTTGAAGTCTGCTCAGTAAAAAAAACTTCATTACTAGTGAAAATTGGTGTGATACATTTTTATCATCTTGACGTTTAGCCTTCTATGTATGCTGAAGTGTTAGCATGAACCAGTGGAGCCAGGACTTTAGTGTTCATGGTCCAAAACTCGTCTGGAGGAAGCTGAGTAATGGGACGAAACACCCTGAGCCAGGCCTTCTGTTTGACATAAACACCTCCGAAAAAAGTTCAAATAAAATAACACTCATGGTCATACATACAAATGTGTGTGGGGGGTTACATGAGCTGTTAGAGATGACAGTGAGGTGGGTGTGAGAAATACATACTGATAAACATGAGGAGAGGAGTTCAAGTGAACTGTACAGAAGCAGAACACCACAGTAAGATCAGCCAGCAGATACACGGTCTGGCTGCATCCCATTTGTTTTTAACTTAGGATGCGTGCAAAGAAGGGAGAGACAGACAGCTCTAACATGTACCTTTTTACAAAATAAAAATAATCTGGGACAACAAAGAAATACCAAGCCCTCTCAGTACTCGCAGTATGATACACAACACTTGAGGAGGTAATCCTACTGGGAGGAAGAAGTAGAAAAAGAAGTTTCCAAGCCTCCACAGGGCTTCACTGATCATTTGGCCATTTTCAACCTGGACCACAGCGTCCATCACTCTTTCACTTTCATAGAGCCCCCTTAAGATGCTTTCAAACTGAAACCTGTGCAACTGTCACAACAGTGCCAACAATAGTACATGACGGTTACACGTGAAGACATTTTTAAGCCAAGGACATCATGTTTTTCAGCTAACATCTTGTGCAGTATTTTCACACATTACTAATCGTTGGAAATCTCTTTTTAATCTCCATTCATCTTTAATGTTTTTGGAAATAATGGATTCAGCAGGATTGAAAAGATCTGTGTCTTGCAGCTTTACACCACCGCTGTAATGCAGACAGACACTGGACACATTTACATTTTGGGGTCGAACAGGATTAAAGACAAAGCAAGCAAGATTTGTTTTTTAAAAAAAAAAAGAAAAAAAAAGTTCAATAGAAACTTATCATGGACCCAGTGTGCCCTTGGTATGAAAATGTCGGGGGTGTCTGGGTTATGTTTTTTGTTTTGGAAAAACATCAATTGCACACAGAGAACATGGCAGTAGGAACGCAATGTTACGAGCCACACCACATTCATGGTATGGGGTGGGGGGGTGGGGGGCGCCACTGAGGATCATAGCACCAACAGTGTTTGACCCACAGGTGGCTCTTCGCCTTCTAAGCCCCATTTCTACCAAGCAGCCCAATTCAGTTCAGTTTGGTACGCATTATTTTTGTTTCCACTTTAGGATGTTGTGACTGGTACCTTTGGAACCAGTCCTATTTTCCATCGCCTCTCTGCTGAGGGTGCCTCACACACTGATACAGTACTCAAAGACTGGGTCAACAAAGACAACAAACACTGCAGTCTGTTGATTGGTCGTAGAGAATCAACACTATAACTATAAAATGAAAGGATGTTTGCATCCTCTAGCAGCAGCTGTAGACTGGGTCAAATTTTCTGGGCCAACTACCAGCAACTTTTAAGATGGAACGTTTACTTGTAATGTTATTCAGTGCATTTGATGACGACATAAATCCATCAACACACCTTAAATTTCAATATGACAACTTTGACCAGTCCATGTGTTTTTATTGTCTCTCTTGGATGACACACATTTTTAGTGATGAGGGATCTTCAAGCATTTAAAAAATTATATTACTTGCAGCCGAAATATGTGAACTGCATAAATATTCTAATCGCTTACTTAAAGAAATAAACATGGCGGAACGTCGTTCCTGTGCGCATAGGCAGCACTAAACCCCTACACTTGCCTGACAAAGAGTCAATACACAAACCTGCTATTTATAAATATCCCATAGAGAGAGACTCTCACTCCAGCCTGCTCTTTTTTGTTCTGAAAATGTTGTGACAAACAAGGTGCGGGCTTCACTCTCTATCACTGGTGAACAAGGATATACAGTGAGTGCTGCTGGACACAGAAATGAGTGACTGATTATCCCGCCCACATGTGAGCGTACTGTCTGCGATGGACACATTTCACAGATCCAGGGTCTAGGTGCATGTCTGTGAGGGTTACTTTTGATTCTAAAGGTACTATAATGGAAGTTTTTGGTGGAAATGGGCTCTTGATGTTCTGGCATGGTGCACATCAGCTCCAAGGTGCACTGGGTGCTTTAACCTGTTTATTCTTCCTTGCAGGTCTGGATGGCATATTGAAATTCAATCATGATTTGATCAGAGACAGCACCAAGACTTCTAATACCAGGTGGAAAATGCAGATGTCATTATCCAGATAAAACTTCTAGATACAGATCAAATGGGATCATGGTTTGGACTGTTTGTTGATTGGTAAAATATGGTCCTGGTTGAAGATGGCCAGAGTTCTGCTTTTGAAACATAAGAAGTCGTCTGTGCTGGCACACACTGAGAAAAAGACACCATGAAATCTGTCTTTTTTTTGGGGGGGGGAGCGATGGCATGAGAGTTCTGCTTGGCTTCAAATCACAGAGATGTGGGGTTCACAATGTGCCCTGAGAAACAGCTAAATAAAACGTGTCACTATTAACCCTGCGCTAGCTACCCTCATAGCACGGTGTTAAATTTTACAAGTGGTCTATGTATCCAGTTAACTGTAACAGAGTCCATCAGCAAATCCACAAAAGTGTAAACCCCTATAAAATATAAGTTAAAGAAAATGCATAGGTACATACAGTATATTCATATATTAGAAAAAGAAACGAAATGATTAGAAACCTAGAATTAAGTGGACTTAACTGGAATTCCCATCTGTGTGTGTGTGTGTGTGTTTAGCCCAGTTCAGACCAATGATTTACGATGAGACCTAACCATTTCAGAACACCGCAAAGAAAAGTTACAGCAGTGTGAACTGACTGGTCTCAGGTTGACTCAGACTGGCTGATGGCGTTACTGGCAACACAAGCGTTTTAAGGCACATCACCTGTATCAACAGCCAATCAGCTTTTAGTGAAGTCCACTGGTCAAGTCAGTTATCTGTCCGCAACTGGTGTCTTGAAGCGGCATTTT
The DNA here is from genome assembly GCF_008729295.1 of Plectropomus leopardus. NCBI lineage: Eukaryota > Metazoa > Chordata > Actinopteri > Perciformes > Serranidae > Plectropomus > Plectropomus leopardus. Next base: position 1,770,584 of record NC_056479.1, on the reverse strand, counting down.
CTGACAATAGTATCCTCCGTCACACCCTCATTTACATCCCAGCAGCTGTATGCACAGCTGCCGGTCACTGTCCTTACAGTGTGTCACTGCTGCTGCTCGCCATATGTGCTGCATGTCACAAACACACACACGCACACACATATGCTCACTGACTGATAAAGCGCTGCTGGTTATTAAAATTACTGTGGTATATTTACTATAATTACAATCCATCAGAAGTTTAGGTTGTTTTATGTTTTCTCTGTTTTTTTCAGCGGCCTACTGGAGGTGCAGCTGTAGCCAGTATCTCACTCTCACTATCCTCACTCGCATTGTTAAGATGCTTATATTCAGCTACAAAATGAGCCTGAAAAGCTGGAACAAAGTACACAGTGTTGTTGCCATGGAGATGGTGCACCACCTAGTCTTGTTGCATTGGCAGATTTTTAGAGCGTTGCAGATTGGTGCATTGCAAGCAAGTTTAAACTTGTCTCGTCGCAAATCTTTGGTGTGAACTGGGCTTTAGTTCCACTGCCCACAGAGGAAATCCCCACAGTGATGTCATCACCAAGTGTCAGTTGAGAGCAGATGAGACAAAACAAAAGAAGTTCTGAAAAGGAAGGCAAGACCTGGCAACAGTCGCTGATGACGGGTACTCAGTTACATCTATTTAAAACAAGGCCCTCCCCCTCTCCTTCCCTAGCAACAGTGGTCAGAGCAGCAGAGAAAAGAGTGTGTGGCTGTGAATTAGAGAAACACACAGAGGAGATGTCAGAGAGATTGACTGCAGAGTGTGGACGGGGGGCAGAGTGGGGGTTAGAGGTCATTTACAGTTGGGGGGGGCTCCGAGCCAAAGGTGGCTGTTAGAAGTCACAGTGAACGAGCTCAGTAAGGCAGAGAGCAAGCGTGGGGGAATGGCGGTAGTAGTGGTGGCTTTAATACACAGTCAAAGTTCAAAAGTCAAGGACGGAGGATGGGCGGGTGGAGGGGCAGTGGCCTCTCCTCTTACAGGCAAGAAAAAGGCACCTGGACACCCACTTTCCATCTGCCTCCATCCATCCCTCCTCCTGCTCCTGCTCCTGCTCAGTTCCCTCACTGCAGCATCAGCTGCTTGAGGTTGTCGTGCAGGATGGTGTCCTTGACGTCGCGGAACACCAGCCGGATGTTCTCAGTGTTGATGGCTGTGGTGAAGTGGTGATACAGCGGCTTCTGCTGCTGCTCGCGGCGCTTTTTGCGAAAGCATTCCACCAGGAAGCGCTGGACGTCGGCCAGGCTCGTGGGGTCGCCCGAAAACTCGGGGAAGTAGTCTTTAATGGAGACCTGCTTCACCTTCTCCTCCAGCAGGTCCGTCTTGTTCAGGAACAGGATGATGGAGACGTTGCTGAACACCCGGTTGTTGACGATGGTCTCAAAGATGTTGAGGGACTCGCTGAGCCGGTTGGTCTGCCGGTCCTCCATCAGCACCTGGAGGTGTTACAATGCACATATGTTTGCTGGGGTTAAAAGTGACTGTGACGCTGTGTGTCTAGTATGAGAAACACCTGACGTTTGTTTGAGACTGACGTGAAAAATGTCACTACTTAGAACCACTACCTTTGCCTTCCTTGCCAAAAATGAAATATGATAAAGCAGCTGATAAACTCTCATGCTGGTGTGTTCATAAGGGGATTAGTTTTAGATGCAAATTTACAACAGGGAAAACAAGTTGTGGTGCCTGCAGCTTTTCTCATTGTAATGTGAGATATTTCATTCAGAGGAGTCTGAGTACTGTTGAGTTTCTCGGTCTACATCTGTGACAACCTGTGTGTCACCCTGCCCTGTGGAATACATCCATCATGTGATGTTCAGTGAGCCTAAGCACACTGTGTGGCTTCCTGCCGACTCACCTGGTCGTATTCAGAGGAGGAGACGAGGAAGAGGATGGAAGTGACTGAGTCGAAGCATTCGAACCAGCGCCGCCTTTCAGAGCGCTGACCGCCCACGTCCACCATCTTGAAGGGCACGTTTTTAATCTCAAAGTTGTATTCATGGATGCCCTTAGTGGGTTTTCTGGCCAGGAGGATGTCCTGTTGGCTGGGGAGGTAGTCCTGCAAGCACATTAAAGATTGATTCTTCTTCTTTTTGGATCTATGTCATATTCAATAACGTGGTTTTTAAGCTGTGTTGGTACATTTTAAAGTCTTTCATTTTGACAGGCATATTTGTCTTGTACATATCTTCCAAAGAAACCTATCCAAGACATGAACTATAAAAAAAAAAGCAAATCCATCAACACAATCAACCACACACACAAACATACACACAAGATCTACAAGAAATGTAGATCCTTGTGTTTTAGATTAAAAACTGTGCACACGCTTCTCTTGCTGGTGCTTTGGGGACATCCCTGCTAAATACTGCATTCCTAAAATACCAGAGCGCATAAACAAATGTGGGACTTCAAGAGTGTGTGTGTGAGAGTGTGTTTGTGAGGGGGGGCAGGACTTGGTCGTTCTCCATGATCAGTTCAGAAGACTTAACCAAGGCAAGCCAAGGCAAATAAAACAAGTGCATCTTTGACTATTAGCTATTGACTATTACCAAATATTATGAAATGCTCCCAATCATGTTTTGACTGTGTGTATTTGTATATGCACGTGTGACTGTACTCTGGCTACACCAGATCCAATTTCACAACATTCCAGAGGTGATGACTCATCACTAACACAGACCATGATGGCGTGTGTACGCTTTAGACACAACACACTCACATATATGGTTTATAGTCTGGGAAAAACACCTACAAATAAAGAACAGTTCTCCCATGACAAGTTGAGAATAGTGTTTGGTTTGAAACTCAAAGGCTCTATTCATACAACTAAAGGGACTTTCACACCTTTAGTTCAGTTCCTTTGTTTGGCCAGAAGAAAATCATCCATTGTTGCTAATTAATTTGGTACATTTCATGTAGACTTATTTAAGATGAATAAAACAGGAGAAGAACTTCCACTTGGGATGGGGCAACATGTCGCCCTCACTATTCAAAATCCTATTTTGACAAGTCTCAGGTCACCTGGGTGGCTGGGTTGACGGTGACAGTAACAAGCACAGCATTCTCTGGAAAAAATGTTTCAGCTTTCAGCAAGCATTTTTAAATGCTGATATGATGACATTAGTTTCAGGTAGAAAAAAGGTGCCTGTCTCCTGACCTCTACTTGCTAGCCTTTATACTGTATGCTCCTCTGGAATTTAGGGTTTGTTTACACTGCAACTGTTCTTGCACAAAATGTTAAACTTTTGTCATGGTTTTGCTGTTAATTCACAGAACAACAGCGTTTCTGGGGGGTGAAAACCCAAACCTTTGAAACTGGGTTCCAGGGTGTAATCTTTTGATAACGCCACCCCTTCTATAGCCGTGTAAAGTGACAGTGTGCGGATTCTGTCACAACGGTGATGTCAGGACCGCACGACATGCGCATGGTGTTTTTCTATGGTGTGTCATTACAAAGTTACACCGCTACTGGCCTGACATGCATACTACAGCATTTTCATTTGTTTTTGTGAATCTGTGGGCATGCGGATCGTTTTCACAATGTTATCATACGTTCACAGATTTCTTTTTAAAAAAAAAAACACAAGGAAAGGAATTTTCATTACTTATCATTAACTCATTTAGAAACAGCTTAGTAGTTAAAATATATATAATCACATATACTGACTTTTAAATATGTTACCACTCAGAGGTTGGGGAACTGACAAGTTAAGAAGTGTCACTTTTTGTTTGTGGATTTTTTAACATTTATATGCAACATGAAGAAAGTTACACATAAATCACACTAAGAACACAGCCCAGTGTGGAGACATGACCGAGGACAGGAAAACAACAGTTTCACTTCTCTATTCAACAAACTAGCTCAATTCTCTCACACCCATCTGCACCATCAGCCACTCTGCCTCCTCGGGATCTGTGATTGGTGGAGCCTCTGTTCTGTGGGCGGGACTTACCGACTGTCCGAGCTTTTCCAAATTGTCCAGGAAATACTTGACTGACTCACCCTGAGGGAGGGAGACAGAGAGAGAGAGAACAAACTATGATTGCTGTGTGCAGAGTTGTGATACCACATACTGTAAATGCACCTTAACACCAGTCTGTCACAATCAGGTGTGATTATAATCAACTCTGAGGGCTGGCTTTAATATCACACACACTCATATCTGTCTGCGCACAAAATGTACCTCTCAAAACCAAGCTTTAGAAAATGGCATACATTAATATCATTTTCTACTTTCATTAAGCTTATTTTGAACCACCATCAGCCCTAAACATATTTCAGTCATAAATATCAAATAGTTAATATTAATATTAATTCAGAATTTTAACTCTTTCAATGCCAGGTTTTTGTCATGATACCACTATGTTTTCAGATGGAAAAAAAACACAAAAATGAATTATTTTCAATATACTACATGTAAAGTAGATGTTTTGTTTTGATCATCATTTTGATCATTTTGATCATCACAGCCTGGGATATGTCAATAATTTGCAGTGACTCTGATTGTGACAGTGCACCTAGTGGAAATAGCATGTATTTTCTCCATATGCCACATATGGCAAAAGTGACGTCATAAAATGGAAAGGAGTAAATTGACAAATTCCAAGGAAAAATCCCAAAATGACATCCAGAAATAAAACAATACATGTCTTTACAGCTTTGGGATCACAGATTGCAGTTGCAGAGGATGCAGTTTCCCTGAAAATGCTAAATTGTAAACAACTAATCCCTGTTAAAATCAGAAGGGGGAGAGCTAGTTCAAGTTAGCTCTAATGAGCTGTAGGCCACAAATGACAGTTCACAGAGGTTTCATTGAGTTAAATTATGATGCATTTAAGCTCTATTCAGTAAAAAAGAGGATAGTGAGGACAGCGCTCCAAATTAACTTTCCAGCTCCTAAAATAGAAAATCAATACATGGTGAATGCTATTATCGTGGCGGGCAGCCACAAATAAGTGAACGTGTGGGAAAGACTGCAATACATTTTTATCACGAATATGCCAGATTAATTACATTGTTATGTAAGTTTAGTTAATGCTAATAGCTGTATTCACAGGGTTACATTAGAAAGACCAATGCAGATTTAGCTAACTGCACTCTAAATCTAAGCTGCTCCAAACAGATGCTTGGCAGGCTAATTTCCCTGCAGGACAATTATAGATTATTATCCTGTGAGCAAGACACTGTCAGACTACAATCTAAAACTGTGGAGACTAGTGAGAGACAGATAGAGGAAGGAAGGGTGTGGGGAAGCAGAGGGACAGAGCAGAGAGAGAAGCAGCCCTTCATTAGCTTGTCTGTGTCCATCTGTGTGTGCTCAGCAGCTGCAGCTCGGCTCCATCAATTGTGAGGACGGGTCTTTATCTGCTGCCGTCAATGCTCGTCTGTACACTCAAAGCCCCTAAACCTACTCACTGGACCCACAGTCACATTCACACAGCTTTCAAAGTAAGCATCATGGACGTCTAACTATGCGACACAGGGCAAACACTGAGGAGATATGGCTAAATCAAAGCACATCAGAACCAAGTTCAATGTGACTTTGTTCTGTATATAACATCACAGCTTGCAGTGGAAATGCGATGATGACATTCAGTTCAGAGAAATAGATCAACCAAGCTTACCAGCTGGAACTCTCGGCGGCGGTCATAGGCGTTCTGGATGCCCTGGTCGGCCCAGAGGGCCCGGATGGACGGCAGGTAGTGCTGAAAAACTTTGGGCTCCACCATGCCGTGACCGTGGGCCATCACCGACCGGGTGTCAAATGCCATCATGGTGTCTCCATGCCGCTGGTTGGACGGGCTGCCCCATGGGATGTGTAGCTTCTCTCGAGCATCCACCAACACGCGAATACCTGAAGTAAGAGGGAAACACGTCAGACTTGTATTCGAGTCAACATTACTCATTTCTCTACAGATTCCATTACAGTCTACATTTCCTTTAAAATCCATATATATTTATATGTATATATATATATATATATGTGTGTGTGTGTGTGTGTGTGTGTGTATTAGAACAAAAGGATTACACAACACATGCAAACACTATGGCATTGGAGATGTCAAACTATAGACAGTTAGTACTTTTAAGCGAATGGCAGAGACTGCTGTATTCACTGCCCTCTTCTGTTTCCGAACTTTACCTAACCTCACTGACTAGCCGATCCACACTACTTGGCCAACCAAATAAGTCGTGTGGCCAACTGAAAGGAAATGTTGATTGCAGGGCTGTACCCGACTCAGAATTTAGCCAGTCGAGTCTGATTTGGCTGTTCAATATGAATATTTACCAATTTTGTTTTTTCATATAAAGTTTTAGAGTTTGAACGGGCTCAGCAGGATGTTAAGTGTGACAGTGGCATTCACTCGATGTGGTATACAAGCCAACGGCTAGTTATTGAACAAAAGCCAGAGACTGTGTATTATTAAGTTTCTATGAGCTATAAATTAAGCATTCAATTGCAATCTGATTGGTCCACTCAATGGAAACAATATCATCTCACAATTGTGTTTTATCAACATTTCAAAAATATCACTATGAAGACAGTTAAAAGGGCTGTGTTTGCGTTTGCTGCAAATAAGACACAAAGCATTTGTTGAATGCAACATCATTTCGTCTACCCATCGTTCTTCCCTGTAGAGTTGCTGTTCTGTGAAAGCTTGTTACCAGCTATGAACCAGGCTAAAGCTAACTGAGTTAACCTGAAGGTCCCAGACACACCAAACAGTCTTTAAAGAAGTACCGGCAACAAAGGCAAACTGTTGCATTGCCTCATGTCACCTGTGTTTTGGCCACAAAGCTGCACTTGAACACCCCACAAAGACTACAACAGATAGCCAACAAACAAGTACCTTCTGCTCCTATGTGACAGTGTTTACTGTCACATAGGAGCAGAAGGTACTTACTCTCCACAGCAGAAGACTGGAGTTGTCTGTATTCATCTTTCAAAAAGAGAAACCAGACAAACTACAGGACAGATTCAAGACGCTAGTAAACCAGCACATTAACAACACGAGCAGACAGTGAAAGAAATTATATTTAGCATGTGCTGCCAACAATGACACAGTAACAAACTGTTTCTGCTAAAGAGCTCAATCTCATGTCCTCTTGACTTTAGTCGTTTATTTACTTTACTCACTTCCATTTCTCTTCTTGTTCACTAAGCTGAACGGCCAATCAGAGTGATTTTTCCCGCTGACAGGCTCCGCCATCTCTAACACCAAATCAACATGCTAAATTGGCCAAAAAACAACCGATAAGAGCCATCTAGTGCCAACAGTGGGGCATAAATCTCAAAAACTAGGGAGACACATGCCCACCAACTGCCTGGCATTGATCAACGACGAACTCTCGGCTTGGTGTTTCAGGGCCCTGAAGAAACCAGAGATTAATCTGCAGGAGACGTTTGTCTGATAAATAACCAAAGCATGCCCCGCTAGTATTCAACCACAACCTGAACCTGAAGACAAAGCTGTTCAAACATAACATTTCTGCATCAAAACATTGCAGCCAGAGATTTCATATAGTGAAACATCAAGAAAAAGCTTACTTGGTTGAGCACACGTTTGTGTCAGGCTGTGCAGCAGCAGAGATGAGCAGTGAGGTGAGGCACTGAGTTTACATTAACGCTCTGTGAACTCTGCTTCACCCCTTCAAACAAGCCTGCTCTGACAATGCTTTATGTTCCTTAGCTGTCTGCAACACGTGGGTTAATCCAGCTCTGTGCAGTGTGTGTGTGTGTGTGTGTGTGTTAAAAGCTTAGGGATGAGTGTCTGTCTCCATTTCTTTGGTTCTTGTGTTGAGAGATGCAGCTTTCATGCACAAAGGCAGGCACTCTGAAAAAAAACATGAGTGCAGTCCAACTCTTTGTATTTCTCAGTTGGAGACAGACAACAGGATGCCAGACTTAACCAATGCATTACTGACAATTTATTCTGACATCCAACATTGCCAACTACATCCTGTCACAAGAGTATTATTTCAGGGTTTAAACAGAGGGGAACAAGGGACTGCCACTGCCACAGTTCTGGTTTGTAAATCTGGTTTGTAATTTATTATTACAAACCAGATTTGCCAAACAATTCATGCTTTAAATTGCAGTTAACTGCAAATTTTCAAAAGTTAATCACAATTTATTACAATTTTAAATCACATTTTCAGTTCCATTATTTTGCATTACAAAACGGTTTTGAAGTCCGTATTGACAAGGTAAAGCAATTCTTACCAGATTGTCTTGATTAGGAATCAAATGACAGCAAAAAATGCATTGGACTAGCATAACGTATGCATTTCTGTAAAAGGGAGAGTCATGGGAACCAAAAGAACCCATTTTCATTCAGATATTTTGAGGTCAGAGGTCAAGGAACCCCTGTCAAATGGCCATGCCATTTTTCCATTGCCAAAATTTAGCCTAACTTGGGATAATGAAAAAACTGACTCTTGATTTCACATTTTACATTAAACTTGATTACTACATATATAATCACTTTTTAGGCTGAAACAAAAACAGCGGCTTATTTACATATCAAGCAGACATAAATAACACTAGGTGGGTTTCTATTAACCCTCAATTTGCACAAATTGAAATTACCTAATGGAAACACTGCAATTGCCATTTTTCATTTTTCCACTCCCACGAGGTGGTATTTCAAGCAATTCCAAAAAGATATATTTCGAAAAGCAATGGAAACATTTTTTTTGCTTTTCAAGGTCACATGACGCTATGGCTACATGCTTGTCAGTAGGAACTGGCTCCCCCATGATGCAGCAGGAGCTACAAGAGCTGTTATTACATCACACAACTCTTCAAAAGTTGAGCGGATCATCTGGAAGTTTTGAATTCACAATTCCTCTATGAAATTGTGGACTATCAGCTCCTGGAAATCCCTCATATGTGGCCACTCCCACGTATAAGGGGCTCGTCCCATTATGGCTCCATAACACGCCTACGTGGCCTTGGATTGGAAATAATGACGGCTAGTACGATGGCTGCAATAGAAATAAAGCTGCTAATGTTTTCAGCATTCATCACCATGTTTCTTGGCACCAGTTATCACCAGAGGAGAAGTCACAGAATAGCACTCAATGGAAAAACAGTCATCTTGCAATTGTTCCATCAACATTTAAAAAAAAATAGCTTAAGTGCAAAATTGTGTAATGGAATCCCCCTTATTGTCATTTAATGTCATACTCTTTAACCTCTATGGGCATGGGTCTGTCGCTGCAGAGTCCAACCAGAGATACTTGATCATTGACAGCACCTCATAATAATACTACATCGTGAGATCCTTGGGGAGGGGGGCGGGGTGTAAAGCAGAGTTGAGAAACAGTGAAAGCTCCTAAACCCCAGCAGGTCAGATTATTCCACCTGGATCTGTTAGGTTTAAAGCTGCTGTGACACTGGGAGGGTGAGTATCGAACTTCAATGTAAAATGTACCTACTGAATTACATCTGTACAAGAACACATTTACTTTGAATCTATCATTGCCAAATTACAGGACCTGAGAGCACATCTGGGTGAGATCACAATATTTAGACAAGAGCAGGAGGTGCCTTAAAGCACTGGAGTCCTGCTCCGGAGCTCCGAGGCCAGCACGGAGATCTCAACTTCAGACAGGAGGCATAAGTGCCTGAAGCTGGCCGTGGAGCTCCACGACCACTTCATTGACTTCCCAGCAAGCCAAAACAATGATCTGCTGTGATGGTTTCGGCATCTGGTCTATTGTCATTTCTGCAGTATTTTAGTAATAGCTCAGAATCACTGCTAGACAAGCAGGCACACATAAACACACACACACACACACACACACACACACACACACCAGCAGACAGATAGACATTGTGATTAGAGAAGAGTGTGATGAAGAGTGTGATTAGAAAAGAGGAAATGAGCAGACTTTCCTTTTTGTCGACGACATCACCCTTGAAGCTTCCTTCCAAAAATTATTAATTACTGTACTTAAAATTAAAATAATTTAATTTAATTTATTATTACTAAAGTTATTTCAGAGAAATTAAGTACCATAAAAAGCTACTGGTACCAAATTACAGGCACCGGTATTATAGTTACACTAATAGCATCAGTCAAGTTATTTGTGTAAGTTATACTCCTGGATCCAAGAAATATGGACACTGGGGTCTTTTTGACAAAAAGTCAAAAAGACCCAGTACCATTAATAATTCAGATTTTGCAATAAAACAACAAAACATAAAGTCAAGTCAGGGTGTAATGACCACTGCCTCGTCTACCCTTCAGGCAAACAGAGCTGAAACAAATAGGAAATGAATCATTTAGTCAATCAACAGGAGTGTGTTATCTTACCCATGTTGAATTGTAAAAAAAGTAAATAAATAATTTTAAAAATCATATTCAGCACGGACCCACACATGTACACTATGGAGTACAACAAAAGCTCCATGGGCCAAAAAAGGTATCCAAGAAAGCCCCACAATTATTAGATGCATTTTGCCTCAACAGCCAAAACAATAAATTAAGTGCTTTTTAAAAATCATCTGAAAAATGGCATGGCATTAGAACTTGGGGATTATCTCTCATCGTTATCTTCAATCGCAGGGTTGCAACGCTGTAAGATTTTTATTTTACAATAATCATCTCAGAATAGGTCATGGTTTAACTGGATCATGTAAGATACACTATAAAATTTAACAGACCACTTCACAGACCACTGGAAACGGATTATTGCACCGAGTAACTGTTGGAGCTTCTTAACTTTGCAAACTAGTAGTGTCACAACTGCTGTCAAACTGTCAGGGGCACACTTAAAACAAACAAACAAAAACTCTTACAATAAAATTTGCCAAAAATTATTGAAACCTGCAACACAACTTTTTAGAAAAGCTGCTGCGAAATCAGGCATTTCAGACCACGACAATCATAAAAACAGCCTGCAAAATCCTGGAGGTACTGGGCATTACACAATTATTACTGACCCAATGACCCTGAAAGGGATAAAAACATAAGTTTTTGGTTTGAGTTGAACTAGTTTTTTTTATCATAATTGAAAGCATTAATGAAAGTATATGTCAAATATCTGAAAGAGAGTGGAAGAAATTAGATGTTCACACACAGATGCATTTTTTCAGTACCATAGCCAATTGGCACAAATGTACAACTACAAGACAAATAGAGTAAATACTGCAAAAGACTCCAAACAAGCTTATCATCACACATTTTGCAGGCTTACATGTAGAGCAGCATGTAGAACAGAGACCTATATTGAATGCATTAATGATACCAGGTTTCTTTTCCTCTCTCGTCATAGTGGATGATCTCAACACAGCATTAAAACTGAAGGGGTTTCATTTCATGACAGCACGGTACAACACAAAACAACATGAGCAACAAGTGTGTCGATAGTGCGTCACACAGAGACCGCTGCTGCTTCCCCCGCCTGTTACCAAAACTCCCCTGAACCCCGACTGATTTAACTTCTATCCTGAAATGACACTGACAGTTTCCTTTTCAGTTTAACCACATCGAGCGTCAGTCACTTCCCCCTGACTGAAGCTGAGCAAGCCTTTCCAGCCGTCCACTTCCCTGTTTGCACTCATTCAAAGGGAGTTTACGTCAAACTGCCCCAACGAGCCCTGTGACATCATGGAAGTGCAAATAGAAGCTCCTCTTTCTGTAAGGCACAGGTTTATTATTAATCACCTCACACTGTGCAAAACCAATCGCCTTTGACTGGCTCTGATTGGGACAATAAATCTATGACAGTGGTAATGTTTAGTACGGCTGGGAAAAACCCAAATCAGTGGGTGGTAGGGATGGGCGATATGGCTTTAAAATAATACCACGATATTTTTGGGCCATATCCTGATACACAATATACATCCCAATATTTTGAAATCTCCTCTAAACCACTGTTAACTACTAACATAAATAATTGTCAAGTGCACCACAGTTACAAATGAAGCAACTACTGCCATAAAATACTTAAATAAAAAAGTTATAATAACGTTTAATAAAATACTGTTATGATGTTAAATAAAGAACAAGTTAAATGAAGAACTGTTATAGTAAAGTAAAATGAAGTATTGTTTACATTAAAATTAGTGCTTTGATTTTAAAGGACCTGGCTCGTCTTGGGTCAAAGTCTTGATGTTTTTGTTGTGCTCTTGAAGCTTCCAGTCAAAAGCTGGATGTTAACGTTAGCAGACAGTTAAACTGTAACCACAGTATGAGGATTCATCCAGTGCGAGCTGGAAACAAACTAATAGCTCTCCAGTTCAGAGATTCATAGTATTTTCACATTATAGTCGTGCTCTAGGGTCGCAAAATGTGACTAAATTGTCATGGTCTTGAGCTCTGCAAAAGCCCTGCTTTTTGTGTGTGTGTCTGTGAGAGGCAAAGAGCTCTAGGAGAGAGAGGAAGACATTAAACGCTGTAGTTAGTGTCTTGTGCGGATTCCCCACTTTCAGTATTGCTGTCCAGCTCCTCCATGTTTGTTTGTTATGGTTCCGTGTGTTGTGTAGATGCTATAGATATTATATAATTATAAAAAAATATTTTTTTCAATATTTTTTTAATTTGTCAGGCAGTATATTTCGTCATATTGCACAGCCTTAGTGGGTGGCAGTGGGCAGCCTGTCACCTGCTCTTTACAGAATGCTCTATTAGTTATGTGAATATGCATGTGTCTGATTACTCAACACAGTGTACTGCAAAGTGATGTCACATTGCATCGTGGCAAAAGCTGAACAAACTTTAAGGTTATTTTGCCATGCGACCCTGCATTGTTCTACCAGAGCCTCTGCATCAGCATCCACACTTCACCAACACAAGAAGAAACCAGGTTACTTAGACATATCAGGTTTTTCAGGATACCCAATAACAAGTTCACATACAAACTGTAGTAACCTGGATACTGTAAATCTACATATACACGCAGCAGGTCAGTCACAAGGTTCATACACAATTTGGACAATACATTTTCATGACCTTGGGGCAATTTTTAGAGACCATACATTCTGAAACAACCATCAATACTCCTTATCAGTTCTTTTCATTAATATGTAATAATTTTCTTAAATATATATAAAAAAAATAATGAATTCAGGATTAGGATTAGAACTGAATATTTAAATATAACTTAGGGACTTATACTTTATATTTTGAGATAGGGAAGGGGCATCCAACTTAAAATGGCTGTATTTTTTGTTCATTATACGAAGACGTGCCAGCCAGTTTGGAAGGCATGTTTTCTTTGAAAAAATGGCCTTTTTTAAATTTTAGGTAATTTTTTTTTAATTTCTTTTTAATTTTTTTAATTTCTTTTTCTTGGCAATTTCTTTTTTTAAAAAATATATACTTTTTTATTGGTGATTTATTGAAAAAAAATTAAATTTTTTTTTCTTGAAGGTGACTTTGAAGAAAATATTATGGATTTTTGTTCTTCTTTAAAATGTCAAAAAATCAAAAACTACCCAAATTTAACACAGCCAGACACTGTGAAAACAGAAATTTTTGTTTAATTTTTACATTTCTGATGGTCCCTGAACGCGTGTGCTATACGGGTACATCTATTTTTCCAAAACCTGGATATTACTATTTGTAAATTCCATGACTTTTCCAGGTTTTTCACGGCCATACTAACCCTAAGTCTTTTCAAAACCGTAACTTACATAATTTAACTTCTGTTACGGTTCTGACAAACCATGGCTCACACTGAACATCCACTGTTACATTCATGGTTTCCCGCTCACCTGATGTCTACTTAACCTGCCTATCCTGCCAGTCCCAGGCACACAGTCTCTCTCTGCTCCCTCGCCACACACACTAACACTAAACTCTTCTGTAGAGGCTGTGAAACACTCGGCTGTTTTGTGACAGTGTTTACATTTAGCTTTATTTGACCTGTGTTGTGCCCTTATGATCAACATGGCATCTTTTTAATTGTTTCTTATCTGCATTTGTCCAGGATTTAAGTCGGTGTGTGTCTCTGACTGTTAGTGCAGGGTTGATTACATTGCTTAAAACTGCTCGGTAGAACAACGTCAACTCAGCTTATGAAATAAACCCATACAGTAACTCTGACTAGTTGTGTTTGGACCTGTGGAGCTGGATCCTTTGTTGTATGTAAGAGCAGGCAGGATGTGGACTACAGCAGAGCAAAGACATGAGCTCCCCTAAATACATGATTTGTGAATTTATTTGGGATTGGGGTGGGGATGGATGGGTGTCTCAAACATTGGTAATATGCTATTTTTACCAAGCACTTCTATTTTTATGTCTTGGTCATCATGGATCATGCATGAAATCAGGCTCTATTGATGCATGGTTTGTGCATGACAGTGATTCATTACTTATTCAATCCAACACTAAAAAGATGAATGTAATGTCTGTTTGTAGTGTTCCAAACATTGAAGATATGAGTTTTAAAAATAAAACAACCAGGGTCCAAAATTAACACCTGCCAAGCGCCAAATGCAGGTAAATTTTCCTTCTGGAATGTGAATCAAGGATGGCTTATTTAGAAGACTACGGTTTAGTCATAGAGCTGATTAGATCGCCTCCAATAGATTAAGTTAATTTAAACAGGTAACCGTCATCATGTTCACTTTCTGATGTTTATAACAAAACAATTTTCATGAAAATCGGTGCGGAATTATGCCAGTTACAGTCAATTTTGTGGTGAAATCTGCATCTCTCAGAGAAATGTCAAGCTGGGGACACACTATTTACATTTCTACATCTATATGCCAGACTATCAAAGATACCACATTCACACCTACTGCCAATTTAGAGGCGCCCATTAACCTACATGTCTTTTGAATGTGGGAGGAAGCTGGGGATACCAGACAAAACCCACACAGACACATAGGGAACATCAAACTCTACACAGAAGGGCCTCCTCACCCAAAGTCCTAACCTCGCCCCAACCCGGGTTCACACGTGGGACCCTCTTACTGTAATGCGACAGTGCTAACCACCACACCACCGTGCCACCCCTGTACAGAAATATTCATGTGATAAAAATCTATGTTAATGGTCTCCACTGTGTTTTGGTGCTGTTTACAGGAACCCTAGTTCTAGGGTTTCTCTCTCTCTCTCTCACACACACACACTCTCTCACACACACACACACACACACACACACAAACACACACACAACCACACACACACACACCCACCCACACACACACGCACGCACTAGGGCTCAATTATTTCCATGACGCTAAAACATGGACAGAATCGTAGTTTGACAACAAAAAAGGAACCATCTGTAAAATACAGAATATTGTGGATTTTCCTACCATGACCTAAGCCCTATGAACCAACACTGCTTCTGTCCTCTGCTCTCTGTCTCAGTGTTCCACCGAGGGCGGGGTTCAGCTGCTCCACACATACTGGGACCACTAAGTCACGTCAGGGCAGTAAATGCAATCAGCCAGCTGATCTGTGCTCCTGCTCTGCTCTCTGAGACTTGGCTCAGCTCTGCCGGGTCTGTCTTTAACTTGAATGTCAGCTGGTTTGACCATGGAGGTGCGAGTCACAGCTCACTTGACCACAGTCGGTCAGTCTGGCTGGGTCAAATGGTGTCCTTCTGTGCTCACTGGTGGTCCAGAGACAGCATCTCATTTTTCTGCATCCAGCTAGCTGTAACTCCAAACTCTTGTGTTCAAATGCACTGCACTGAAACGACCCAGATCTACACTTGATGCATGACTACCATGCTTCTCAAAATAGGCTGTTAACACCTTAAAAATACATGTACGAAAACAAAATTAATTAGATTAATATAAATTATGAGGGAAAATACTTTGCACTTCTACACAATTACATGAAAAATATCAGTTTTCAATACCACTCCCGATATCACAGGGAAATATTCCAAATTGACCTTGAGGGCTGAAAGATAAATATAATAAGGCTATAACATGAGAACTTCTTTCCCTTTGGTCAGTAGCAGAGAACAGCGGTATGAACATTAAGGATAAGAGAGAGCAAGAAAGTTCAGCTGGTAGCGGTGTATCGATGTTGCTGAAAAAGAGTACTGACACCATTTCAAATATTCATGATCCTATCGATAATCCCACATTTTTGACAGCACTACTTCAGACAAGGTTACATTACTAAAGCTGCATTAGAAAGCTAGAAGTCAGGTTACAGCAAACAAAAACAGTTTTACTAAAAACATGTGTTTATAGTCATGATAAAATTAGCTCCTATCTGTCTTCTATCGCCCTTGCCTAACCGTGACAGGTAAAAGGCAAGACTCAGGGTCTATTATGAATGCAGAAAGATGTTTTAGAGACTATTCAAAATAGTTTTAAACTGTATAAAAGCTAAAAAATCACCATGATGATTTGATAACAAATTTGCTAAAAGTCAAAACAGTGTTGCATAAGATGCAAAATCAGATTGAAAAGCTCCAGATTTCCCCCAGCAGAGCAGATTCAGATGCCAAACACCACCACTGATTTTCATCTGAGGTGATTTTCATCTATCAAGTAGATTTACTACAATATTCTTTGGTTACTCCAACTCACTTAATGGCAGCGGCTAAATGTCTATATGTGTTTTCCCTCCACAATCCATCTAATCATCAATTATCTATAATCATGTATACTATTGAGTGTCACACTACAGTTGGAACTGGGCAAAGGCATAGTGCACCATGGACAGGTCGCCAGATTATTACAGTTCTCCACAATAACTCGGGTTAACAAACGAAATGTATCAGCAAACGACACAGCAGACTGCTAAGTGTTAATGTCGACTGGAAGGTTGTGGCAAAGCTACAGGTTTACTGAAGTAATTCTGCTGCTTTTAGAGAACAGCTGAAACTACTGACCAACGGCCTGTCCATCTATACTGTGACACAATAGAGAGGAGGGAGTGAAGTCTCTCTGCCTGCCAACCTGGAAGTTAGCGTCGCCCTGGTTCCCTCATCAAAAAGCCTATGGGATGTCTCCATTGAATTTTGGATCATTGCAGCAAATAAGCTCTGTGGCAAACAAACGTTTATGGTACTTACAGGTTTAGTTCTGCAAGATAATTTTCACAAATGAACACCATTTTTGGGAGTTTTAAAGCCTAAATGCAATTGCCAGAAGTGAAACCCTAATGTTAGGCTAAAAAGAAACTACACTTCCATTCCAAAACCTTACGTCACCACCACAACGAAGCTGTGAGGCCGCATACGGCGAGGCATGGCGTGATGATGCGAGTCTCATTTAGCCATTTGTTAGCAACTGCAATTTTTAAGACACACAAAAGCTTCAAAGTTCACAGTGGGGTATTTTAGGTCGTAGAACAAAACTCTAAAACTTGTGTTAACCACAGACTTTATTTAAAGCTTCTTACCAAAACGCCATTCAAAAAACCAACTGACTATGAGGTATCATTTACACAGCAATAGTTCTTGTATGAAACGTTAAAAACTTTGTTGTAGTTTGGTCTTATGTTCTCACATCAATGGTTTGGGGCTTGAAAACAAACTTTTGAAACCGGGTTCCAGAGTGTCATCTTTTGAAAATGCCACCCCGTCTGTCGCTGTGTAAACTGGCAATGTTTGTATCCTGTGAGAATGATGACATCACAGCCACGCTTTGTGCATGCAGGTAATGTTCTTCTACAGGGGCGATCACACCAAGACACATTACTTGAAAAGCATTGCCAGAAAAAAGCATTGTTTTCCTATGGTGCAGCGCGCCCGTTGGGGGCTCCTCTCTTTGTTCAGCGCAACATGTTTTTTTTGGCAGTTTTTGGGTGTGCATACAGGTTAAAATATTCATGCAGTATGCACATGCAGCCCCACTCCACAGGTGCTCCCAGCTGTTGTCCAGATGCACCTCCAAGGTGTTTTTGGAGTGGTCGCCCCTGGGAATTGTGTGACGAGGGAACCTGAGGTGCTGAAATGCTAACCCCTTCTTTAGGTTTTAGGAGTTTTCTCTGGTCACAGAATTTCCTATTTATCATATAATTCTTATAACCTAGGTGGATGCAAACGGTTTAGAGACACCAAAGTTTATTCAAAAAGCATTAACATTGTATATTTTAGCACTGCACTGCTAACAAACTGCAAACATGCTTGCATGTCTTGTAAAAAATAAAAATAAAAAAAAATACTTGCAGGAAATGAGCAAAATCCACCATCCTAATGCTGGTAAAATATGTAAGTGGCTCCCAGAGTTGCTTCATTCACTCGCCTAATAAACAATAGCTATCTGTTGAGTGGCTGGTGGACTTTTAATCAACCAGCACAGTGGCAGGTGGACAAAAAAGTTCATTTCTGACCCTGATGAGTTGTCAAATGATGCTGTAAGTGTGCAGCAGGGTGACTGAGGGCGCCGTTTAAATGGCCAATGTGTCAACTTTAAGAAAAGCTTCTGTCATGTAGGAGTTGAGTTAGGAAGGCTGCCCATTACACGACAGGCATGTTTATAGTAAACAGGCTCAGTTTCAAAGCATTTTGGTGTCATTTTCTCTCCATACACAACCGAGGGATGTTTCTGTGATAACAGGCTCTGAGAAAACTCAATATCAAACCATTGTGTACGTGGTGTACAACTCAACATTTCATAAAAATATAATACGTGGGAAGCTCTGAATAAACACAAACAACGACCTCGTAACACGCTCAACCGTGCCCTGTAGCCCCACTGTGGACACCAACACAAACATGGGCGTTTCTCGGTCGCTGAAGCTGCTAACCACACTGGCTTTGTCGAACACAAAGTGCCCCTCCAGTCGGCTCAGCTGCAGCTAGCATGGCTACCAACTTCCCACTCAATACTCTCCACAGCCCAAACTAGGTGACCAATACAGAGGTCAAAAACCAGCCAGCACCCACATATGACACACAAAGTATGCTCAGCGCAGACTTACCTTTTATAACATTACTAAAAATCGTGGCTCTGAAGTCTTCTTTGGCCTTCTGATCGAAGTCCTGCCCATGGATAATGCGCATCTGCTTGAGGAAAGTGGACTTGCCGCTCTCGCCTGCCCCAAGTAATAAGATCTTTACTAACCTTTTTACATACGTTTTATCGCGATTAATACACTTATCTATCTCTTTAGACTTCCGTAACTGTTCTGCCTCGCCGCTTGTGAGGAGACAGTTAGGAAAACATACAGATAAAACGGAGCGGGACGGCAGGAAATCCGCCATCTTTGAAACAACTTCATCGATACAGCGAGGAGGGCTGAGCTCACCCCAGCCCGCTGCTGCCTTCAGGGCCCGTAGGAATCCACTGAGATGAAGCTCTCAGCGCAACATTCACAGTTTAACCATCGACACTCAAAGAATCTGATTTGTCGATAATATTCAAAAGTCAAAATTTCACCAAGAATGAACAATATTTAATTGGTTTGGTCATTATTTTAGCTAAAGTTCACATTCATAAAATACAGTTGAAAGAAATTGCCCTTGCATACCACTTTCATATGTTAAAAAATATCAAAATAAAAAATAACCCAAACTATTAATTTATGCACATTGTACAACTATATAACTAATCAGGTAAACCCCTGTGTATGGTCATACCCTCGTCTATTTTATTTTTATTTCACTTGATTTTTTTTATTTTATTTTTTATTTTATTTTTGTCTGTCTGGTTTTGTATAATGTCGTCACTACGTCCATTAACAAAGTATTGATGTGTACTTATTTGTCTCATTATTTTCATTTAAAAAACGGTGTCATTACTTGCCACTGTATACCCAAATTGAATGTACTGACTACTGAATGTAGGCTACTGTTTTAAAAACTGTTAATAAAAGGTAAAACAAACAAAAAACTTTAACGATCGAAATCTAACCTGTCAATACTGAACTATAGCTAAACTAAATCCATGTAAAAAATGTTGTGTGGGAACTGGGCGATATTTTTAAACCAGCTGCCTAAACTGAATTCTGACCCGATTACACATAAATAACATGTAAAATAGTGAAGTATCTTCACCCAAAATATAACCAAAGGAATTCACAAAATACAAGTCTACCGTTTTTGTTTTTTTGATCTGTGATTTCTGCATAAATCATTAAAAACGAACTGTGGTGTGTGCTCAGCATATCATAAGCTATTTAATGAAGTTCAAATGAGCCTCTTTTGTCTGTTACTGTATATCTTATTTGCGTCAAACAATTACATTTTTTTGTAAGTACCTGAACGCAGCAAAAGTGAGAGCTACAGTGGCGGGTGAGGCACGCTCACGACAAAGTACTTGAGCGCGCCTGTACTTCAATGTTTGGGCGGGTCGCACAGATTTCTGTAGCAACAGCTTTTGTCTTTTTTTCTGACTTAGCTGGAAAGATATTTCAAAACATCTTCTTCGCCAAACTGTAGCCCACTGTTGAAGGCAAAAGATGAAAAGTTTGTAATTTCAGAATTGTGATATACAGTAGGCTAGGCGCCCATGACACCATGACTCGATTTACCTGTTGGGGTCAGGGTCAAGAAGCAACCACCTGGCCTAAGGTTTATGTGGTTTTGGTATTGGATAAAAATCTATGAAGAATTTTCTCAAACCACTTGAGACATAAAAGGCCCCCTGGTGTTTGAGGGCCCCTAGGCAGTTGTCCATTTCCATATAAAATTCTGATTTGTAGGCTAACTCTGAGTCATGACTTGGACAGCCATAATTAACCTGTTATGTCTTACCATGTCATAGGGTACTTGTGAGTTAGAAAGACAGAATGACCTGCAGTTATGATTATTATTAAGTAAAACAGATTCTGCACATAGACTATAATCAATGGACAAAGACATTAGCCATTGGTTTGTGTCTCCAGTTCTGGCATCTTGTTTTTTTGTCAGAGGTGACCATATTCGGGTGAGAGTGTGGAGCTGTGGAGGAGCGAGGGGTGGATCTGACGGAAAGCCGTGGACACTATCATTATATAATTGACCTGGCTGTTGTAATTCCACTTTTGGCTACTATGTTAAATTGGCTTCAAAATCCGGCAGTGTTCTGGGGGCTTGTTTCTTAGACTTTCAGTATTTATACTTCCTTGGGTCACATGATCGCAGCCTTCCCGATTATGTGGGTTATGCTGTGTTTACATGGGCTCAGGCAGACAGAAAATGGACAACACCATCTGAGCGGCACGTTAGAAACAATCAAACAGTCCCACGAATGGCAGAGTCGTAAATCGTAACATTCGTGGTGACTTTCAGCAATGGTGATGCATTGTATTGTTTACAAAGAATGGGGTAATATATATTATATAAAATTATTTAATCTAATTTTTCTAATCCAGTAATTGTCTATGCATTTTCACCTTAGTGAAGGAGCGACTTACATCCTGTTGAAAATTCCATTGCGGACAATTGTAAAAAGTTCAAATATTAAAATTTTAAATGGCAATGCAAGTTACCGTTGCTGGTATTCTCTGCTGGCCTCACCTAATTTTGCCTTCTTGCATTTGTCAACTAAAATGATTTTTAGTTTTCCATCTACTGTCTTCTTGGTTCGACTAAACACAGCATTATGAACAAATGAGTTAGTAGGAACAGTGCATGAGAACATCCTGGTTAATTAAACTACTTATAAAGTCTTTGGTGATTGTGACACACTCTGGCCTCCATACATAGCCAGCTAAACTAAATGCTTGACTTTCACTGGGACCTATCATGGCTCTCTTCTCACAGAGGGCTTTTCTCTCTAACGGCTCGGGGCAGAGGCCTCCTTTAGCTGATTGGTGGATAAATCCATCCTTCCCATCCTCTTTACAATCCCCACACAGCGGGAGTGTGTTAAAGTCTGCTACATCCACTCACTTCTCTGTCAGCAGCTAACTGGAATATTTCACACAGGATTTGTCATTTTTTGGGGGGTTTTTTGCATCTGATTAGGACTCCATCAATCCGCAGATATGACAATTAGAACAGCCCGTCCAAACCGGGGACAACATTTCTGGCCCCGCATGCACTGCTTGAAAAAGGTGGGTGGATATCATTATCATCATAATCATCATCACTACTGGTTTTATTTAGCGCTTGCTGCTGTTAAAACATAACATTTCTGGATCACACTGAAATTTGATTTTATTCCACAAAGAATTGAAACACAGAAGCTGTGGAAGAACAAATCAAAAGCCAAAAAAAGGGGGGTTTTCGGGATAAATCTTCCCTGACTCAATACTGTCACAGATAGATTATTGTTCACATTTTCAGTTATGTATATATTCATTTGTATAAGATTTACACATCATATGTTTGCCACCAGAAGAGCAGGGGCTTGTCAAAGACCATTTCTAATTCCACTCTAAAGCCAATTAGCTGTGCCGCTCTGCTGCCAGCTGTCACTGCAGTCAGTATTTACTGTACAGTTAAGCAGTAGAGCCTGACCTCACCAGGTACCCAACCACTTGTTAATATTAACTTCAGACTCTCTACCACACTGAGGCAAACGAGAAAAGGACTGGACTGAATCCTAACCCTAACCCTAACCCTAACCCTAACAGAAAAAGAAAAAAAAACTTTAAGTTTATTTGATTACAATGTGAAAGGAAGCAGATAAATGGGGAAAAAAGGAAATTATATTTAAAATATTACATTGTGAGGCAGTGACACCCAATTTACAGTCCACAGGCCAAATATGGCCTCTGAAAGGGTGTTGTGTGGCTCTCCAACCACTTTCTAATTCAAAATAAAAATAAATTGATACTGAGAATTATTTCTGTACTTTTAATAATCATAAGGTGCTACAAAAAAGTGCCAGTGGAGGATCCCCCACACCTCTGACAGAGGTCCTGGCTAAGCCTCTAATGTCCTAAAATCCAAGAAATGTTCTAAAATCCTAAAAAATGTTCTAAAATCGTAGAAATGTCCTAAAATTCTAAAAGTGCCCCAAAATCCTAGAAATGTAGTAAAATTCCAGAAAGGTCCTAAAATTTAGAGATGTCCTAAAATTCTAGTATCATCCTAAAATCCTTGAAATGTCCTAAAATTCTAAAAATGTCCTAAAATTCTAGAAACATCCTAAAATCCATAATCATATAAATATCCTATATATGTACCTATAAATACCATAACCCAAAAAATACCATACTCCTATAGATGTCCCAAATCCTAGAAATTACCTAAAATCCTTGAAACGTCTTAAAATTCGAGTTTCCTAAAATCCCAGAAATGTCCTAAAATCTTAGAAACGTCATATAGTCTTAGAAATGTCCTAAAATCTGAGAAAAATCCTAAAATCCATAATCCTATAAATATACTATAAATGCACCTATAAATACCATAATGCAATAAATACCATACTCCTATAGATGTCCCAAAATCCTAGAAATGACCTAAAATCTTAGAAACATCATAAAGTCTTAAAAATGTCCCCAAATCCTAGAAACAAGTATGGGGCTGCTACAACTGGCCCCTGGCTTTCTGTCATTTCACAAATGAGATCCCTGAGCAGAGGCAGTTGCCTTTTTTCAGTGCTACGTGTTTGTGGTGTGTGACTTTATTCTCTCATTAATTTATGCAAAAATAACACAGACATGTCTTTCATTTAATCTAAAAACCTGTTTACACAGTAATGAGAGTATGAAGGAGAAACTTTGCCCTGAGAGGAAGCATTTCTAAGTTGTGATGTTTTGGGAAGTGAAAGTGAGCTGATCACATGTCACTGAGGAGTTAACACACTGATTTACATGTAAATCATCACCCATAGTCACCTCACAGTGGTGACATGATTTAATAATTCACTGAAATACACGGACTGAACAGAGTATTTCTGTAAAATCATCTCTAATCAAATGTAAGAGTGTAATGTGCATTAATGGGAGATGATCACTGGCAACATGGACAGCCAATTGATGGGAGTAAATGCAGTAGTGTCTGCGAGTGTCTGCCAAACTGTCACCTAAAGTGGAAAATATTACATACCTTTAAACTTAATGAAAAACTGTGTTGTAAGTATGTGATAATCTGAGTTATTATGTTTGAAAATATCGATGACTAAATCTCAACTGTTACCTTACTGAGGGAACCTGGGTCAAAATGTATATTTAATCCTGTAAGTATTTCAGTATTATTCTTACATTGTGCTTATTAAAAAAATTGTGCTTATTTTTAAAATCAAATATTCAAAAATTAACTGTCAGCGGGGGGCAGGTAATGTTCAAAATGCTTTAGCACTAAAAAGCAGAAACATTCAAAACAAACACAATAGATAATAACAAAATTTAGGAAAGAAAGTAGCATAAAAATTACAGCTTAAAGATGTAGAAATATAGAAGTGTAAAAACATAGTACTGTATGTTTACAAGATCTTTGAACAGGCAGTGGAAAACTGAAAGGTTTTGATCATTCATTGCAAAACTGCAATGGAAACCCCTTTTTAGTCTTTTCTAGGTCACATGATATGGCTACGTGCTCGTCAGTAGGAACTGGCTCCCTCATGATGCAGCAGGAGCTGCAAGAGCTGTTATTACATCACATAACTCTTCAAAAGTTGAGCGGATCATCTGGAAGTTTTGAATCCACAATTCCTCTGTGACATCATCACTATCACCTCCCAGAAATCCCTCATACGTGGTCACTCCCACGTATCCCACTCACTTGTATTTCCATTATGGCTCCATAACTCGCCTACGTAGCCTTGGATTGGAAATAATGACGGTTAGTGTGGTGGCTGCAATAGAAATAAAGCTGCTAATGTTATGAACATCCATCACCATGTTTCTTGGAATATTATCACCAGAGGAGAAGTCAGACATCACTCAATGGAAACAGTCATCTCGTAATAGTGTTTTATCAACATTTCAAAAATATCACTTAAGTTTTGTTCAAATCTGTAATGGAAACCTGCCTTACACACGGCGTGTGCAGACCTCAAGTTATCTGGAAGTTAATACCAGATCTATGGCACACAGGAACTGAAAGCTACTTTTTTATGTCTGGTTCTGACTGGTGGGACACATTGAAGAAACCTGTCCCAGATTATCTAAGAGCTTTGGATGGCCCGTAACAAAGCGGCATATCAGAGATGGATGATGGCCCTAAACCATTCAGTGCTTTGATAAGTCAGTGCTTTGAAATTATTTCTTAGATGCATAGCAAGCCAGTACTATGTAGCGAAAACATATAGCAAAAGGCTTTTCCAAAAATTGTTAGAAAAATCAAGGAGCCCTATACTGGCTGTTGCAGGCCATATTCTGGCCTTCATCGTGGCTCAAAAAATGTGAAATCCACAGAAAAAAATGGTGAATAAAGTTTATAAAATATATGAAAAAATGCAATATAAGACAACAAAAATAATCTAAAAAACAATATGAGAAATATGACATCCAGAAATAATACAATGCGTGTTGTTATGCTTTGATGGCTGTGGGATCAAAAATTGCAGTTTGAATGGGTTTGAATAGTAACTCTTTTGCACTTAACAGTATGAATGTAACAGTTTAGTTTCCACGGTGTATTTTAGACTTATTGTAGGAGCTGAGCTGGAAATTCACAGATTAAATAAAAATATTTAATCTTGCCAAAATGTATGCCATATGCATGAACATAGACAAAATTATCAAACAATGAAGAATGAAAAGTGCCTAAAATGCAACAAACAGTCCCTGAGGGTTAAACATTTTGGGGTTCCATACACAATAGATACATTACTAAATGACTACACATACATGCCAGATGAATAGGCTTTGTACTTTTAATGTAGATTGTCATAACGCCATTGCATTTGATCACACTGAGGTGCTAAAGTCGAGTTGGTAAAACACTATGATCCTGTCAGCTCTAATTCTTACCTGTTCCGATGGCCTTAGTGTAACATGGGGTGTAAATGACTGGGAACAAATATGAAAATCAAAGAATCATCAGTCTTTTAGTGATTCAATCTGTTTTAAATCCAGATTTTGTTTTCCTTGTTGAGACTGTGAAACTCAACTTATTTACAATTTATTTGTTTGCCAAATCGATCACATGACGTTACCAGTGTCTGTGTGGTGGCTGATGTCTCTTTTTTTCCTGAATGCTGCATGGACATCGTTGCTCCCCGTTGGATTTCAGCTGGAGGCCATCATGGTGGAGATGCAGACTGGGATCAAGAGCTCAGAGCAGAAGCTCAATGTCACCACCATCCCTCATGTCATCACAGGTGAGACTATGACACACAAACACTTACAAATCCTGAGAAAATTGCTGACCTTCTCAAAGTGTTCAGTTCTTTGAAGTTAATTTAATGTTCCACTTTTTGAGAGAATATTGTAGGGTTATTACAATTTGCATAATATCAGCTTCATACGGTGCTATAAGAAAATAAAGGTGTGTAAAAGCTGTTGATGATTATGTAATGATGAACACATAGACACACACTGAATTTTTTCGCCTACTGTACAGAGGTTTTTAGTCTCCTTTAGCTTATTGTTTTGGCTTTCCAGCTTGTACATTTCAACAGAAGACTAACAGACTACTGTGGTTAACACAGCCAAGAGCCAAAAAGAAAAGCTGAAAGGATTATCCTAACTGCAAAAGAATCATTTGCACATCGATTACTCACTATGTGTCACCTTAAATCTGTAGAGAAAGTTTTTTTCTCACATGCCTCTATGAAAGGAGAATCCAAAAACACGTTCTTGACTGTTCTTCATGAATTGACCTATCGCTAAGCCCCGTTTTTGAATGCCATGAGCCAATCATATTTCGTGTGGCTACACAAGCACTTGGACATCCTGCTCGCACACTTCCACTCCCAAATGCATCAAAAATCTTATATTTTCCTGTGATTTTATTTAAATGCATGTAGGTATAACTTAAAAAGTGAATGATGTGCATGGGGTAAACAAGGAGTGTATTTTATCCCGTTCCCTAAACCTCACACAAACAAAGTGTCTCCTTTGCATTAGGCTTTGTGGCAGACCACACAGTCAGCTTAACGTAAAGAAGATAAACAATGATGTCTACATTTGTTCTAAGGTAATGCAACATAGGGTGACCTCTAGCTCATCTAGTAAAGTGAGCGCTCCATCTGACTGAGACCTCTGCAGTGGCCTGGATTTGAGTCCAGCCTGTGGCTCTTTACTATCTGTCATTTCTCCTTTTCTCACCCACCTTTTCTGTCTGCCTCTTAACTGTCCTGTCAATAATATGCCCCAAAATAATCAAAAATAATAATCATTCTCTTTTTTAAAAGGCAACATAGTGTTAGCAAAATTTGCTGCAGTCACAAGTATATGTAAGTTCATACATTATGTCGGCAACCTTGCAGCAAACTTTACCAACTTCAGCTTCGTAACATTATCTCATCATGTCATTGGTTCAACTCAGTCTCAGTATTTTTGTTCTTTGATGATCAGACATCAGTGTTGAATGCAGCAAAATGTTGTAGTTAAAGCCCACCTAACTGAACTTAACTTAGCTGTAATGTTACAGAAAGCAAAGGCTGGCTAACGCTAACTCCACAGCATAGTGAAGACCCTTTTGATGGCTTCTGTGGGAAATATGAGCTTCTGTTCCCAAAAGTTCTGTACAGCATCTTTGGATAAGTCTGTGACACTGACAGCCGTCATTGTTTATAGGCAGCGCGCCAACAGTTTGTCCGAGTGAATTAAGTGATCGGGACTTAGTCATATATCAGTTGAAGACATTGGGGTCCACGCAGCAAAACTACATCAAAACATCTACAAACTCTACAATACACAGTGTAATCTAAGTTTCCTTTATCCAGTTGAATACATTTTCACAAAAATATTACAAAACAAATCAAAATTTTTGCACAAATTTAAAGTAACACTCAGTGAGTTATTGATATACAAATGGTGATTTCGCAGGTGAATTATTCCTTTGAAAATGATTCCTGAAAATTTAGTAGGTTAGGCACCAAAAGAGAGTAATTCCTATGTTCTGTGTTCCTCAAGTTACAAAGGAAGAGTGACGCACTGTGCCACAGGGCACAAAGGAAAGGAATTAACCAGCACTCATTTTTTTAAGGCACTGTTTTTTCTTTGATTAATTATTCAAAATGAACATGTTACTTTTACATCCCTAATTTCTGAATCTTATGTCCATGTTCTCTGAGATGTAATTTTAGGTCTTGTCTTGCTTGACAGCAGTAGTGTAGTAGTAGTTGATGAGGTGGGTGTACTTCACAGTAGATGGGCAGGTAACCAAGGAGGAAGACGGCTATACTCTCCTTTATTTTTAACAGCTTTTTGGCTGTTAAGAGGGTACACACTGAACTTTCGGAAAAAGAGGTATTTCTACCTATGTGTACCCATCTTTACCCTCCTATACACCACTGCAGCAATGCCAACTCTTGTTTACTGCATCATCTGCAGCACAGACTGCGTGAAGACAGTGGCAGGCTGCCCTGCTGTCTAAGCTGCTAACACCTGGGCTAAATAAGGCAGGCCACAATAGGATGAGACCTGGACAGTGCTTTAAGAGCCAAAGTGGCTTTTTAATCCAATCAGAGAGCAGCGAGGGAAAGGTCACCATGGATACATGGGTTAACCCCTCCATGTGAACTCAGGTGGTGTGTGAGTGTGAGCAGCTCCTCCTGTGAGTAACATTTTTCTAATGACTGGGTGGTGCAGCAGCAGCACTGTGATGCATCAGCTGCAGTTATTAATGTGTGCTGTCATGTCTCCTGGCTGATGCTGCCTGGTGTTTTGTCCTCCATCGTCCCTGCTATTAACTGGAGATGTGACGTCAGGTGCACCTAAATGAAAGGTGGTGGAAACACATTATTGAACTTAACTCTGAGTTTTTAGGTCCTTAGTGACCCATTAACCCCTTCAGATCCCCTGTCCGCTCTAATGTACATAACTTTACTAGCATGTCTAGATCTATGATTGCTGTCATCTGACTCATTTGACCTTTTTTGTTGGATGTTTGTAAGCCAGTCACAGTCTTCCAAATCATCTAAAGTGGACTACAGTAGAGCAATGCCCGCCTTTTTTTTTTTTTTTACCAGCAGCAGTGTAAGGAATGTTTTATTGCGTGAATTGCGTGAATGGAGCAAATTAGTTTGATTTCTTTCATCAAACACTGGGAAAAGGCAAAGAGCAACTTAACAAGAAATACCCCAGAAATGGCAAAAAATTAATAGATTAGTTATAAGTTATTTCTAAAAGAGCTAGTAAATATTTCCAGCCATATTTAAAATTAATTAATTAATTTATTTATTTATTTATTTTTTGCTAATTTTCAGGTAATCTATTTGTACTTTTTACTAATTTCTTCCAAATATTTTTAATAATTTCTCTACAACATGAAATGTTGTATTAGTTATGAATAAATTAATGAATTATTCAGCACATTAATCATCAGCTGCAATTATCAACTTGTAGTTAATGCAACATGGCTTTTTGCATCATTCGTTGTCATTCTCATGCTCAAATTATCATAGTAAGTTATTTGAGAGACTTCTTCATGTTCAGAGTTGCTGTCTTTAGGAGAACTTTCCAATATCAAGTCAAATTTCTGTTCTGGAACATCATGTTGTGACGAACCCAATTAGATTTGATCTATTTTGGCTTTAATATAATTCAATTAATTTAACATAATATTATGTAAGATTTTTTATTATTTTACTTTTAAATGAAAATGTTATCAACTTATATTTGATCATGTTTATTTATCAGTGTGTTAATTGTATTTATATTTATTACATTTTAACACAGTAAGGGACTATAATTCTCCTTGTGCCACACTCCAGACAGACACTAAATAATTTTTAAAAAAATAGAGCAATAATGATGATTTTCAACAATTTTGATACCAGAAATATGTAAAATACAGATAGTTTGAGGAATAACTGGAGTGCTTATTTGAGTAAAATAATGATTTGGACATGGAGGATGTAATATGTTTCTGAGTCTTTTTTAGACTACTTTAAGTGTACATAAGATGCCAGAGTGCATAAAACAGCATAAAAATAAAGCTTGTTTATCAAAAAGAGTACCAGTGGGGGATCCCCTGTCCTGAAAATCCTAGAACTATCCTAAAATCTGAGAAACATCCTGAAATCCTAGAAATGTCCTAAAATTCAAGGAACGTGTCATTTTGCAAAAGTATATAGACAAAGTAAGTTGAGTGTCTCTGCTATACTGGTTGCAAGGGCTTTTATCTGGAGTGTGTATCATTTGTTGAGTGTGTGCAGTCTGTGCAGTGATTGACTTCTTATCTCTAACCCCTCACAGGTCAGGACATCATTGCATGGATCACCAACAAGATGAAGAGCACCACAGAAGGTACAATGCTATAAAAACTAAAGACTGTTTACTAAAACAGGACATCTCTGCCTGTCAGTTCTCTTAAAGAGAAAACTTATTCATGTGTCATTTACTGCCTCATGTCTTCATGTCCTCTTCCTGTGTGTGTTCCAGAGGCTCAGGTCTTTGGCACCATGTTGGTGGCCTATGGCTACATCTACCCCCTGCAGAACCACAAGAAGCTGGTCATGTGCAATGACAGCAGCCTCTACCGCTTCCAGGTAAAACCAAATCCCCACTTCTCCTCTGCTGCCTAAAGATGGATCAATGTTGCATCTGAAACAGGATTTGGAGAGTGTTTTCCCTCACTAAAGATAGACTCACTGACTGTGTGTGATGTCACCATAGTGAGCTATTGATAAGAGAAAACACGCTGTGGTGTTCAGATCAGGTTGTGTGTGATGTATCTCCCTTTTTTAAAACCGTTTGTTGAAGAAGGACATAATCCTAAATGTTTATTTCAATCTGATATTGAGAAGATGAGCTTATTTTAATTTCTCTTCTTTATTTTTTGGGATAGTTTTTGGTTTAAAGATAATTTTTAACTCCACAAAGTTCATGGCAATTATTTGCAAGTTACCCCCTTAAACCTGAGCAAATTGGCTTGATTTCTTTCAAAAACATGGGGAAAAAGGCAATGAGCAACAAAAGAAAATATGACCCAAAAATGAGCATGAGCTTAGTAAAAAGTACAAGAAAATAGATGTGAATATTTTCTCAAAGTGTCAACTTTGATGACCTGGGAATGAGAAGAGGCTGTATGCATTTAACCAGGTTTTACAGCAGCAGTCCCTGAGAGCATTTTCTGTAGCCAGCTTTTAAAACTGTTTATTTGTTCAAAATCATGCTTATGAGCACACAATCAGGAAAAGCCATTAAGTATGAATTTAATAAAACAATGGGCCTCATGCAACAACATTCCCTTAAATTCCCCTTTATTTCTTTGAATTCTCTGGTAAGAGAAAAAATAAGAGAAGTCAACTCCAGATGCACCAAACGCTCGAAACAATCCAAATTTGCTCTGACCAGGTGTGAACAATGCTGATTCCCACAGATCATAATTTGCCTGTTAGACTGGAGACATTAAGAAAAGATTGAAAGAAGGGGAACTTCTGCAGGAATGAAACTGATATATTGTTAATTAAGCAAAATAAGTATGATTTCAGGGAAATGTATTGAAGTATTAAAAGTTAAAAATTGTATGTAAAAATGTGAGTAAATTTACTTCTTTACAGTGTATCGCTGTTCAACAGAGACGCAAAGTAAATGAAACTACAATAAATGAATGTGATTGATCCAGTCATTAAAATTATAAAAATATTCCTCAAATGTAAAACTAAATGTTCCTTGTGTTGGGCAACACTTCGTGGACTATGAATGTGAGATGTTTTTCTCTTATCTTGGCACAAGTGTTTTTTTGATAAATCCCTAAAATCAATAGGTACCAAAAATTAGAACAAATCATGAATACAAACAAAAATAAGGGAAATGTGTTTGTATATTGTCTCTTGCACGAGGCCCATTTTTTAGATTGTGAATCATTAATTATGTCTCTCGATTGAACCCTTTTCAGACCCCATACTTCTGGCCAACGCAGAAGTGGGTTGCAGAGGACTCTGACTACGGTGAGTACAGTCTGTCACATTGATTAAAACAGGAGAATCAGGAACTTCAGTGAGTTTTTAGGATGAACTCTGAGTAACAAGACACATGGTCAAGCAACACCTCCGTTTTTTTGCTTGTCTATATTCAAATTCTGAAAATTACTTAATATTCATGGATGAGGAGCATGAATGAGCCACTCTGCTGTCCCTCAGCTCACTGACTACAAGCAAGGCATAAAAGAGAAGTCCAGACTAGCCTTTCAGATAACTCGATAAAACATGTAAAAATGATGGCTGTGGGTTTTTTTTGTTTGTTTGGGTTTTTTTTCACAATTTGGACAGATGTAGGCTGGTAGTTCCTCCTTATTCCTGCAGCCAGGGTAAAAACATTCTCTCTTTATATTAGACTCACATGTGAAACTGATTTCAGTCTGTTCTGACTATAAGTAAGATGTCAAAGAAGATTTTCCAAGTATTCACTGTGTACAACTATTTTAGTGTTTGCAACATCTGTGGTCATTCATGATTTTGTTGTCTTCTGACTGTAGCCATTTACCTGGCAAAGAGGAACATCCGCAAGAAAGGCATGCTGGAAGCCTATGAACAGGTAATGAACAATTACAAAGACTGTGTTTGTATGTGTGTGCTAGTGAAACAAATATACTTTTTGCAGTCTGTGTAAAGCTAAATGCTTTAAGCAGTACTACAGTGTACCACAATACACACTTCACAGGTTACCCCCCTAAAAATAGGCTATAAACTGCTTTCCCATTGCCCGTAGAGCTGTGTACATGGTTCTGCAGCAGAGTACACCTATTTGCGTGTGTGTGTGTGTGTGTGTGTGTGTTTTGGCGTGTCATGTTTGATGTCACAGACAAGCCTGAGAACAGGTTAGTAAACAGAAGAAAGCAGCATAGATGGAGGCCAGTGCTTGCCTTACGATGGTTACGTCTCTTTATTCAGTAGGCAAGTTTACATGGAGCCTACTTATCTGATTAGAATAGGTTTAAAAGACCAAACAGGTTAAACATAATCCATATAAAGACCTTAATCAGCTTAAACAAGTCCAAACTGATTCAAATTTCAACTGGTTGCAGAGGGGTAGTTTAGAACTCTTCATAAACTGATCAAAAGAAAATTTGTATCATGTAAACGATGAAGCTGATTCATCTCTGGCTGCATTCTGTCTGCACATGTTCCATGTGCTCATCTTCTTCTGCTCTTCATTGCCTCCAATAGAGTACATCGGTATTACGCTGTTGCTTGATTAAGAGTGTCAGAAAACAGCGAATACTCTAAATGCTTGAGTAGCTAGAGCAGCCCCGTAACCATAATAACTCACTTACCTGTCCAGGTGTGCGAGGGGAGAGGGAGAGAGCATTGTGCTGCTGTCTGAAGTTATCCGTTATTTACTCTTCACTGCGAAAAAAAATCCACTTGTGGCCTGAGAGTGTGTGAAAAGTGTCAATTGCGTTGGGAGCGCTGTCGAGATATTCAGAATTTTTGTGCATATCACACAGCTGCTCTGTCAACATGTGTCAGCGACATCCCATGTAAACAGCTGACCCGAAATCTTCAGTCAGATTGAGAAAAGGCATGAATGTAAACGCAGCTACTCTCTCTTTCAAACTTGATGCAGACTAATGTGGGTGGATGTTAGAGCGCTGCTTGGGTGGAGACAGACAGTATTTTGTGTTGGCACATCATTGCATCTCTCAGGGGCTAAATTTACCGCGTTCACCAGGGTGTTGTGTTTCCATCAATGCTGATTTAGAGTCAGAGGCAATAAAAACTCATGACTGCAGAGTCGTTTGACCCGAGTGTGAATGCATTTATAATCTTTCCCATTACGCTTAAAGGAAAGATGTTAGCGGATGTTAGTGGGTTTGGTGTTTTGGATATAACAGCTTCAAATCCCTGTCAGTATGGGCGGTCTTGCAGCAAGGTAAAGCATTGAAAATATTCTAAATATAGCGTAAACTTAAATTTTTTGAGGTGGTTTTAAACTAATCAGTGAAGCCAGAGTTTGCTCAGTGCTGTTTGATTATATGCACATGATGCAGCAGTTTTCTACCCTGAAGTTATTGTAAATTAACAGAATAAACCTGCTGAAAGGAGGAGTCGGACATACAGTCAATAAATGGATTCTCCCCCGGTGCTTGTATACAGGGACAGCGACAGTAGTGCAGTGAGATGGCCTAATCAAGCTCTGATCGCAGCTCAACTAAACTGTGCATGTAAACACACTGAGTGTCACAGAAACTTGGACCTTGATTCCGACTCTCAGCTGTGAAAAGGCCAGCAGAGTATCTCCAGTCTGTCTCCCTGAAATGTTTTCTTCCCAATGAACAGCTGAGTGATTTTACAACTTGTTGCTCCATATCATCTCTGTATTTGTGTTTTAAACAGGCACATTATAACCACCTCCATGAATGGTTCAACCACAAGTGGGACTTTATTGTGATGCAGGCCACTGAGCAGTACAAGTAGGTAAAACCTGTGCAACTACTGAACCTGAGTTAGTTTTTCTTTTAACAAAATAATTTTTAGGGGGGGCTTTTCACATCTCTTTATGGTGAAGTTGGAGACTAATTCCAACATTTAAACTTTTCCATAAACAATATTTGCATATTCATAGATTATGGATCATACAGATGTAATTTCAAGGATTTGTTATAAGAATTTATTTTTGTGGAGAAAAAAAGGTGACTTAAAGGCTTAAATGAAGAATTCCAATATGTTATTTCCATGACCTGGGAAAGCTCAATCAATATTTTTGAACATGAGCTACTTCCTCTCAAAGCCAGAAACCAGAGACATAAGTCTCACACATGTGATGTCATCAAGTATAAAGTGTGGAGCTGCTGTTGACAGGGAATGGGGCTGGTTTTATGGACCTAAGAGCAGGGTTAGATATTTCTTTTTAATTGCATTGCATTTTTAAATTGCAAATATAATTGCTGCCAATACCACAACACTAGCTTTTGCTATTACCTGTTTAACAACGCTAAAAAAGGATAAGCAACCATACAAAAATCAAATATAAAACTGGCAAAGTGAAAATGTAATAAACAAGATTATGAATCTGAATAAACATTTGAAGCCAACTTTCAGTAACAAGTTTTTGATACTCTGTGTTGTGGACACATATTGCTTAGTCTCGAGGACATATTTTCTATATGAAAATATATACATATATATGTATTTACTAATATATGTTGGAGAAGTTAGACGTACTCAGAGAGCAGTTTAA
Source organism: Plectropomus leopardus (assembly GCF_008729295.1). Classification (NCBI taxonomy): domain Eukaryota; kingdom Metazoa; phylum Chordata; class Actinopteri; order Perciformes; family Serranidae; genus Plectropomus; species Plectropomus leopardus. The sequence continues at coordinate 1,735,528 of NC_056479.1, read as the reverse complement.
TCAGTCCAACGAACCGGTCTGTGAACACAATGAGCATTTTCATAAGTAAGGTTTGGAACTTGATAAGTTAGTTCCTCTTGATGTCACCAACTTCCCATTCTTTGTGTGTGTGTGTGTGTGTGTGTGTGTGTGTGTGTGTATCAGGGCTGGTAAGGAGAGGAAGAAGCCAGATCGTGTGGTGTTTGACTGCCAGGAGAGGGCCTACTGGATAGTGAACAGGCCACCGGTCAGTGTTTGAGACTGTCTGTCTATCTCTCTCTCTCTCTCTCTCTGTCTCTCTCTATCTATCTATCTATCTATCTATCTATCTTGGTAGAAAGATATAGATATAAATATATGCACTCATATATAATCCAATAAATGCATATTAACTGGAGTATATCTCCATTAGCAGCAGGGGGATGAAAGATGTCATTATAACACTGACTGTACATTGATCATGAATCTGTCCTGTGTCCAGCGGCGAACTCACAGTGCTTTGGACTGCGGTCCAGAGCGTCTCATTGATCCCAACGCTGATGAGGTAACAGGTCAGTAAACACACACACACACACACACAGTGGAGAGATTGAGGTCTGTTGGTGTTTTAAGGAACTTAGTGGAGCTTAACATGGAGAGTAATACTACTGGACTGATCTCTGCAGACACATCCACTTACAGACTCCTTTTTTCTCCTCTCCTCTATCCTTCACTTCTCTTTTCACCGTTTTCCTTTCCTTTGCTTTCATTTCAAATTGACTCAATTAATTTATTTTGATACATGGATATATATATATATATATAGAGAGAGAGAGAGATAGATATATATATATATATAGTAGATGTGTATTTTTCGCGTCACAGCAGTGTCAGAAGATTTTTTTTAAAAAAAAAATGCTCAAATGACACTGCTCCCATTAACATCAGCTGAATCACAGTACTTATTCACAATAACTTTGGGGTAGAAAACCGTCATGTCACGCTGAGCAAATTCTGCCTTCATTGATTACAGTTTAAGGCCACCTAAAAAATCACTATCAGGTTAGCTACATACTATATTTAGAATATTTATCCATTTTACCTTGCTGTCAGAAAGCTCTTACTGACAGGGATTTAAAGCCGTTATATCAAAAACACCAAAAACTCCATTGAGAAAACCAGTGATTTTACTCGACTGAACAGCAGAGCTGCTGCTCTACTGCTGCCTCCATCAGCTGCTGTGGAAGCTAAAGAGGAGACGATATTCAAATATAGTGAAGATTTAAACTGATACTGATTGTTTTAGGTGGCTAAAATATGTTTTGCTGTGGCCCCGTCCACAGCAGGACATTGTTTAGCTAAAAAAGCAACACAGTTCATAAAATAAACACAGCAGAAACGTCAGACAGTTCGGACCACTTTGTTAAACACTGTATCTTAATATGTTACAGTTACAACTGAAAATGACAACAGAATAAAACAACTTTTTACATATCTCCTTAATTCAAAACAGAAGCCAGTTTTCTGAGGTGACTTATAGACCATGGTGATTTGGTCTATAATGGCTCTTGTAGTGTTTAAGGCCAAAGGGAAGAGAAAATGTCTCTGAGACAAAGCTGAATCATGTTACTGTGATGGCCTGATTAGCTTGGTATTATTTACAGCACAGTGTGAAGTGCACTGTTCTGAGCAGTTTTAGGAGCTTTGACTGCATCTCCTTTCCTTGGAGAAGGTTTGGCAAAGCTGCTGCTTGCTTTATCTGCAGAGTGCCAAGTTGACTTAAGGTTCTTATCAAATTCAGGAAAGCGTAGGTTGATCTCATGTCCTATTAAAGGACAAATTCCTTCATGTTAACCCGAAGAGGAGACATTCTTTCCATGAAATGACTCCACTTTCACTGTTTGTTTTTTATTCATTCTGTTCCAGAGCACACTGTAGACACTGGAACACAGGTGATAGTATCTGGATGTGACACATACTGTTCTTCCAGTGGATCTTAGGGGTTCCTGGTCATTGTTATCAGCGAGGCCACTAGAGAACACATCCTTCATAAGGCGAATTTCCACTACAGATTTGCACAAAACTTCCGCAATATTTTCAAAATGTCACTGAAGCGCTATTGCGAGATGACTGTGTTTCCACTGAGTGATGTTCTGCAACTCTTCCTCTGGTGATAACATTCCAAGAATGTGGTGATGGATGTTCAAAACATCAGCAGCTTTATTTCTCTCACAGCCTCCACACTAGCCGTCATTATATAAATAAAATGTGATTGATTGATTGATAGTTCTTGTGTAAAGAGAACCGATTTCATTCACGACATTTCTCCATGTCCCATCTGTTTCTCTTTTCACAGATCTCTTTGCAATGATGAGATAAGAGTGTCGAACCTTACAACATAATAGACAGTATTTTTCCCAGACTGTCATCCTTGTGTGTAAATTACACTGTAAAACTTGTGCTCCATGTAGTCTTTAGTCAGTCCCTCCAGGAAGTCAACCAGAAACTGCATCATTGCTAATGGCTTGTAATTTTGCCTAATTCCTGCAAATATCACAAGACAAATTGGTCATTCTCAACTTTAATAGTCAAGTTTGGATTTTTTTTTCTTTTCTTATTTGAATTGGTTATTACACGGGACCACAGCTAGGATCTTATTAATACTGAGTGCCTAACGAGGGACAAGAGACGAAAATTAGCAACAGGTATACACTCTTTGTGCAATAAATCAGTTTCATACACTGTATTGGCATCATCCCCATCAAATGAATACATTGCAATTCATTTTTTTCTGAAAAGCTGCTGCAAATGGATTGATTTTAATCTGCAATAATCACAAAGAACTCTGTAAGGTGGATTATCCTTTACCCTGGAGGGACTGCTTGTTGCTGTCCACCTTTGTGTTTGTGCCAACAGTCAGAGGGCTCACAGTAGCTTTATGTAGCTGTGACTCCATGGATAGTGAGAGGATGCTCCCGTGTGCTCTGTCCTCTGTTACCTTTATTCATTGTGCTTTTCACAAAAAACTTGAACCACACAAACGAACATGTTTTTCTTGTCTTTTAGAAAATCACCTATGACATGTACAGACGCATGGTAAGTCCTCATATTTAGTGCTTAAAAACACACAGTCTGATCAGGTTTGTCACAGCTCCCCAAATCCCCAAAAATTCCTTCAAGCTCATTATTGGTGGTTTGAATCTATACAGTGAGCTGAGACATTTTGTCATGAGGTTGTCATACTACAGATTTGAAAAAGGATCATTTGCAGTCCTTTGACGTATAAAACTTACACAAGTTTGATTGTATTTCTCTTTTATCCCAGAACATCTTCTATCAACAAGCTATCATGAGGTCAAAGGTCAAATCTAGCGTGTCCCTTGGAGCGTAAGTTTCTCTGCTTTCATGTTTGTATGTTTTTTAATAGAACATTTTTTTATTTTTTGATTTAACATATACAAGGGACTTAACAATTGTACATGTAAAACACAAATCTGTAACACAAACAACAAACAACAATAATATTGTCTTTATTGTGTTATTAAAGATGATGATAAATAGTGATGATGATAATAATAATAATAATAATAATAATAATAACACAGATAAAACAATGTAGCAGGAAAACTAACTGATACCAACTGTAAAAAAAAAATGGAAATGTTTAAAAAATATAAATATATATATATATGGTCAGTGTCAGTTACCAGGGGGAAAAGGTCCTGGGCTGATGTCTGAGTGGGACTGATCCCAGCCGCACTGACCGAGGAAAAGTGGGAGATAAATGGTTCCCAGATCAGCTTAAATTTCTCTTGCTTTCCATTGCACACATATCTTAATTTTTCAAGATGAATTAAGTTCATCAGGTCAGGAAGGCAGTTGATATGAGCAGCTGGAAGTTTTGATTTCCAGTTTAGAGAATCAGCCGTGTAGCTATTACAATACTGAATTCCTCTGCTTTCTCATGTAAGTGGGAAACTTTTCATGGGTTCAAATGAATAAGGATTAATTAGGATATTCTTTTAATCAAGACTAATCATCATATAATTACATGCAAGTCTTCTCATAACTTTGAGATCTGTATCTCCTCATTGTTTGATAAGTAGGTATAATAAAATATATTTTCACTACCAGAAAAGACTGTGAAGATTTTTAGATATGAAAAATATTGAATTATGTTGTTATTGTAACTCTTTGTGCACCAAAAAAATGAACAAAGGGCCCACAAGGAACTTAAGAAATATGCAACCAGTGTTATACTACTTACTTAGTGTGTAATTGTACTTCAGAGGAAAACATTGTTTTACGACATTTACCTGACAGAGAACTGTTACATTAAAATGTGATGCATAATTATTCATAAAATTATCCGGCATTCATTTAGAACTGAAACAACCTTGAACAACATCTGTTCACAGTGATTTCACTTTGTTGTTAAATGTCTCTTTAACTCTTCACCTGAAGTCAAAATTTGAATGCAGGACTTTAATAGGTCTTACTGCTTTAATAATATTGATTGTGTCATGTGTTCAAATTGCACCAAATGTGACACTGCATGTCTATGGGTCAACAGTAATACATCCAGGATTTGTGAGATTAAACAAATGAACAGTTCTAAGATAAGCAAAGGACATACACACAGAAACAAATATATATTCAGACATTCTTTACTTTATAGTTAGATTTAGTCATCAGATAAATATTGGCTACAACAGTTTGAGAATGCTGACATGGGGGCTCTGTGGATTTTACTGGTCTTATAATGGCTCTGTCTCTGCAGACTGGCCAAGTACATCACGACCTACAAAAACCACGACCCTTTCCTGGCTCCCTGTCTACCCAGCAATCCGTGGCAAACAGACAACGACTCATACTGGACTCTCAACATGAGGCGGTGAGGACTGCTGCATATTCTCTCTGTCACTGTCTTTGTAATGAAACTGTAGAAAGCGATCCATCTCATAAAAAAACAGCACCTTGTGATTGTACACCTCATCATGTCTCTACAGTCAGTACATTACCTGCTCAGTGTAGTGGAGCTCCGGTTATAGCTCCATAAGGCCATTTAACTGGACTCTGGACTCTTTTACTGTCCTTGTCCCAGTATACAGATATGTTCTCTTTCAGCTAGTTGAAATAAACCTATTTTATTTATACAGTCTATGATATAGACTCAACCACAATCATACCTGTTTATTTACAATAACTTTGGGGTCGAAAACTGCCGTGTCACATACATATAATCAAGCGGCGCTGAGCAAACACTGCCTGCATGGATTTTAAGCCACCTAGAAAAATCAATATCAGTTTAAGTGTATGCTATATTTAGAATATTTTCAGCGCTTTACCTTGCTGTAAGACAGCTTTTACTGACAGGGATTTGAAGCCGTAATATAAAAAACACCAAAAACTTCACTGAGCTGCTGCTCTACCGCTGCCTCCATCAGCTGCTGTGGGAGGAGACAAGGTTCAAATATGGTGAAAATCTAAACTGATATTGATTGATTTATTTATTTAGGTGGTTAAAGTATGTTTTTTGCGGCCCCTTCCACATCAGGACATTACTTAGCTTCTGTGCTGGTGTTGTGGGACTGTACATTATCAATGGGAGGTGCCTTTTTTCCCTCCTCAGTGCTTTTTAAAAATGTTTTATTGCCCTAACCATTTTGCAGCACCCCTTCCCATTCATAAGTAACAGTCCCTAACCCCTGAGGGAGGCCGGCGCAGGGACCAGGAGCACGGGCAGAATCCTGAGTCCAGTTAAAGTCTGACTCTGGTGTTGACATGACAGAATAGCTCGGCTTCCCGTGAATTATCTGGGCATGTTTATTTCAAGAAATTCAGAATTTGAGGACTTTAGGGGCTTAGCCCACACAAGCTCTATGAACAATCTCTATTTTGATCTTTTTTATGCACTATGGCATCCACTTACCTTTAATACCCTTTGTTTTTCTAGGATTTCAGAGCATTTGTAGGATTTTAAGACGTTACTAGGATTATAGTACAATTCTCAGATGTTAGGACATTTTAAGGATTTCAGAACATTTCCAGGATTTTACAACGCTTTGAGGATTTTAGGATGTTTCTAGGATTTCAGAACATTATTGTCTTAGTACTTGAGTATTTCCATATCATGCTGCTTTACTTTATGAAGATACAGATTAATAATTCAAAATATAATTAGCTAATAAATGATGACTGCCCAGCTGTGTGTGTTACATTTATTGTTTGAATGTTTGACACTCCGTACAGATGGGTCTGCATAGTAAATATACCATATAACAGTATTCCAAACAGTTTTTTATGTCTGTGGATACTTTTTATAGTCCTAGTCATCTGTGTCTGCAGTCAGAGTGACTCAGCATGTGTCTCTGTCCAGAGTCGATGTTCCCACGAAAATGCGAGTGGAGCGCTGGTCCTTCAGCTTGTTTGAGCTGCTGAGCGACCTACGAGGCCGAGACGACTTCAAGATTTTCCTCAAAAAGGAGTTCAGCGGTATGTGGCCATCAAGCACCTTTCGGGTGGGATCTTGTGTTGAGCCTGACTGAGCGTCCCTGAGAGGGCTGAGGGATAGTTTGTGTTTACAGCTCTCAACACAAGAGCTCCCATCACTCCCTCTGGACCCCTCGCTCTTGTTTTGGGTACTTGGGTATTTTTGCAAGTATTAATTTCAGCTGTCCTTATAGCCTCGCAATGTAGAGTCAGTTTGGGTGTGAAAAGACTGTAATAAATCAGTGTCCAAATATTTCTATGTATATGTAAACTGTATACACTGTGTGTCTCAGGGGAGAACTTGGCTTTTTGGGAGGCAGCTGAAGAACTGAAGTGGGGCACTGCATCTTCCATGACATCAAAAGCTGAGACCATTTTCAAGTAAGACAAAGAAAAGAGTGAGTGTGTGTGTGTGTGTGTGCATGTGTGTGTGTGTGTGTGTGTGTGTGTGTGTGTGTGTGTGTGTGTTTGTGTGTAGGTGTGCATGCATGTGCATTCATGCATGCTTGTGTGTTGTGTGTTAGTGTGTTTGGTATCCACTGGCACGGACATTGAGAAGAACATCCTCTGGTCCTCCCATCCTACACTTTAGGTATCCTTCTGTGTCTGCTCCTTACGTTCCCAGATGCCGCTAGCGTGATGTCAACATAAGCAAATGCTGAGATTATATTGCATGTGGTTAGGGTTAGGCAACAACAGCACATGGCCACCAACACCGCAATGCATGTGCTGGCATGGGAAGGAGGCACATGGAAAAAAAAAACATCACATTCAGCCCTTACACTCCTCACATTATGTGGTTACTAGCAGTGTTTCAACCCGCCGCTGTTCTGCTGCGTTTCATGCAGATTCAACTGGTGTCATCCAGCCGTCTGTCGGCGTATAATAACACGCTCTCACCTGATAGAGTTTCATGTGGCCATGAAAGGTGACTTTTGGAGTCGCTATCTTACATCAACAGCACTGTCAAAGCAGTGACATTTTAACACATTCTCATACCAACTCGTCAGTGACCTTCTGCATCCACTTATGACATTTTAGGTATCCTTCTATGTCAGCTGTTTACGCTCTGGGATGCTGTTACCCTGATGTCAACAAATGCACATGGTGGGATGAAGCAGCACGGTCTTTATGTTTACACAACAGTACGGACTGTAATAATGGTTAGAATTAGGCAACAAAGTCACGGATGGTTGGGTTGCGGCAAAAGAGGCACATGGCAAAGTGTAGAAAAAGTCGGTTGTCTGCGGGACCCGTCCACCTTCCTCCAGCTACCATGTAGGTGCACTCACGCTCCGTTTAATTACATGTTAGCATTATTGACTTCAGTGTTTCATGAGTATGCGACTGGTTCCATCAGCGTATTTATATAGCTATAGGACGAAGGGAGCCTGACACCTGAGAATGGTATTGCCAATGACTGCTTCACAGTAATTGCAGTGTGGGCTCCATAATAATAAAAGAACTTGAACTGTGACTGAAGCCCAGTACTGCCACTGATAATCTGCTTTTAAATACTTCAGAGTAAGCTTTAACCCTTCCTCTATTAGAGAGCAGTACGCTCTGAGTTTTGTTTTTGCTAACCTCCAAAGGTTAGTGGTCTTATTTTAGTTTCCCCACAAGAATATTTTATGCACTTTCATATACTTTACACCTGTTTCATATGACATCATCTCCTTTATCAGATAAAATTAAGGGTACAGGAAATTACCATATGTATAAGCAATACATATGATTATTTCCTAATTGTATCTGCTTCTATGAGCTTAATTCTGTTATCTACATTTTAATAATTTATTTATGAAATTGTTCTTTAGTTCTTGCACCATTATCTGTTCATGTACGCATTGCTGCTTAACATTTGTACTAAAATGTTCTTAATTTTGGCAATGTGATAAGGGAGCAGGAGGGAAAGGCTACATGGATCTCTGATATCTAGATTATTATTATTATTTTATTATATTTTTTCCACAAACTATGGTTGATGTGGAGTGTCCGTGTGTTCAGGACCTTCCTGGCCCCAGGGGCCCCCCGCTGGATCAACATTGATGGCAGGACAATGGGTCTGACAGTGAAAGGCCTGGAGCATCCTCACCGCTACGTGCTGGAAGCAGCACAGACACACGTCTTCCTCCTCATGAAAAAGGTATGCCTGTGTGCTGGTAAAGAGGCAAAAAGGTACATTCTCATAACCCTGACACTTACAATGTCAATAATTCTTTTGTCAGAGTATTTTATTAATGCCAATACCTGTTTAAGGTTAAATCCTGGAGCAGCTTCAGTTTTCTTATGCTGCTGTCTGATGCCTTTCACTAGTATTTAAACCTTTGAGCCCTGAGCAAATTGTTGTGATTTCTCCAAAGACATGGGGAAAATGGCAATAATTAATCTAGTAATGAATGTTACACAAACTCAAAGAATTTATTTGCTTTGGAAAATTCTTTTTAAAAAGGGAATGGGTGATGATAAAGTGGTTTAATTCTAGTGGGCTAACAGAGACTACCAGAGTGGACATTGGTTCCTTTAAGTGAGGACTATGAGATATAATATATTATTCACGCTATAATTTGATACAAATGGTATCCACATGTCCAGATAAAAGGCTCTTGTGTTTAGTGAAGCTGAGCTCAGCTGCACTCTTGTGTGCTTTCATTGCTACAGGATACTTTCTTCCGTTACCTCAAGTCACCAGTGTACAAAGACATCCAGAAGAAGGCGCTGAACCCTGAGGCTCATAACTTCAGGTTGGTGGCTAATCCATATTTTACTGACATCTGTTTAATAGATTCATTTTCTTTATATACAAAAAGACTTTGATTCTTAAGTTTGATTCTGCTTGTAGTTTCTCCCATCAGTAATAACCTCTTCACCCCTCAGCTTGATACCCACTTATGCAAACACTGTATAGCTAAGGGTTAGGGGGGTTCAACACATTCAAACCTAAAGGGCTCAACAGAATTGACTAACAAGGTCAGACCATAGACTGTATATAAAGATGGAGGGCGTGCCTCCATTTACCCCCACTATGCTTAAGGTTCGAGGCAAAACACCCGTCTGACCAATCATGAGGAGCCCCATTGAATGCAAGATCATGGCTTGGCTGTCACAGCTGTCAATCATTGTGGAAAATCCCCTTTTTCATTATTTAATAACTCAATAACACCAAACTTATAATTAAAACAAACATTTGAACAAACATCAAGGTGAAAAGAATTACCTTCAGTGTCATAAAACATCTCTGGGAAAAATTTATTTGGCATGCACTTTAAGTTTTTAGTTTAGCCTGTGTCCATTTCACTAACATTGAGGGGCAGGCTCTATGACCTATACTGCAGTCAGACACCAGGGGGCGATCCAGATTAAAAAGTTACACTTTGGAGGAAGTGTCATGTTGTCCATCTTGTATACAGTCTGTAGGTCAGACAGGAGGCTCGATTAAAAAAACTGAGCATAGCGTTAGTTCAAGCAGGCCACGGTGTCAAGCGCTGCTACTGTTGATATCAGCTGATATCATGCAAGCCTCATCAGCTGATGGCCAGCTGATTCGCCTCTAAGCATCTGATTCGCTTAATTCACTCATGTTGCCTTATTTAAGCTGCTCCAGCCCACCCGCTCTTCCCTGTTCCCTCTGCATGCTGCGCCCTCCTCCTCCCTGCCTCCTCCTTCGTCTGACTTGATCTATGACATTGTGTCATTGATGCCTGCTCTGTGGGGGATTTTGTTCTTTTCTTTTTGCTGCTGATCTCCCTGCCTCAGTAACGTGCTGTTCCTGTTTAACGCTTTCTACGCAAGCACGTGGAAGGACAGGGGGTCCCCACAACAGAGCCACACTGCGAAATACAAATAACTGCACTAAGTAAATCTAAAAGCTGCTACGAAGTGTTTTTCTTGACTAAGTGGTCCTGACTGAAATGCAGACAGAACAATCAACAAACTGGAAGTGGAGACAGGGTTCCCACACATTTTCACAGCCGAAATTTCAATACTTTTCCATAACTTTTCAAGGACTCACATAAAACGTTCCATGATTTTTTACAATGACTGTGTAGTGCACTTTAACTATATCTCTCAAGATTTAGTACAAAACTGGGACTCTGATGGAAAAAAGCACCAAGCACAGTTTATCAAATCCAAATCTTTACTGGAGGAAGCAGGGGTCAAACACATGTAGGTAGGCAGTCAGCAGAAGCAGAAAAGTTCAGGGAACTCACATGAGTAAAAAAGTCCATTAATCATAGCAGCGTTAAGTTAGGAAAAGGCTAGAGAGCATGAACACACTGGGGCCACAATGACAATCTGGCAAGTAAAAGAAACTGTGGGCTTTAAATACGCAAGGGCTGATTACTGACTACACACAGATGAGTGAAACAAGACACAGGTGAAACACACGAAGCAATCAAAAGAGAGGAGAAAACTCAGGAAGTAAAATAAGCGCTAAACATAATGAGAACACATTTCAAAATAAAGCGGCCACTAGGCGGCAGTGGAGGGGACTGAAATTCCATGTCATCTTAGTGTACATGGAATTTCTTTTTTTCATTTGTAAACCAAACCATGTAAATATCATATAAATCCAATGATAATTGTCCCTCAAGGCTTACTTCCTGTTGCCAGTAGGTGGCGGGACCCTTATCAAACCTATGAAGTTCCAGGCAGATGCCACAATGTACAGCAAAGTTACAACAATTTCCTGTTTTATGGCGAAACATCAAATTCCAACACCACGCTATGGGAAAACCGTTTTGCATGGACCTTTCATCATTTTTGATCACCAAGGGGTTTTCAGATTAGACCCAACAAATTTTAAATCGATCAGAATAACGCTGCAGGACAAGTTCGCAAAACTACGAAAGGTGGAAATTGTCAAAAATGAGCACAAAATTCAAAATGGCTGACTTCCTGTTAGGTTTGGGGAGTGGGTCCAAAAGGCCTTTTTGTGCGTCTGAGGATGATACTCAAGTGTACCGAAATTTGTAATTGTAGGTGAAACTGGCCATTGGGGCTACATATTAGGGGGTGCTGTGGAGCCATTTTGACATGCCCATTTCTGAAACCACCATAACACGCTTCTTTTTGCCAGGCCGGATGTGCGCATAAAGTTTCATTAATTTTTGGGTATGCTGAGACCTCCAAAAATGTGATTAACTGGGGAGAAAAATGATAATTCCTTGCATTCCAAGAGGGTCTTCGCACCGCTTTCGGTGCTTGGGCCCAACTAATAATGGGGCACCCAGTAGCTCACCTGGTAAACCTGGTGAGCTACCTGCGGCCCTTTGCTTCACGTCATCCCTTCTCTCTGTCTCCTTTTCACACTCAAGCTGTCCTGTCTCTAATAAAGACAAAAAGAAAAAAAAGCTCCGTACCTTCTAACTAGCAAGTTCTATCTCTGGTTCAAGAGAAACCAACCTGCACACTGGGTGACAGTTAATCAACTGTCAATAACTCCATCTCAGAAGTGTGGCACATTATCAAAAGTATTAGTGGGCAAAAGTATGGAAATTGTGCAATTGCATGACCGGAAATGTTAAATCCCACTCTCACATTATGTTTCCTGTCATTTAATAAACATATTGATTCAAACACTACTAAACATAATACCAGCTAGCTAGCGCACATGGAGGGAGAGACGGCATGTAGGGAGAAAATGAAGAACTTTATGTTATGGTAAAGAAAATGTCACACATTGACATATTGGAGCTACATTACGTCAGTGGCTAAAGAAAATAAATGTTATGTTATGTTATGTTATGTTATGTTATGTCAAGTCAAGTCAAGTCAAGTCAAGTCAAGTCAAGTCAAGTCAAGTCAAGTCAAGTCAAGTTAAGTTAAGTTAAGTTAAGTTAAGTTATGTTATGTTATGTTATCCACGGAAGACACTGTCATGATTTCATTACGCACAACCAAATACTAAAAATGAGATTGTGGAATTCCATGACTTTTCCAGGTTTTTCATGACTTTGGGGTTGTGGAGAGCTTTAGATAATGCTTTTCACAGAGCTCCCAAACAGATTGACAAACATATCGTATTGATACTGAATGAACATTTGAGCTCTGCGGATGATCCAGAATCATGCGAAAGTTGCTGCTAGAAATTGAACTTGTTATTTGCCGTGGACAAATGAATAAAATCACTGCAGCCAGATATCTGAAAATATGTTTGAAAATATTTTTTTCTGCCTGACCCTGCTTCTTTAAACCAACTGAAAGTCAGAAGAGGAAGAAGCTTTCTCATCATCTTAAATTGATCTTGTATCTGTTTCCACCCCAGTCCAGCCCAGCTGGAGCAAAATGCTAACAACCGAGGCGCAGGCATCCATCCCATCATCCTGTGGCAGCAGGAGGAGGAGGAAAAGGCCAAGGCAGCTGCTGCATCTGCTCCCGTTGACGTCAAGGCCATGATGAGCAAAATAGACAGGAAGAAGTAGAGATATATAATATGTACATGGTTCTACATGTCATGTCGCACACAAAGTACCAACACAGGAACCAGCCCTGTTTGGGCGTAAACACTGTACAGAAGAACTGGCTTTGCTCTTCAGTGTCATGCCAATGAATGTTCTGTTTAACCAAATTATCAAATGTGAAAAATGTAGTTTATTATGGAAGGATTACTGAACAGGCCTACTGTGCACTGGCCCAGGGCCCCCTGACCACATGTTTGAAGTCACTGCTTACATTTCTCCTTGGAAAATCAATCAAATGAATTTAAAAAAGATGCAAAGTGACTGCAATTAGACAAACAACAGAAGACACAACTACAAAAAAACACAAAATGACCACAAAAAGGTATAAAACTATTATTCAGACAAGCTAAAGAACAAACAACCACGAAGAGCCATTGAATTACTACCAAGTGAGTGAAAACAACCACAGGGACTCAAAAACAATTACACAGAGACTCATAATGACTATAAGAGACTTCAACAAATATAAAGATTAACAATGAAAACAAAAAGACCCAAATTTACTACTAGACTACAGCAGGGACTAAAAAAAACAAACAAAGAGACTCAAAGTGACAACACAAAGACACAACACAACTACAAAGGCTACAGATACTCAAAATGACAATAAGTGATACCAACCACTACTAAAAGACTCAAAACGACAACAAAGAGACTTGAATAAAAAATAAATTCATTAGGCCACTGAAAGACTCAAAACAGCTACTAAGAGAATGAAAATAACAACAAAAAGACACAAAATGCCTACAAAGAAACTCAAATCAAAACAAAGAAACTCAACATAACTACAAAGAGGCTCCAAAAAGACTAGAGATATCAACCACCATAACAGATTCAAATAAACTACAGAGAATCATAACAACTACAAAGACACTCAAAATGACCACAACAGATGCAACAACTACTAAGAGACTCTAAAAAAAAAAAAACAAAAAGACTTAAAAAAAACTACAAAGACACTCAAAATGACCAAAAGAGATGCCAAAACTACTGTCTGGCATCCATGTAAGAGGGCTGGGGGGCTTTTTACATGGGGGGCCATTGTCTCATAATCTGTTTATGGTTTTCATGGATACATCTGAATCAAAGGCATCTCCAGAAATCAGAGATTTTGTTTTTGAGTGACGCAGTGATTCCATAGACTTACCATAAGTGTTCTGTATGTCTATATAAGTCATGTTAAAATGTCGAAATTTGTCTCAACAAATCAAATTAATCTCAAATTTAATACTGCAAGAAAATGTTATCACCATATATTACATTAGTCATTTTTTCTTAAGCCCAGCCCATCGTTTGTCTGATTTTCACTAAAGCTGATTGAACACCCTTTTGTCTTTAGCTGAAATTGTAATAGTTAATTTTATTCCATGCATATTATCCCATATTAGTAACAGTGTGAGGAGATACTGAAGTGATATTCACTGTTGTGTTCATTTGAGATACTGGCTTGTGTTGCTGCAGTACATATGAAATAGAATAATTGTGGCTGTATATACTGATGTTTACAAGGGATTAAAGCATTATTTTTGCTAAATGCACACCATTTTACCATACACTATCAAAATGCACCATACACTGTAAGTACATTAAGGTAAAAGAGAGCTCATTTCTCTATGAAAAACTTGTACAGTGTGTGAATCTGTTCACTTGACTAGATGAAATAAATTAAATCAAGATAAAGCAAGTTAATTGTGTTTGTGTGTTAATAGACCACTATGATCATAAAACTGTTAAAGATGAGGGACTACAGAGGCACACAAATGTGCTGCAACTTAAGAAAAAGACATGCTGCAAATACAACAGGTATGAAGTCAGGTGACAAGAAGGCATACATCACCACCAGAGCACGATTGAGAGCTGGCATTAAGGAGGCTAAGAGGGAGACCAGCAGAGACTGGAGAGAGACCTCAACAGCAACAGTACTAAAGATATGTGGCAGGCAATTCAAAATGTCACAGGCTAAAAAAGTAGGAGCGCCCCCGACATATGTGAGGCCACACTGCTGGACGAGCTGAACACATTTTACACTTACTTTGACCTCCTCAGTAAGGACTCAGCTGTAAGTATAATCTGCCTCCAGAGGACCAACCACTCTGTGACACAGCAGATGAGAGAAAACTCCAGCTGACAGTGAATTTAAACAAGGCTGCCAGTACAGATAACATTCCTGGACATGTACTAAAAAGTTGTGCTGATCAGCTTGGTAATGTTATCACTGACATTTTTAACATCTCACTCTCACAAGAGACTGTTCCCTCCTGCTTCAAGAAAGCCATCATCGTTCCTGTACTTAAAAAGTCTGTTGTGTCTAGTCTTAATGACTACTGATGAAGTGCTTTGAGAAACTGGTTGTCCAGCACATCAAAGACAACATCCCTGCCAGCCTGGACCCTCACTAATATGCTTTCTGTCATGAACTGTGGCGCAGGAAGGTAGGACCCAAATGCAAAACTCAGACCAGGTAAGAGCAGCGAAACAAGGTTTATTCCCAGCAGAGGAGTCCAAAGCGAGAGGCAAAAAGCAAGGTCAAAAAAACAAGCGAGGTTCAAACAAAAAGACGCTACTGACGAGGCTGCGGACTAAAGCTGTAACGTGGACGAGGATCAACAAACTGGCGACGAGACAAGACACAAAGGGGGAATATATGCGGGACTAATGGGGCGTGATTAGAAACAGGTGCGGGAAACACAATCAGGGATCAGGTGCACATCGACGAGGAGGGGGCAGGGCAGACAGGAACCTGGAACAGAGACAGGTGAGTGATCCCAAAATAAAACAGGAAGACAAGACATGAAACCTGAGGGAGAAAATAAAATACTTACTGCAGACCATGACACTTTCAGAACCAACAGATCCATAGAGGATGCCATATCTACCGCTCTTCACTCAGTCTTCACTCACCTTGAGAAAAAGAACAGCTACATCAGGACGCTGTTTGTTGACTTCAGCTCAGCATTCAACACAATCTCTCCCATGAAGCTGATTGGAAAACTTAACACTCTGGGCTTCAGTACAACACTCTGCAACTGGTTACTGACTCCAGAGAGTTCAGATTGCCAGTCATACCTCCTCTACATTAGTGCTCTACACTGGAGTCCCCCCACCTAAAAAAAAAATCAACACCACTTTTAATGTTAACTGTATTTGAATCTTGTCTCTTTACCTTCCACAACAGCTGGAAAGCGGAGTGAAATGAAAAGTACTAGTAAAAGTAAAAAAAGTAAAGTAAAATGTTTTTCACAGTGGAGTCTGGTGTTTATAACATCTTCAGTCATAACAGTTTGAATTGTAATGGGGTCATTATCATACATATAATGTATAATAATGTAGGTTTATTGTAGCTAGCTGAAAGGGGGCATATGTCCACCTGCCGTGGTGTAGTCGGACAGACTTCTGTCAATACATTAATTCTCCCCCACTGCTTGTATACTGGGACAAGGACAGCAGTCTAATCGAGCTATAGCTGTAACTCCACTGAACTCTGCATGGAAACGTACTGAGTGTTGGTCCAGGAATGCATTGTTGGATGTTGGTCCAAGATGAATTCTTACTGAGCAAACTCGTGTTGTGAAGTGGAGCTTTAAGGTACCACACACAATTTAGTTTGAGATCCAAAGAACAAAAGTGAAAATCAACTTCAGCTGTCTGACCTTTTCACGAATCTCTGGAACCAGATAATTTTATCCAACTCACTTCCTCACCTGAATTCAGTTAGCTGCATGAGAATTAATATTATCTGTATCATATCACATAGGGCTTATTAGTCTCAAGTATTATTAAGTATTAATGTGACAACTGATAGAACTATTGAAGGCTCCAAACATCGACAGTCAGCAGCGCATACCAGTTTAATTGACTGTGGTATTTTTAAAATGGGCGACACTATCTAGATGATTTATACACAGTTAACTTACACTAACATTGCTGACAAAACTCACGCTTAGACAATACACCACACAAAAACTGATCTGAGTTTGGAGAAGATTTTATTTTTTTTAAAAAACCCACCTGGCACTCAAATCAATGATTAAAAATAAGAATAAAAATGAGCATCATATCATCATTATAAACAGTTGAAATAAAGGGTATACAGTGCTTAAGGAAAGGTCTGTGAAGTAAACTTAAAGTCATGGTGAGTTGGTGTGGAAATGATCTGAGGCTACAGGGGGGACTCGCTTCATGTGGAGTTTCTCTCCTGTCAAATCTGAGACACACACCTTTGCATACATACACATACACTTCTAGACGAATGGTCATTTGGAGCAGGTGGGGCCAGAGCCCCCCCCTGCTAGCAGCAGAAAGAGGTGTGGTTTTAGTGGTACTGGGTAACTTTGAAACTAATATTGCGGGCGAATACATGACCTAGAGTATCCTTGGTGGCGGCTGTTATTTATCACTATTCTACAGTCTAAGATGAGAGGCTGATGGAAAGGTTTTAAAGTGGTGTTTTAGTTGAGCTTGGCTTGAGAGGCTGATATGTGGGTACAGCCTCACACCCACAGTGCTTCGTGTGTGGACAAACAACAATATGCATGCCCAAAGCCTTTGGCATTTTAACGGCACAAATCTATTGTGAGGCTGATGGCTGTTGCCCTGCTGGATTGTATCTAATATTTTCCAAATACTGTTGTATTCATTTGCTTGTAGTTAGCAGAAGTTAGAATTTCTTCAATGAAGATAGAAGTTACCATTTTCTTTAGAGAAGACAACAGCTGTGTATAGCACAAATTTGAAAGTCTGCCTTGTGAAGAAAAACTTGAGATTCAACACCTCAGTGGCAACCGGCCAGGGGATATTATTAATAAAACAAACTGCTGGGAAAATTGTTAGATTTAGATTATGTTTAGACAAGAACAGCCCACTAAAAACTTAAGTATTTCCTTTGCATTTATAATCTGCGTTCATATGATAACATTGTGAAAATGATCCTAGTGTACAGGGATCTGCAAAAACTGAAAACTATGTAGTATGCATGCCAGGCCAGTAGTTGGCAGTGTAACTTTGTAATGACACCATAGGGAGAAGACCATGCGCCTGCACATAAAGGCATTCTTGTACAGAGTGGTGAGTGTAAACCTATCTCACTATAATACAGATGATGGTGAACCTGTGCACGGGAACTGACAGCGTTAATAACCTTAGTAGAGTCAGCAGCACAAACATAGCTCAGTTTTGTTGTTTTTTTTCAAACTGCAACAAAAGTTTAATGAACTGTTGCAGTGTAAATGGCCCCTTAATGTGGAGTGGTTCTTCTGGAGGGGAAAAAAAAAGAAATTAACCAGCTAGTCAAAGAAGATGTTTTTTGCATCTGTCATTGATGGGATGGTGCTCTGTCAAGAACAGGTTTCCAGGATCTCCAGCATCTCTATGAGAGGATTATTATTATTATCAGGAAAAATCAGGATTGCTCCATAGAGCATAGGTCAAGACTAATGGGGACTTGAGGAGTTTAACAGGAAGTTGACGGGGAAATGGTTATGTGTTCTATGTAGAAAAATTATAATACTGCATTCAGTCAAATGTCATTTTCTGGTTTTACATTTGTACAAGAAATTGTATTTTTGCATTTTTTTTCCATCTAAAAACACCACTGAGTTTACTGCATATGACCATCTCTAGGTGTAAGCTTGACATTTTACTTAATCACTTTGGTGCAGTTCTCCAATCATCCTTAGAATTTGTAAAATATTAAGCACATTTTCCCAAAACAGTACCACACAAAGAATTACCTGCAAAAGCCTGTTATGTGCACAAAATCCTTAGTTTCTGATGAATAAGTTAATATTTATGTCATGTCAGTGACAAACAGGGCAGTCAGAATGCTTCACCATGTAATATGACAGTGTACTTTTCTGATGTCAGCGCTGGCTCAGGTGTTGATGACATGTATGTTGAAGATCGATTGCGAGAGATTTGAAACATTTACACCTCAACAGTTTGTACTCTAATTTGTTGGCAGACCGTGCGAAAATAAAAAGACGAGACTGTTTTTCAGCACTGTACAAGGGAAAAAATAGAATTAGAAATGTAAACATAGGAAACAGTTCTTTGGCAGAACTGTACATATAGCGCTGTGTGGGGAACTATAGTGCAGTCTCTCTACATCTCCTGGCGTTGCTGTCTGTGATTCTCATCTATACATCACGGATACCTTCCTATCACTGCTTTGTCACTGGACTTTTACGTCTACATATGACTGCCATGACATCAAAAAAAGCAAATGTTTGGTTTAGGCATAGTTTGGTTTAATATTTATGTGGGAAGCAAAATGCTCCTGCGTAAAAGTCCGGGGTTTGTTGGACAAACTGATGCCATCTAGCAGTGTATCATATGGCTGCAACAGGTGCTGTCTGTCACGTTATGAACTGATGCCATCCGTCCACGTATCACACTGCCCCAACATGTGCAGTCCAGCTAACCGGCGGGAAATCCTGACATCATAAAAGGTTTTGTCCAGGCACATTACAAACTGATGTCGCCTGACATATAATAATGCCACAAAAGGTGGCTTTTGGCGTTGGTGTCTAATGCCAAAATCACTAACGAGGTGACGGTATTGGACAACTTTAGTATGCTAGCAGGCTGGCAATGTGCATAATCACTGCATGAATATGCCAAAGCATTTGTAAATTTTCCAAAGAGTGAAAAATTGCTTTTACAATGTGTACATATAATGACTAAATAATGTGTGGGCTGAACAAATAGTTCCGAGACTTTCGTTTTACATTTGAGAAATGTACCAAAGCGACTGAGAAAAACTCAAACATTGTATTTTGTTAGCCATGCCATTGGAAAATAAATCAATGTGAACCCTCAGGTTCTTCTGTTAAATCATGATTGCTTTTCACTTTCTATGTTACTTGTAACAAGATCACTCTACAGTACATCAGCAGGATCATGACAACACATACACAGTCAATGTGTTCACCCAAAGCACTGCTGAAGGATTTAAAGCTTCTCAGGCTCATGCAAAATAAATCCCAAAACCTCCAGTGTCATAGGATCATAGATTACAGGCTCCACGTGCAGAGACTGAGCTGAAGCTCCTTCATTCATTCTAAAGATCAGTGAACACAACACAACACAATATTGCTTTAGTTACCATAGTGGTGGAAATTAAATATCAATGTTGTCACATTGTGAATGTGCGTAAGACTGACAGACAGGAGACAAAACGTATTTACAAACTGCACGACTGCATTTTCTTGTCCAGCTAAAGCAGCAGTGAGATCTTTCTCCATGCATCAAGTGCATGCAGGCAGACTGTCTACTTGTCATTTTGCAGGGAGGGGGAAATTTAAAGCCATGGTGTGTTACACTCTCTACATTTTGCTAGAGAAGTGACCACATTGTGTGGTTGTGCAGTGTGCGTCCATCATTAGTTCAAAAACACACACTGCAGGAGTGCAGCAGGAAAGAATGAGGTGTTGCAGGGGTTGGATGAGGACAGACGCCTCCACATGAGCAGGAATCAACGCGCACAACACAGTCATGATATCGCAGAGGCTTCTGACAGATATCATGACTGTTTTGTCCAACTAAATGTTCATGAAATGTCACCACACATGACAACACTTCTTCCTGAGGTAACGTAACTCAAACTGAGGATTTTGAAAGCTCTTAATAAGCGTGGATTTGCCCTAAACAGCTGAAGGAGATATCTCTCTAAACCTAATGCTGTGTTCACACTACACAACTTTACCCCTAATATTTCACTCACTGACAATTTTTGGAGCTCTCAACAATACAAACAGATTGGTGTTGGCTCAGCACTGCTCAGAGACGGCAGCTGAGAGTGTCACCCCCTGCGTCCACACAGTGTTTTTCTTCAGCAGAAAAGTGGTGGCATGGAGCTGAAAAGAGCTTCTGCCAAGCGCATCATAAAAAGCACTCCCAGCACCTTTTATATATGACACACTGAATGTGGGTTTTGTTAATACGACAACGATATCTTGACACTAACGTTGGCTAGTAAGCAAATGTGATGCTATGTTAACAGGGGTTTGACTACACAGTTAACAACAAGCTTACAACAGTGCAGTGATAAAAGCACAACATAAACCAGCAAACATCCAGTGTCTGCTGTCTGACCTTCTCTCACAGACCTCTCTGTCTTCGTTATGACAGCACCCTAGATAAAAAGCGGTGACATTACCGCCGACTTTCTGAAAAGTTTTGAGATTTTCAACTAGGAGCACTGGGAGCAGCTGCACAAAAAATGTTGAGAGCTCCAACATAAAGAAAAAGCAGACGCCCGCTGCTGATAGGAAACAATTGTAAAAAGATGCTGGCGTTGAGAGAAAAACGCTATGTTGACACAGGTGCTCCCCATATATCTAACATGATAAATACCTGGACCTTTGTCAGTGAGATACAGCCAATAAAGAGCTCAAGACACGGGTTGAGGACAGAGACGAGCTGCACTGCAGTGTTGTCCAAGGAGTGTGTGTGTGTGTGTGTGTGTGTGTGTGTGTGTGTGTGTGTGTGTGTGTGTGTATGTGTGTGTGTGTGTGCTTGAGAGGGAGAGAGTGACAAAGAGAGGTAAAGAGAAGGTGGACTATGGCACTCAACGTTTCTGAACATTTTTAACCTGATAACTTATGCTGCTTTGTCATTTTTGGACCTTGACATTTTCTACCATGCACCCACCTGGTCCTGATATGTGATCTGACCTGCGCAACACATGACACACTTATCACATAATCACCAGGTGTAAGATAACAACACTTTCAAGACAGAAGTTAACCAGTGTGAACAGAAACAGAAATCTGTTGGCTTTGGAAGTTGTGTAGTGTGAACTTAGATTAGAGTGACACCATGTGCTCAACATGGATATGCCTTTGGTCTCAGGGGGAGACGGTTTCCTCCCTGGGAAGGAGTGAGCTTCAAGCTTGTCAGAATGTGTGAGAGAGAGAGAGACACCTGAGATTTGAAACCAGCAGCATCTGTGAGGACCATCTGTGTGAATTAGTTTAAGTGACCTTGCAGCCTCTTGCAGTGCACCTGGACTCCACTTGTAGTTGGCCCTGGCAGCGCGTCATTGGTTATGAGGTGGTGTCATGCTGTAGCCCAGTTCAGATTACAGAGGCGCTGCCCTGATCCACATCCTTTTTAACCGGACTGTCCTCCAGGGCCAAGTCTACCTCCAAAAAGTCTGGTTGTTCATTGTCCTGAGACATGTTTTCCTCCTCCTCTGTGCTGGAGCCGTCCTCTTTGCTTCTTCTCTGTCTTTGGCACGTGGCAGACTTGGCGGGGCCAACTAGAGCCAGGCAGATAGCACCGAGGCCCATGCCCACTGCACAGGAATAGAAGGCAGCACCGTAGTTCTCTGTGGCATCCACCAACACACCT
Source organism: Plectropomus leopardus (assembly GCF_008729295.1). NCBI lineage: Eukaryota > Metazoa > Chordata > Actinopteri > Perciformes > Serranidae > Plectropomus > Plectropomus leopardus. The sequence continues at coordinate 1,713,263 of NC_056479.1, read as the reverse complement.
GGAGGTTAAGACAGCTGTTAGGAAACTTCTACACAGATGTCCACTGATCAGTGCAAACAGCAGCCACTTTAACACAGAGATCATTCTACAGGGCCGCAACAAACTCCCCCCTTTATACCGCCCCTGCACCTTAACACAAAACCAACAAACAGCGCCATCATTCCTCTCCAGTATACGATTATACACTGCACCGCAATCAAAGAGGTAAGAGGGGCGTGATATTCAACACACCAGCATCTGCCTCTAACGTGACATAAAACACCTGCGTCAGCAGCACTTTCTCAACAATAACAAAGGCATACGTCATTCACAATAATTCACCATTTCTGTTATATGGCGGCTGATCTCGTCTTCTGCTCACAGGGTAACAACGGGAACACAATGGCTTCTTCAGCAGTGTGTGATTGTCGCCAACCTGTTGTTTTGGGAGGGTTTTCGGCACCAATATTAACAAATTAGAGCACCCACAATGCCTGTGTAAGCAGCACCACTCAGACACGTCTCAGCTGCCTGTCAGCCACGGCACATTTTTTCTGCGTGCCACGTGCGGTTGTCAGCAGAAATAGACAATGAAAATGCCGTTTTGATAATCATCTGTTTTTCTCAAACTTTCCTGCTTCCGTTTTAAAATAAAAGCCCTCTGACATCTCTGTTGACAGAATCAGTTGTTGACACAAGGCATTTTATTGTGAAACATTTGCAGGACTGTGTTGTTGACAATGCAGGAGCTGCATGACTTCATACATGGGTGGAATATGTATTTATTAATGTGGAAATTCAGAACTCATTGCAGCAGGCAGCTCTGCAGAAGCGACACAGCAACAATGCTGTCAGTGTGAACACCACGAGAATGCAACATGTTGCAATTCAGCGAGGTTGCCGTCACATGCTGCTCATGCATGTGGCGTGTTCCAGGTATAAGGAGCTCCCAAAACTCACTGTTTTCCCAGTTTGCCAATTAGCTGCTATGCTATGCTAACAGCTGCTTTTTGAATCTCCCACTGTGGGTGCACACATAAACACGTCATCAAAATATCACAACAGTGCCACCCATGGTCATGCCTTTCCTGCTTTACATTTTACACAGAGCTCGTTACGGCACTGTTACTACCTCTGTCCCCGGCTTGGAGATGAGACCACTCTATCGCTCCCTTCAAAGAATGGTAAAATGGCAAAGTGGCATAATGGCGTGATATTTGTAACATGAACAGGAAGTGTAGATGCGGCCAGACAAAAAGCAAACAAAGCAGCAGGGACTTTGTACCTCCTAGTGGCGGCCCTGCCAGCCCAGCAAAGCTCTGGATGCAGACGTACACTCCCACCGAGGAAGCCATCTTCTGGATGCCCACAACGTCCTCCTCAGCCAGCATGGGGATGTGGGTGGAGCCGACTGTGCCCATGAAGTAACCATAGAGGGCACAGCAGACCACAAGGCCCCAGAACTCCCACACGATAGTGAAGGCCATGAGCACCAGGCACAGCACAATCACACAGCCCAGCAGCACCAGGGTCTTCCTGCAGCAGACTCTGTTCAACACCACCCCGATGGACAAGCGGCCGAAGATCTCAGCCACAGCCATGGCAGAGAGCATGTAGGATGCCATGCTGGGCTCCACGCCCCGGCTCTTGCTCAGTTCAATGATGTAGAGCTGCGGAGCGAAGAAGCCCAGCGTGGCGAATAAACCAAAGAGGGAGTAGCAGATAAAGGCACCGTCTTTAAGCACAGAGAAGTCCAGAAGTTTGGGCCTGGAAGGATGGAGAGGACCCGCCTCTGCCTCTTCCAGTTTACCCTCCTCCTTCTCCGTGGCTGGAGTGGGATCTGGGGACAGTGAAGGCTCCATGCCCTCTTTGACCTGCACCTCCCACTGCATCAGAGCCTTGTTTTCAGCTCCTGCCGTCCTCAGGTCTACATTTGAGGCAGAAAGCGAGGTAACACCTGAGTCCTCTGAGCCCCGGGAGACTCCAGAGCTGATGGAGGTCCTGGTTTGTTCGTTGTCCAGCTCGTAAACAGTCTGAAGCTGTTTTAGAGAGAGGGACTCTTTGTCTGATTCACTGTCCTCCTTTACAGGCTCCGGCTCAATAATGATTGGACGAAGGAGAAGCCCACAGCCAATCATAGAAGCCTGAAAGATGCCGAGGATAACCAGACAGTAGCGCCAGCTGATGTGTTGCTTCAGTGCAGTGAGGGCTGTGGAGAGAGCACATGGTGTTGTTACTGTTATATACTGAATGTCCACTTAGTATTTGTTTATGTTGTTTTAAAGCAAATCTCACTGTATTTATCAGTAGATGCCAGAGTCTGAAATTAACAACCTCAATCCCAAAATGCAGGCAGATGTTCTTGTTTGGCGAGTAAATCAGAGAAGGCTGTCCATCACACGGGCAGCAAACTGTTTGTACCAAAATAGTCATGTGATAAAAAACTACGCTGAGATTCTCTGCCGCACTTTGGTGTCATTTACGGCGCTGCTTTTGCACCTTTGCTGTCTGTATCATAGTTTGACAACACACAGACACACACAAACACACACACTACCTGACACAAAACTGACCATCCTTAGTTTTGTGTCAGTGTTTAATGTTCAGGACATAGCTACTCTCTTATCTATCACCAGGCCAGACTTCATGGACCCTGTGAAGAAGAAGTTGATCGCTGTAGAGAGTAAAGAGTCTGTTGAGGAGGCTGAACTTGATTAAAACGATTTAGCATCCAGTATTTTTACAAAACCTTCAAATTGATTTTTTATTTTTGATCCTGTCATACATTTACGCTTGTTGGCAACAAAAAAGGATTAATTTAGGCCTGTGTCAGCTGGGCTGTTGGTCTGCTCGGCAGATCTTTTCCTTTCCAAAAACATTTCCATTTTGTGAGTTAGCACCACAGACTGTAAAAATAATGGATGACATTACGGTGATGCAATCCACTGGTTTGTGGATTTTTAAAATTTTTATTTCTATTTAAAGTCTAGAATTCTGGCCATCACCATCTTGGCTTTTTGGAGCGAGAAGTGAGCACATTATGGGGAGAGGCTGGAGTTGTGGAGGAGTGAGAGGTCTGGCTGAGAAGCAAGGACACTGTCAGCAGACAGCCTGTCACTCAAAGAGGGCCACACTTCATTACCTGGAACTTTAGGCCTTAATAAAACATGACAGGTAAAATACATAAAATATATTACCCCCATTAATGTTGAAATTATCTATAAAGGTCAAAAGTGTTTTTTATACTAGGCTGTAAACATATTTCTGCTGTTAAGTTGGCTATTTTAATATGGGGGTCTATGGGGATTAACTCACGCTTAAGGCCAGCCTCAAGTGGACATCAGAGGAACTAAAGTTTCTGACACTTCTGTTAGCTTCATTTATCAGCCCCACAAGTTGAGTTAAATTTCAGGAGTAGAGCAGCTTTGTGGCAGACACTGACCGCTAGCAGTTATAATTGCTAACAATTTACTGAGTTCCAGGGCTACTTCTTTAAAAATCACTGCCCTTACACCAAAGTTTGCAAATTTTTACACAGTTTCTGATACAAATGTAGCGGCATACTGATGACCCCTGCGTTGTACTAACTTGTGTCACTGCTCAATGGCCCCTTGACATAGCAGGAGGCTATAGCCTCTTCCCAAATACACAAAATACCTGCTAACACTTGCTAGCATCTGGCTTTATAACGTAATGGGAAAGGTAACATCAGCATTCACACCCACATCAGTCCAAATGAGTCTGTACCGAGTTTCAAATAGAGACTGAATAAGACATTTATAAAGAGAAGAAACCACTCTTATTTTACACAGACCTCTGTCCATGCTGCTTTCTGCCATTTACCTGTTCTCTGGTCTGTCTGTGATGTCCAACAGACACAAACAACCCACACACACACACACACACACACACACACACACACAAACACATACCCTTCTGCTGTCGATCCATGTACACAGCTCCGCTCTACTGGCAATGGGAAAGCAGTCAATTGCCTATTTTTAGCAGATTTACCTGTGTTTAGAGAATCGACGTGCATGCACTAATTTTGATGGAAAAGTGGTATAAGTGTGCTGTTACTTCGCTCCTCACAACAGCTATATTTATCACATGAGCAGAGTTCAAAGGGACAACTGAACCATCACCATGACAACTGCGCAAACTCTATTGTCAAAACAGTTCAACTTAATTAGTATCTCTTGTAATGATGAAGGTCATATTTGTGCTTACTGACCCTCTGAGACTGAACACTCACCTGGAGCAAATGCAAATATGGCGAAAGATTCTCCGGAGGAAGCGATGGAGGTGACGAGGGCTCTGCGCCTGGAGAAGTACTGGGCTAGGATGGTGACGGTGGGAAGGAAGGTGAAGCAGTAGCCAAGGCCTGTTAACAAGGGAGAAGAGAAAAAGGGGACATGACAGCCACTGGCCCAAATGGTAGGAACACTGCATGGCTAGTGGGCTGGGTCAGAGATCAAGGTGTCAGCTCACTCCTTTGTCAAAGGTGGCGGGCTGCGTGAGATGATTCAGCTTTGCTACAGCTGCTGCTGAAAGACAAAAGGCATGTAAAGACACATAAAGAGACAGGGGAGAAGGGAGTTAGTTAGCTGTGGTCCATTTCAGAGACACACATGGTCATCACAGTAGGAGAGCTAACTAAAACTAAAACTCATTTCACCAATGTGTTCATCATCCTCTCTACGGCTTTCACTCAATTTATTCCTTCCTCATCAGCCACTTCCTGTTGCGTCAATCTTGATCTGAAAGGGAATTTAGTGTTTTTTGAGGAACATTATGCTACTCCAGTTTTTTCTGCTCTGCTCTGCTCTGTCACTCCTTCCTAGAGACTTAAGATAGCAGAGCAGACTCCAGTGCATGGTGTTTAGAAGAGGCTGATCACCTCTCAGTCACGGGACAGTTCTGGAAGAAACAGATTGATTCAGATTTGGTTGTCGCTGCTAGGAGTCCCTTTAGATCATTCAATACCTGCTGTTTAACAAGACAAACACATCTACAAGAGCAATATAGATGGATGGATGGATGGTTGGATGGATGGATGGATGGATGGATAGATAGATAGATGGATGGATGGATGGATGGAAGAATGGGGAATGGTTTGATGGATGGATGGATGGATGGATGGATGGATGAGCTGCTGGGTATGTTGCTGGTGTGAGTTTGATAATTACCTGAGATTATCCCGGTGGTAATGTACATCTCATTGATGGAGTTGGTGAAGGCGGAGGTGATGGTCCCCAGGCTGGTGAGGAAGCCTCCCATCATCACAACAGGACGATAGCCAAAGCGGTTACTTAGGAATGTTGACAGGGGGGCTAAAGTGAGGCAAAAGACATGACAGTCATTTCATTTAATCATTCCATCTCAGTTACTTGCAGTTACTGTTTTAATATGTTAACAATAATAATTACACAATGATTTTCCTAATGCCAAACTGCCTCAATCTTTCAGTTTTTGCACGACTATATGACATGTCCTTGAGAATAACTTTTTTTTTAATACTGTAAATAGTTGATTATTAAGCTTTATATCTTATGCTGATGTATGGTATTTCTGGAGTGTTAAAAATATGGAAAAAAACAAAACAACGTGTACCAATACGAACCAAAAACTGTGACTTGAAACCAAACCGTGGAATTTGTGAACCCTTCCACCCCTACTGCACGCATCATTGATATATAGATAGAGAGAGAGAGAGAATATTTCTTCTATCCTCATTTATTAAATGTTATGATAACAGCAGTTAATTCAACTTTATTATTTGACAGTAGCTACTTTAACTTCATTGTACTTTCATTGTACTCATTGTACTTTCATTGTACTCTGTGAGTTTGAGTCACAGGATGGATACTCCATCAGTTGATCCAGTCAGAGCTGGTGGGAGGAGCAGCTGTTGTAGAGGCAAGTGTGTACAAACTTTTACACCTTTACACCAAGAACAATAAGTGATTAAGTTTCACTTTCACTGCACCTTAGTCTGCTGCTCTGTCGGTACCCAAAATATGCTCTGCACTTCAAGAGTTTGGTGCAATCGATAACAGAATAGTATATATACAGTGCTCCTAATGAACAGACAGCTCCAAAAATATAAAAATGATACATGATGGCAGATGTTTTAATTATGGCAGGCTGCCACAAATAACTGAATATGTGGGAAACCCTGGAAATGCCAAAAATTCTCTAGTTCCAACTTCTGAAATGATTATGTGCGTTTTTTCTGGGTTTTATGTTATGGTAAATTAAAAATCTTTTGGACTTTTTTGAAATAAAAAAAACTAGTTCCAGCCCACCAACACATGTTGTGTATAATGACCTCTCCTTTCATCTTCTGCTCTGCTGTCACAGCGTCACCTTGTCCCGCACGTCTGTCACATCGTAATAAGCAGATGACAAACAAAACAGTACAAGAAACGGAACAAACATGTGTAAAGCTTTGGTGACGTACCACTGAAGGTAAAGATGAAAACACAGATGGAGATGACCCATGACACTCGGCTGTTGCTCTCTCCAAATTCTTCCATGAGATCCTGGAGGAAGACACCCAGGCTCTTGAGGGTCCCATAGGTGCAGAGCTCCACCACAAAGAAGGCCGCGGCCACGGCCCAGCCCCAGCCACCATCAGGCACCTCTGGGTAAACATTTGGACCCAAACAGCTCTGGGAATGGGGCACCCTCATGGCTACAGCAGGCCACCCCACCTGGAGGAGGAGACAGAGATTACAACAGTGAGCTCATTTTGAAGTAGTACTAGTACTTGAATCAGTTGATATTTAGGGGCATAAGAATCCCACTGTTTACCACATAGATTTTTTTGTGGCAGCCCACCACAATATCACAACAGTCCATATTTTTGTCTTATGTTGTATTCTGTTTAAATGTACTATTTTTATTCTTCCTTTACGTTAATTGTTTGTACCGAAACACCTAGTTGAATTCCTCGTCTATGTAAATGTACTAATAAAACCTGATTGTGATTCTGATATTAGATTGAAGTTACATCGTCGGGTACAGAAAATAAATGTTCCTTTATGTTAAATAACATGGAGGGTTATTCATGGGAGGTTACTGTAACGATTTCACTGTATGCAGTTAAATTCCCATGATTTTTCAAAAACTTTCAGGGATTTTTACTAATTTCATGACTTTCCCAGGTCTGGAAATTTTTTTGTGAAATATCATGACTTTTCCAGACTTTCCATGACTGTGGGAACCCTCAATATAAGCTGTTAAAGTTGGCTATGTGTCACAAAAATAAGTGCCACAGAGAAAACTGTTGAGGCTACTTGCAGTAAAATGTGTGTGTAATTAATACGCACATAAACACACAAATGAAGCGGGACAATCCCTTCCTCTCAGCTATAGAACAGGTTAATGAAGTCCCATTGCTTTTATCTCTTGATCATTACACAGTTGGGTGGCAGTTCTTGGCATGAATTGATTCACTACAGCCTACTGCTCAGATTTACAAACACACAAATAACACAGTTATCCCTTGGGAATATTTAACAAGATCTCCTGGACCTGTTAAAAAGACAACATGACCTCCCAGCGTGCAGGGATGTTCCCATAACATTCGCTAAAGTTACCTACAAGTTGCAATAATGATTTGAAAAAAACATTTTAATCTAATGAGGATGTTTTGGTGATGTTAAGAGGTGACAGATCATAAAATGTTCTTTTTATAAAACGTTTCAATAATGTTACATTAGAACAAAGAAAGAAAATGTTCAAAGTAACATTCAGTATATGTTATTGAGGCCATTTTTTGATGTTTCTAGAGAATGTTACCCTAACTTTAAGAATACAATTATGGAAACTAAAGGAAAACTTGCAGCTGGAAACGTTACTAAAACACTGCATTGGTTGCCATGTACCATTCTCAGACCGTTTTTAGAAGCAAAAATTGCTGGCTGGGTTGTTATGAGATGAGTTTGGTCCGCAGTGCAGAGGAGGAGGGATGATGTCAATGCGCCGCATCCCAGCGGTGTGTCCCCCTCACACAGGACAGCAGGACAGCAGGACAGCAGGGACCCTGCTGCTCCGCACTCACACTAACTACACGTACACGACGACCACATTGACATAACCTGATTGTTTTGTTTGTGTGTGTTGGTTTTATTCCAGATAATTTATCGCCCCTCCTTTTCGACTTAACATTTGCTTTACTGATAAAATAACAGCTGTGCTCAGTTTCATTTTCGCAGACATCATAAAACTAGCGAGCGGCAGTAGTATTTCCTCCCGGCTGTCAGAGCAGCTCAGCCTGCCGCCGCGGAGCAGCATCCTCCCGCCGCAGCTGCTAAGTTGACATCTTACTTACCGGCAGAGTTGAGGTTGAACAGCCGCCTTCCGGTTCAACAACGATCGCTTCCCTATTTCGTCTTCATTTTAATGTCCATTAAACTAACTACTGTAAGTTATAGGCTCATTTGCCAAGTAATAATTTACGTGAATGTTAAATATGTCGTTTAAGAATTATAGTAACTATGATAACTATGCTAATAGTTCCTCCTGCTACAAAAAATGAGGCAATAACAAAGCCGATATCACTTTGGTCTATTTTCCTGCTGCCACAGCCAGCTGCATCTTTTGTTTTCTCCGAATTATTTCCTGCTGGTCTTGGCAGCTCTTTACCGGCTCAAGCCGGTATTCACACCGACCATGAGCGCGCAAGCCTCTCTGCTTCATGAACGCGCAGGGCGTCCCTTGTCGTCTGCGGGCTGCGTCTCGTGCCTAACATCCGCGTGGCCTGCTCTTGTGCTGTGTTCAGAGCCGACAGGGGTAAAGACTCCGGAAAATAAAACCTTTATCATTGTTAACCACGAAATAGAAATACAACCGTTATTAGTGATATACACTGTAATAAACGTTCCCAAATAAATCATCTACCATGTGCGCGCGTCAGGGATGTTATCCTTCTGTCAGTAATGTCAATACACAAAACTAGGAGAACATTTTTTACTTTAACGCAGCTGTTTTATCATTGGTGGAGGATGTTGCTCCAGCGCGCCCGGGCGCGCGCTACAAAGCACATGTATACCAGGAGCGCGGATGGAATGAACAGGTTTATTCCAGTTTAGAGGAGGTTTACTCCGGTAGAGAGGCAACATACCGGTCCACCCTGCCATGTGATGTGTGTGTGTGTGTGTGTGTGTGTGTGTGTGTGTGTGTAGCTTTTTATGTAATGAATTTTCCACATCTAATAACCCTCAGAAATGTTGAAGCGACATCACTTTTCTTGTGCTGCTTTCAGAAGCCTTTTACGTGTACTTACACCTCTGAATCCTGATCTAAACTGGTGCAGTTTCTTTCAAAACTGTGGAGAAAAGGGCAAAGAGCAACTAATAAATGTTCCAATTACAAAGAAATTAAAAGATTTAGATTTTTTTAAGCTAGAGAAAAATGTCTAAAAAAGAGATAAACTATTTGTAATTCTCATAATTACATATTTAAAATTATGTCAACACGTTATTATAAATTTTCAAGCACTTCCTCAAAGGTAATTACATTTTGTTTTTCAACTGTTTTCAACAACTGAACTATTTTGTCATTTTCTTGTAGTATTTTTGTTTTGTTTTTTTTTTTACAGGTTTCTTACAAATCTTTTTGTCGTTTCTTCTTTCATGGCTCATTGCCCTCCTATTCTTTCAAAAAAAGAATTAAAGCCAATTTGCTGAGATTTCAAAGGGTTAATTTCTTGCAATTTGCAGAACACTTCTTGACAAGTTGGCCATTGCTTTTATTCACCTGTTTTCAAAAGAAAACAAACTAATATGTTCATGGTTGAAAGGTTTAAAGCTTGTGAAGGCAGACTAGCGCAGCAAAAAAAAAGTGGTGTTGATTGAGTTTTTAAAGGACTAAATTGAAATGTGAACGATATAAGACAACAGCATAGTTTGACAGACATAACAAAGCTGTCTGATTCAGCAGAAAATGCCTTGCCAAAACGTTTTTAACATTTGATAACTATTCTAAACAATAATTTATCACATGAATTGAATTTAACCAAACAAGTGCAAGAATGTCATTATAAAACTACCTACCCCTTTCAGAAAGTTTTTTTAAATTAATTAATTACATTTAAATAGAATTTTTACTTTGCACATTTTTAAGAAAGAAAATAATGTCACGATTAACTTTGCCAGTATCTAGTTCTGTATTATTGATAAATGACTCACCTGTCTCTCAGCGTTCACCTTTGTTAAGTGTTCAGAAGTGTCCTGAACTGGAAGACTCTTCCCTCTGAGACAGAGGTGTGTCATTTGCTCGACAAGTTTCGGCCCTGAAATCTGATTGGGCCACCCAGAAGCCACCCCAAAATTGTCATTATTTGTTAAAAACCATATTAGAGGTTAATGTCAAAAACAAGTAATCATTTGCTATACCAGTGTGATGGTTATTGTTCAGTGGTTTTAAAGCTCCATATAATTGATAAGGGCAGGATTTCAACTTTAATGGATTGTTGCTGAAAAAGTTAAGTGATTAAAAGAAATTCTCGTGTGCTGCAGAAGTGGATTCAGCTGTTTTCTTTTGGTAGTATTTTTCTTGTTCACTTTAGCCATAGACTATAAAATAATGGACGTAGCTACCGTGATGTTACCTTTTGGTTTGTGGACCCCCCTTTTACAGCCTTGACTTTACTAAAGTGGGTCTGCCAGTACATTTACATGACATCAGAACAAGTTGAATTATTGTGTTAGTTAGAGTAAAACTGGACTTTTAAAATACATTTAACGTGTTAGTCTGACTGAAAATGTACTAAATCGAATTTCTCATAGTCAGAGTAACACACCTAGATAATGCGGTTGGAGGTCAGTTTACTCTTTCATGTGTACGCTACGATCGGACCAGACCTGGCCTAGGCGTTCTGCACATGCTCCATAGTTCCCCCACCGAGCTTTGATCCAGAAGTTGAACAGTTTAAATTCATAGATGAAAGCCGGGGAAAAAAAATGAAGGCAAAAATAAATAAATAATAAAACCATACAAAGGTATAAAGTAAAGGGTAGAGGTCATACGTAATGTATAGCGCTGAAATGCTAAGCCTTTGAAACCTGAGGAAATTGGTTTGATTTCTTTCCAAAAATGTAAGGGGGAGGCAACAAGCAACTTAATATGACATGGCCCAAAAATATGCAAAAAATCAGAAAACAAGTTACAAGTAAATGTATTGAAAATTAGCAGAAGAAATTAGAAAACAAACAAGAAATTGAATTAAAAAAGAGTTGAATTTTTTTAACATAATTCTAGAAATAAAGATATTAGAATTATATATATAGTTTTCTGGACATTTTCCCCAATTTTTTGGATTATTTTCTGATAATTTTCCCCTTTATTTTAAAACTATTTTTTTAGATGAAATTTCTTGCAATTTGTTGGACATTTCTTTCTTCATTTTTTGTTTCGCCATGTTTTAAAAGAAATAAATTTGTTCAGTTGTCAAAGTGTCATATGGCTTGTGAAAGGCGTCTAAATGCAGCACAAGAAAACTGATGACATTTACGGTTTTAAAGGGTTAAACATATTTTCATTGTTGGATTTGCACACATTTGCTGCTTGTTTGGTATATAACGTTTGGTATGTGACGTAATAGGTCAACCAGAGGTAGGTCCAATAGCAACTAGATGAAAGAGGGCATATTTCCTTGCATGGTGGAGTCTGACATTCTTCATCAATAAATGGATTCTTCCCTGATGCATGTCTACTGGGACAAGGACAGGAGTTCAATTCAATGGCTTAAATGAGCTTTAATTGTAGCCTAGCCTAAATGTGCATGGAAACTCACTGACTGATGACAACTGTGAACTCCAATTAAAAAAAACAAGCCAAAAAAACCCAGGAAGGCATACTAATCTACTGCAGAGCCACGTAAAAGGCACTGGTCTACTGGAAGTGGGAAAAGTAGTCAATCGCCTAATTTTAATGGGCTTTCTTGTGTTAAAAATAAAAGGAGGATACTATATACATGATAACTTTAGAGGGAAAAAGGGCATAAACTTTCTTTACTTGTCTTCTCTTTTCTCTCCGTTGGGATCACTTATCTTTGTCCTCCCTCAGCAGTATTCTCCCTCTGGGTGTGAGGTTACAGCTGGTTACAATGGTTTTCCTGTGTAACGTTAAGAAACAACAAGGCTGTACTGATAAAGGAAAGCGGCAGGACTATCCACAGAACAATAACCTGCAGTATTTTCTGTACACTATGGACCTTTCAGCATAATTATGTAAGTGCCTTTTCATGACGTAGATTTTCACAGAATTGAGAACATGTGAGCCATAAAAGTGGACTTCAGAGTGGTTGAAGGATAAGAAGCCTTTATCTGAGGGCTATATAAAAAGCTGAGCAAAGTATGGCCTACTATTGCACCAGGTTATAAAGTCAGTACGTTTACATGCACAGTTTAGTGGAGCCACTGTAATAGCTCCACCAGGCAAATTAGCTGGACTCCTGTCCTTGTCCCAGTAGACAAGCACCAGGGGAGAATCCATTTATTGATGAAGTATGTCAGACCCTACCACGGCATGTGGAGATACGCCCTCTTTCATCTACTTGAAATAAACACCTGTATTATCTTTACCTTGCTGTCAGATGGCCCTTACCAAAGGGTATGTGAAGCCGTTATATCAAAAACACCAGACTCCGCAAGGAAAAACAGTCATTTTACTCCACTGAACGGCAGAGCTGCTGCTCTACTGCTGCCTCCATCAGCTGCTGTGGAAGCTAAAGAGGAGACAATATTCAAATACAATTCACACTAAAAATGATACTAATTATTCTTAGGTGGCTAAATTATGTTTTGCTGCGTCCACAGGAGGACACCACGAAGCTTCTGTGCCTGTGTTGTGGAACTGTACTGGGTTGTGACTTTTTTAAAATTTAAAATAAATATGAAATACTACCTTTTCAAGTTGTAGGTCCATCACCTTCACCAATTTAAAAAAAAATGTCCCTCCTCAGTGGTTATATTTTTTTAAAATGCCTGACCCGTTTTGCAGCACCCCATGTCCCCTCACAAGTGATGAACAGTCCCTATTCATAAACACAGAGGGAGACTGGAGCAGCGACTAGGAGCACATGCAGATCACCTAGTCCAGTCAAAGTCTGACTGCGGTGTTTACATGACAGAATAGCTCAACTTCCAACCGTATTATCTGGGTGTCTTAGTCTGATTTTGAGAAGCTCAATTTAGTCCGATTACAGTCAGAATAATATATTTACATATTTTTCAAGAGTCCACCTTTAGTCAAACTAACACAATAATTTGACTTTTTTAACATCCTATGATGTAATTAATCACAAACTAGTTCTGATAGCTTGACACATGTACTGTAAGCACCACCTGTGAATAGTGGCTGTAAATGTTATGAAATGTTTGACCTGTGACTGACCTTGCTCATCACCATAAATGGCGACGCACATCAGTTATCCAGATCTGACCAATAAGATTCTAAATCATGCGAAGAATGAAATACATACATTAAAATAAAACAAGACAAATGATGTGCTTTGCATAGGTTCATTCTTGCTCCACTCTATTTATTTCTTTCTTTTTTTCACTTGTTTTGGTCTTGTGCAATTAGCAAAATACTTTGCTCTTTTATAAATCATAATAGGCACAACAGAAATACAGTACATACACACCTTCTGAAATGTATCCAGGAGAGGCATACACACAAACATCTAATACATGTCAATGCAGTTAAATATAATATAAAATAAACATGGCAACAGTTCTTTATCATGGACGTGAACTTAGTTATTATTAATGAGAAAATAAAAATGTTGCTACAATAATGCAACCTACTAAAATATTTGTCAAGTAAAAAAAGCTATTAAATTGTGGTTATGTTTCTACTCCAGCATGCACCTCATACTTTCATATAACACTCCTAAAAGACAAACTCCCTGATTTCTTTTTAAGAAGTCAACAGCATCTACAAGTTGAGACATTTCCTCTGACTTCACAGTTGTTTAAAAACTCAGCAGTCAGCTGGGAGGAAGTTGAGGTGATATAGTTGCTGCGACAAAATCAGAAGTGTATCTTTTGACTTCAGACACAGGGTCTTTCTTTAATTACTACATGACATCTTGGTCAGTGTTTTGTTTCCCACGCCATCTTCAATGTTAATATTATTTTGTCTCTAATGGAAAAAATAACTTGGCACCCTGAAAGACTTTCTTTTTTTTGCTGTTCCTCCACTCGCCAGCGCCTGTCTGTCTGTCCAACTGTCCTTCTACTGTTCACGAGCGCCTGGCCTGGTCACCTCCAGTCCCGTCTCGGCACCAATTAATCTACCAAAACACATGAACAGACCCGTTAGTCTAGTCTACAGGATTTGTCAAATGCAGCTCAAGTCCCACTTTCTGGGTTGAAGGGAAATTCCGGTACAACACATACAAAAAAATCAACAGGACATTGTTTTGTAACGTGTTAACTTCTGCTGACATAAAGTCATTCTATATATGAAATGATAAATAATAGATGTTTGTTCTTAATAGGAAGCTTGCCTTTTGTCATTCAGGGCACTTTAACACAGATGTTCCCTTTGGCTTTATGAAAAGACCGTACTGCTTGGGCTATTTTTCATCTGTGAAAGAACAACACAAAGGCAGAGGAGTTTTCAGTTCTTTCAAAGGCCTAGTTCACACTGACATGGGTATCTTTGTATACTTCGTTCTCCCAGGAAAAAAAAGTCTTGTCCAAACAAGCACTGCCATAAAACTGAACTTGTTAAGCCCAAGTGTGCATTTTTGTAAAATTTGGAGAAATTCCCTCAAGGTGTTCTTGAGAGACTCATATAAGGTCAAAGTGACCTGTTGGAGCTGTTCTTGAAATACTGTGCTCCCAAGAATGAGAAAGATGAGGCCAGAGTGACCTTAACTTTTCACCTATGACCACCAAATCTAATCAGTTTGTCATTCAGTCCAAGTGGACGTTTGTGCCATATTTGAAGAAATTCCTTCAGGGCATTGCTGAGATATGGCCTTCATGAGAATGGGATGTACGGATAGACGCATGTGTGGACAATCCAAAACCGTAAAGCCTCCAGCCTCAATAGCCAGCACGACAGCACGTTACAAAGTAACAGAACATTAATGTGTAAAGATGCAAAAAGTCTTTTTAGCATGTCAGCAGTATTTTGTAAATATTTGGCATTGCACAAAACGTTGCTTCATTGTGATGCCTGACAAAGGAGATAACGACGCACACTCTGACTTTACAAGTCATAAACTCTGTTTTCCTGTTTATACATCAACACTGAAAACAGAGTTTCAAACATCCTCAGGCTGAACGGAGTTGTGCAAAACATCCATTTTCAATTACCTAAAATTCAGTTTGCATGTGGAAAAAAGGCCAAAATGCAAAGAAAAAGCTATGTTTTTAAATATACCTGTGTACGTGTGGACCAGGCCACAGGCTGCATCAGTGATGGATACTTATTCTTGATTTGCAGTCAGAGGATATATTATCATGAACGCAAGACACACTTGTCTCTTCCTCTCAAATGAATCCCCATATGGGATTGACTGTTTCGTCAGTTCATCAGAACTTTCACTGCCTATTTTGTAATGTTCAGAGGTGCACAAGTATAGAATGATAAGTTTGTGCATCATTCCTATTTGCTCACATGCTGTTTGCCATATATTCATGTATTTATCCATAAAGTGGGCCTGAGAGAAAAAGTACTGCTACAACCCAACAAGCATTTATTCTCCCTCTCTCTGTTTCACCTTGTGCTGCTGCGTGTCTTTGTGTTAATCAGATAGCTTCTGTTTAGACTTGTGTGCAGTTACAGAAATGTTTCAGGTCTGACCTGGTCCAGATTGTCATTGTGACTTTGATTGAAAACTGAACTGGGTTCTTAGTCACACATGAGAAAAACATGTGAAATTGTCTTCAGATTAAGATAAAGAGGAACATGTTTGAGAGGGGCTTTAGTGACTCATAATGAGAAAACAGATAATGCTGAAAATAGAATGTGGACAAGAAAAAGTCAGTGATTATTCTGAGGACAGTAGAACAGCTTGTTTTTCATTTTGAACATTTTTTACCTTTTGAAGTGGTGAATTTCACAAGTGCTGTTACTACTGCTAATACCCTCATATATTTTCCACCTGAATAAATCAATGACAAAAGACTAAATATTCAAAAACCTTTCAGTATAATGCAATACTAATCAAGCTCTATAAAACAGTTTCAATAAAAACTGAACATTATAGCCTTCATAAAGGTGAGATGTATTGCAGGACTGTTGGACTGGACTGCATTAGTTTACCTCAGTGTACGCTAATAACCTGGAGTTTACAAGTTATTGCAAATGTGCATTATGTTAAGATAGCTTTGTTTCTGACTTTGCTCTCACTTGCAGGAGCATCTTGCTGGTATTTGATAGTCAAACCAATGTTGATATTGGGGAAACTGACATAGTCATCTTTTTTGAACTGTGCCAGAGGGTCATTTAGCTTAAAATCTTGCTTGTCTGTGAATGCTTTGGCAAGCCTATAAAGTACACCTGCTGTAGGAGAGGTAGCTATAGCTGACAGTTAGCACTTCTGGATGCTCACAGGAGGAAACTCGTTCTCATCATCCAGACACACTGGTCCAGCAGCAAACTCATGTTCTGGAATAACTTCGCCTTTCTTTGCACCGCCATCTTCAGAGTAGCCTGGGTAGAAACAGATGACAGAGGAAGACATATCATTAGAGCAGCCTGATCTTTGCTTGACACAGACTGACAGAGAGTTCTTCATGTAACTTAGACTCAGATCTGCTCAGTTTCACCAACATTATGGTCTTAGTATCCAAGTATGCAACAAGCAGAAGTGATAGCAAGTCATTGTTTCCCTGTCACAAGTATCACAGGTAAGTCAGTAAGTCAAGACACACAGGTCTCGAGTCAAAACACCAAGACAAGTCCCAAGTCAAAACAGGCAAGTCCAAAATCGAGTCTAAAGTCCTAAACTTTGAATTGTAATCTGTAAACAAGACAAAATGTGCACTTCCCCAAATGTAATGCCGCATTGAAATAACTGAATTTACAAAAATCCTGAAAGCTTTTAAAAGTTTGTAAATTTTTTAAAATTTATAAACAAATGAGCACATTTTTTTTAAATTTGTTCAATTTTAAATTCATATTTTTTTTGTTAAAACAACAAAGTTACTTAACTGTTAAGGTAATGTTTGCCAAGAAGTAGCTCACTAACTATAGCCCATTTTCCACTGCACAGAAAGCTTATTAACACCCACCAACATCTGGCTTTCTTATGTAACAGGAAACGTAACAATCAGCATTCACACCCGTGTCCATTGACTCAGTCACCTGGGTGAACACACTAATATTAGCCCCTTAACCGGTGAGGTGCAATGAAGCACCCCCACTAAATACATCCATCTCTGCCCAAGCAGCACTCAAACATCGATCCAAATTAGTCTGCACCAATTTTAAATGAGAGACTAAATTAGTAAGAGACAGAGAAGTAACCACTGTAAAGTTTTCACAGGCCTCCATCCATGCAGCTGTCTACTGCTTTACAGCTGCTTGGCTGCCTGTCCACCTGCTTGTCTGCTGCAGAGCCGTGTACACGGCAACTGGCAATGAGAGTCTAAAGCCTATTTTTAGTAGTTAGTTTACTCGTGTTTAAAAAAACGACATACACACTTATTTTAGTGAAAAGGGGTGTGTGTTGATATCAGGCTTGACTTACCACTCTTTGTGCAACTTCAAATGTCAAATGACTTAGAGTGGTTGTGTCACGTTTAATTTATGTTTCTTCTATGTCATTTTTTAAAAAAATCTGGTGCTCAGTGATGTAACATTAGCTCTTTGTGGTTCTCTCTTACAGTTTCACTGGATGCTGTCAGATTGGTTCAAACCAAGTTGATCTGGGGAATTAAGTGTTGAATTGGGGAAAATGTTTAGGGAAAAAAAGAAAAAAGCTAGGGGAAAACTTTATTTATAATCATCATAACTACATAGTTAAAATTATGTTACAGAATTATTTTATATTTTAAGTCTTGTTTGCCGTGCTTTTTTATTTTACAAATTCGCTGGTACATTTCCTGTATTTTTTTAGTAATTTCTTGCTGGCATTGCTCAGTGCCTTCTCCCCATGTATTTGAAAGAAATCAAACCAGTTTGCTCAGCTTTCACAGTTGACATAAAATAATGAGCAAATCTGAAAGGGGCCCAAGGACAGTCAGTCAGTCAGTCATTTTCTGTAACCGTTTGTCCTCGTAAGGGTCGTGGTTGCTGGAGCCAATCCCAGCTGTCATTGGGCAGAAGGCGGGGTACACCTTGGACAGGTCACCAGACTATCGCAGGACCGACACATATAGACAGACAACCATACACGCTCACAGTCACAGCTAAGGGCAATTTAGAGTCACCAATCAACCTGAGCTGCATGTCTTTAGACTGTGGGAGGAAGCCGGAGACCCCGGAGAGAGCCCAAGCAGACACGGGGAGAACATGCAAACTCCGCACAGAACCAGGGTTTCTCTTCCTGTGAGGCAACAGTGCTAACCACGGCGCCACCGTGCCGCCCCTGGGCCCAAGGACAGTCAGTCATAAATAGTCATAAAAGTGTGAATAAAAATCCAATACTAAAGGGTTCTTGGCTAAACACTTTTGCTCAGATGAGGAAGTGATTTCAGCAATTTCTTAAGAAAACCCACAACCTAAATGTGCTGAACTGAGAGTGAAGCCAAACCCTTCCTGTTACACACACACACAGAAATGGTAGCGACCACTAACCAGTGAGGGTCGCAGTGACAGGACCAGAGGCTGGTAAGGCAGCAGTCGCAGCGTATGATGGACAGGCCTGTGCTGGCCCTGTGACCTCTGACTCTGTTCCTTCTCCTTGGTCATCAACAATACCAAAAAGCCTGAGAGAGGAAGAGAAAGAAGGAAGCAAGAACATAGAAGTCAAAGCAGTACAGCAACTTTACTTCTGACTGTTTTCCTCTCAGACTTATTAGCACTGTGAACAACGACGCAAAGTTTTGTTTTTGAAAACCTTCCCATATCCTCTTATTACATCACAGTATGCAGTTGCCACCAACAAGTGCTTGATAAAGAGATAAAACACCAGGGGCAAGTTCCTAATCTAGCCTGACAATCTAGCAAGGAGTCCCAGTTAAGGAGTGGTTTAGGAAAGGTCTTAGAGCAACTCTAAGCCAGGGAGGGATAGAAAGTTTAACCTGCTGCCAGATATGATACATGCTTTTAACAGATGTGATTGGTTGTCACAGACACGCCCTTTGTGAGCCTGCACAGTATTGTATTCCATTGCAGTTTTGCAAAATATGGCTTTTCTGAACTGCCCGAAATGCCGCCTCATGTGAGCCTAAAAAATGTTTTGCAATAAATGGGAGTTTTTTCAAATTTGATATGTTTCCATTAGGTGTATTTTATATTCACAATTTCAATTTGCACAGTTTGAGGGTTAATGGAAACCCACCTCCAGTGAGATACTCATCCCAAATTTCTGACACTTTCAGAATTTTATCCCAGGCTGTCTTTGATCACACAACCGTGACAATCCTTGCGCCTCTCTCACTGTGCGATGTAGGACCACTGTTCTAGAGCCACGTCCAAAGATATTACTACGTTTCTCTCACAATGGTCATCTTTAATCTGAGACAGTCCAAAATCACACAGTGTATAGCAGGCTTTAGTCAAATTATGAAACGACTTACAAATAATTTTTGTTCAACTGAAATTTATTTTAAAAAACCTGTAAATGGCTCAAGCTGTTTGCTCTGATATAAGACCGAAGACTTTCTCAAAATGAAATGCAAAAACCTTAGCATACAATTTTATGGCACTGATACAGCTCATGCCTTGTAAAGTTAACTTTTATAGTGCATATACAGCTTTTGGTAAAATTATGAAAATTGATTTCTTAACATCTGTTAAAATAAGGATAAGATATTTTTTTTTCCAAAAACAAAAGTATTCATTGTATATTTTTCTTCTTCTTTTCTTTATATTTTATATTTATTTTTTGATTGATTTTTAAAATTATTTTTATAATAAGTTAAAGTAGTAGCATGTATTTATTTACTTACTGATTTATTTTTATTGTTTAATTCTTTATGATTTAAAAACATATTATGGTGATTCTGTGTCTCAAAAATGTTGGCTCCCCCTCTTGGGATGCACTTTATGTGTTTTCTCGCGTTGACTTACACTTAATCCCACCTGTGGGCTTTCTATGTGATATTGGCAAATGTACACAATGAAGAAACACGTTTGGCCCGAAACATCCATGGCAATAAAAAACTTAGAAATGGAGTGCTGTCTTGATCTTGACTGCATTTCTTTCCATCTGTCCCAGCCCTGTGCAGTCAGCTGTAGCCTCACCTGTGTTTGTGGGCCAACATGCATTCGCCTCCATCCAGTGGATCCACGTTGTAAATGAACAGCTGGCCGTCAGCTGTGGCCACCAGGAGCCGCGGAAGCTTCTGGATCCTGAAATATCAGATTGAGTATCTGCTTCAGTTGCTTTGTAAAAATTAGAGGCATCCACTTTCATCCAACACAACAATGAGAGGAACAGCTGACTCATTTAGACTCTGTCATCTGTCAAAAAACAGTTTGCAGTCAACCCTATTTAGTCACAGCTGGATGAAGAATGAAGACAACTTCTTCTGTTAGGGATACACTAACAAGAACACACACACTGATTGATCAAGTGTAAAGGACAGGAACATCCCCTAATTCCTAAAGAACACAGAGAAGCTCACGTAGCGAGGGTGCAGACGTTCATCTGGCCCGATGTCACAAGGTGAACGGTGGCAAAGGCTCGGTCCTGTCTCATCATCCCGGATACCTGAGCAGGGAGGTAGCTGCTGGCTGCTGAGAACACCTTCCCCACGTAGGCTGTCCAGGTGCTAGCCTCGTCCCCTCCACTACAAACACAAGAGCAGGTTCCTCCTACAACTTGAGTCGTACTTTGAGGAATACAAGCTGGAATAAATCCTAGGTTTTCTTAAATATAGCACCTAATGGGGCACAGGTCTACAGGTTATTGCTACATCAGTGTTCTTGTGCTGCGTTGAGGTGTGTTTCGCAAGTTTTAAAACCCCTGAAACCTGAGAAAATTTCTTTCATAGGGAAAAAACACAATTGGCAAAAGTCCTACAAATTGCGAAAAATTTGTAAGATGACCAAAAAAACCCCTGAAAATTGGCGAGGGGAATAAGTAAGTATTATTTAAAGAAAAGGGGAAAACAAAGAAAAAGAGTCAGTAAACCAGATTACCTTCAAGATCCTGCTCCTCACCTTCAAAGCCCTTCACCTTCTGCCCCCCCCTTTTGTCTCACTGACCTCCTCTTACCCTTACCAACCCTCACGGTCCCTCTGCCTCCACAAATCTCCTCTCCATCTGTAAATCCATCCTTTGCACTTTTGGGGACAGAGCCTTTTCCAGGGCTGCTCCCAGGCTCTGGAACTCCCTCCCCCAAGAGATCCGTGACTCTGAGTCCCTTGCCGTCTTTCAGTCCCGCCTCAAAACCCATCTCTTCTCCTCTGCCTATTCCTAGTACCCCCCCCCCCCCCCCCCCCCCCCCCCTCCCTCGCCCTCTTTTTTTTTTTTTTTTTTTTTTAAAGCGGCCTTGAGTTCAAGAAAGGCGCTGTATAAATCCAATGTATTATCAAACTATAAACTATATTTATGATTATAATTTTATTAATTAATTAATATTAGAATGTGTAAAATTATGTTACAGGAAAAATCTATCTATCTATCATGTATATATGTATATATATATAACGTCATTTTGTGGTTTGTTTTTCACTTTATTCATAAATTTATTATTATTATTTATCATTATTATTATTATTAGTAGTAGTAGTAGTAGTAGTAGTACTTTTAGGTTATATTTTTTGCAATTTTCTGAAAAGGTTCTTACTTATTTTGGCGCCATTAAGTTGCCCTTCTTGGGTTTCAAAGTGTTTTACTAACTTGCTCTGTTTACAGTACGTGCATATGTGTGTGTGTGTGTGTGTGTGTGTGTGTGTGTGTGTGTGTGTGTGTGTGTGCGTGTGCGTGTATGCGTGCGTGCGTGTGTGCTTGTGTGTTTACCTTGGTCCCAGTTGTTCTAGTTTAAAGATATGCACGGTCTCTGTGTTGCTGGATGCACAGAGGAACTGGCCATCAGGGCTGAAGGATAAAGAGCTTATGTTGACGTACCTGCAGACAGACATGAACACAAGTGCAGAAACTTCAATCATTGTGAATCATTCATTTAGACCACTTTAGGCTATTAACTAAAGCTTCGAACATCATCAGTCTTTTCAGCGAACACAGATCATGTTCCATTTAATAACTGTCAATCAGTCACCAGCATACAATGAAGACATAAGTGCATGCCAGCAGGGCAGATCTTATATGATGTGTTTGAACTTTGACCTCTTCATGCCACGGCGGAACTCAAACAGACGCAGGCCTTCAGGAACAGAGAACACTCGGATGACGGTGCCCTGTAAGGACAGACAGCCAGTGAGGTGTCATCTTTACTTTGGTTTCCATGTGAAACTTCAGGTGATGGGTCATTTGAGGCCAGTGGGGAAAAACTTCAGAAATCAATATAATTTTGAATGGATGCAACAAAAAACTGTTTATTTCAGTGGCTAGATGAAAACGCTTTAATTTTTAGAAAATTGGTGTTTCAAAACAGTTAGCCAAGTGTTCAGAGTTTAAGAAAATTGAGATATGGAGGCACAAAGCCCATGGCTTTATACCCTCTCTGAGGCGCTGGCAAGTTTGGTGGCCGAGGCGTTGAAGGTGAGAGCTGCCAGAGGACTGTCATGAGCCGGTATCATGGTCACTGTGTTCTGAAACCACAGAGAGGGTGACACAGGAGACAGACAGAAAGAGAGTTATTCCACACTGACATAATGCCCAAGTCACTGAGACCAGATAAAGATCTATCTAGCTGCAGGACATTTGTTTCCATGAATGTTTATCCCAACACTAAAACAAACTGTTGCTGATGAAGACAGAATGTAATATGGAATATACATATAATATGGAATTTTGTCAAATAAATAATAGCAAAGATTTGACCTGCTAGTCCAATATTGCTTGAAGGAACAGGCTGGCATCATTTGGTATTATAGTATAATAATACATAATTTATATGTAGTTTAAATTCACACACAAACACTCTCTCTCACACACACACACACGCATGTACACACACATGCACGCTCATATCACCAGATCAGAGACATGATGTGTTGCATAGAGACCCCAAATTTGAAAGTGTCTTCTCAGCTCACTGATACTGTATACTGTATATTTTAGGACACCCTGTAAACTCAGCTACAGTTCTCAGACATGAAACAAAATGGAACCATTCCCAAGACAAACAGGCTTCAGGTCAAAATGAAAATATTTTGAAGTCTAGGCTGTCATGCAAACGCCAGGGAAGTTGCACCCAGAGAGAAAAGTCAGACAAACAAGTATCAGAGCGGAGAGAGGAGGACTGTTCCAACAATCACCAGCTCTGGTTTGGTCAAAATAAATCCTTAATTTCAGGGTTCCCACACATTTTCATGGGCAAAATGAAGGACACAATCACATTTTTTTCTTTGCCAAATTTGCCTGATGTTTTTAATCATGTCTAATTCAAAGCGTAAGCTGGCATACATGAAGACAGAGACAGAACATGGAGAAAAGAAATGAAGAAAAACTGATGGTACTGATGATACACTTGATAAATCAATGCATATTTCAGCTACGTTATATTGACACATTGACTCTCTTGTTTTAATCAAGGACTGTAGCATATTATTTGAGGTATTCTTTGATGCCATGTTTCTTACCAAATTGTTGGCATCGTACACTATGATCTCTCCTATGGTGGCACTGCCGGGATATGCCAGGTAGGAGTTGGAATGGTTGATAGAAAGAGCACAGAGACCTACAGACAAGAGACAGGAAAACGAATAAATGACAACATCTATTGAATAATACATGAAAAATGTGGGTCTTGTCGATTGTGGACTCAGCCTTTAGTTTCTTAAGGAGCGGACGACATTGACTGTTGAATCAATCACAACATTAAAAACAAGCAAAGGATGAATAAACTGTCTGTGACATAGGAGTGAACACAGATATGATGTATAGACAGAGGCTCAGGGGTATATATTTGTATGATTATGGTAGATGATATGACCAAGTACCACTGAAGTACCATTCAAGTGTTTCACACTTCACTATTGACACTAAGACAAAGTTTTAATAAACTGAAATTCTCTTTTGAAAGTTTCTTCAGTAGCAAACCTAACCAAACTATCACTGAGCCACAGAGCGTGGGTTTGTGTGTGTTGACTACTTTCTTGCAGTCTTACCTGAGGGGTTGGACGGAGTGTTGAGCAAAGTCTTGAGCAGCTTCATATCTTTGATATTGTGGATATAAACAGACTCTTCAAGGCATACCACAAGTCTCTGCAAGAAACAGCAAACCCCAGGTCATTACGCTGTAATGTAATGCAGTCAGCGCGGGCATCAGTGAATCCCATTAATAAAGTAAATGAAATCTGCCTCTGCCATCATCTCATCAATACACCACATTCACCATCTTAGTTTAGCGTGTCAGCATATTGATACTCACTAAACACAGGGTACAGCTGATGGGAGTGCCGTTAGTTTTGCAGGTTTCTGGCCATAGACCAAAGTATTGAACAGATCAGCATGTTGACCTGATGATGTCCTCATCCTAAGGTGATCCTACATTTACAATATTTTATTGCAATCCATCCAGTGTCTTGAGTTATTTCAGTTGGGACTAACACAATCTACCAGCATTGCCAAGGCACTCCAGTGGCTAATATATCCATTTAGTTGCACTAAGCAACCATTTTTGGGGAGAGTGAGTCTAAATTTGGGTGAAGGTGGATCACTATCAGCGGCTCTATATGTGCCATCTGGTGGGATTCCATCCCCTCACAATCCAACAAGGAGCTTCCCATGATGGGGTGTTTCTCATTGCTTTGTTTATTTTTCCACATCACTGCTATCTTGTTGTATAGCTCTGGGAAAACAGACAACACTTACTTCTCTGTCTTTTTCACTGTCAGAAATTTTACATTCTCCCTTTGGACGAAAGATCCTGGGTACTGAGCCTGGTAGCTGTGCATTTGTATATGTCCTGCATACTAAGATCCAAAGGAAATGACACAGAAGATTGGGAATACTGCCATTTTCCCTGCTAGTGTAGGGGCAAAAAGTAGTGCAATTTTAAATTTTCTGAAGGTATTACTACCTGTGCTGTATTGCTGACAGTTGTGAGGTTTGCCAATAGTAAAAAGGTAAATTCAAGTTATGGGGACATATATCTAAATTGCTCTGCAGTTCCTTTGCAGAGAAGGTGTTGCAAGTAATCTTAGAGGACAGTGGTTTGCAGAGAAGTTCATAGAGTGAGGTATGATTTTTTGGAGTTGCACTTCTATGAGTACTGTAGCTCACCTCCCATCCAGAATGCAAATAGTGGTGAGCAGGTTTTGAAGATAGGTGAGCAAAAAAGGATAGGAAGGTACACAATGTTTTTGACCTCACTGTGGCTTTCTGTGATAAGTGTGATGAATTCTATGGAAACACTGTGATATGTGAGGGCTGTGGGTGTGAAATGGATAGCCCACCTGTCTGTTGAGCTTGACAGCCAGAATGTTGTTGGGGTAGCTGTAGTTACAGATCTCTGTCCCCTTCTTGAAGTGGTAGATGTTCATGCGCTGCGGCATGGTGGTGCTTACAACCACTACCAGACTGCTGGAGAACAGACGCTCCACGATGTAGACATCTGGAGTCTCTGCTGGGGAGAACAGGGAGAGGACAGGCAGACAGTGATGACAACACTGCTTTCATGTTAACCACCAACCAATCAACCAACCAACCAACAAATCAACCAGCCCAGCAATCAATCAAACTGTCCCGTAAAATAATTCAAGTTACAATTTAAGTTAAATGTAACCTTGTAAGTTCCTTTACTTTGTGCATTTGAAGAGTGTAATAATAAGTATAAGTGTAGGATTACACATCTGCAGGGCCTTGCAGTCCTGTTTAGTGACTTTTGGTACCAGGCAGTGATGGTCCCCATAAGATACTCTTGTTGGTGCAGGAGTAGAAATTACTTAGTATCTGAGAGGTCCCATTATTTTTTATTTTTATTATACAAGACTCTGAGACAGTCTCAACCTTGCTGTTTTGACCACTGAGTCAATATACAGCAAGGTACTTACTGTCCACCCTCTCCACCAAGGACCTGTCGATGTTAAGGAGGGTGAAGTTCCTTTGTGATTTCTTTCCAAGTCCACTACCATCTCCTTAGTTTATTTCAGGAGTAGGGAGTTGTCCTGACAGCAGCAGGTCAGGTCCTCTACTTCTTTCAGGGAGGCCTTTTCCTTGTTCTCTGCGATCGGGCAGCAAACTTGATGATGATGTTGGAGTCTGAAGTGGCTTCACAGTGTGTGTGTACAGAGAGTACAGCAGGGGACTCAGAACACAACTCTGGGGTGATCTGGCGTTCAGGATGAGGGTGGAAGAGGTGTGTCTGCACACTCTTACCACCAGGGGACTGCCTGTCAGGAAATCAAGGATCCACATGCACATTGAGATGCACTGTGTTTAATCGCAGCTCCTTGAGCTTTGTGACCAGCCTTGTGAGAACTACAGTATTAAACTGTAGTCTGTAGTCTATGAACAATCTCATAGCTCCCTTCTCTTCCAGGTGAAATAGGGTGGTGTGGAGGGTGTAAGCTATGGTATTTTCTGTGGATCAGTTGGGACAGTAGGTAAATTGTAGTGGGTCCAGTGTGCTGGTTAGTGAGGAGCAGATGTAATCCTTAACCAGTCATTCCAAGAACCTAATCACTGCAGAGGTGACTTCCACTGGGCGGTAGTCCTTCAGGCAGGTTGGTTTTGTTTCCTTGGGGACAGGACTAATGGTGGACTTCTTAAAGTATGTGGGTATGACAGACTGAGCTACTTGAATATGGTTGTGAGCACTGCTGCTAGTTAAGTGGCATTTCCATCAAAAGCTTTTGGTCTAGTACCTTTGGAACAAAAGTAACACTTACGAAAAAGAACCTAGACCCTAGATCTGTTTGGTGTTTCCAATGTAGACAGTACTCTTACATGTTCAAAAGGTACTAAAGGTATCATGCACAACTTTTATCAACAGAAAAAAAACTGCCCGCTGATACCATCTGGTCCTGATACTTTCTTGGTCTTCACTTGCTTGAAAGCCCTCCTGATTTGTTTCATTATCCTCTTTAAGAATAAACCATGCCCTGACACAAAGCCCCTTAAGGCAAATTTGAGATTTGTGATATTGGACCATAGAAATAAAATTGACTTGACACAAATGCTCAACAACCTCAAGCTCCTAAATATAATCTTCCCAGCATATAAGGTTGACATAAACCAGAATATGTCATAAAGCAGACAGACTGACATTGGACTGACATTGGACACTACAGCCCAAACACACCCAGTTAAGGGAAACTCTCCTCTTCACAGCCATGTTAGGCTGCTGCCAAACCCATGAGCACTGTGTAATTACAGCAAGCTCAGTCTTGTCTGAGCGTCCAGCCAGTAAAACCCAAAAAATAACCCAGTGAGCCCTATGATTTTGAGAGGCAGAATTCTCAGTGATCTCCTCTCTGACATAATCACTGCCTTTGTTGACATATACAGAGAATTCCCTTCCTCATACAGTTATTCGTGCTGTAGTACTGTGGGTAAACATGCATACATAATAATTACATGAGCTCATACTCCTCTCAACTGGTGACTGTTGCTGTGATTACATCCAAATGTAAATGTTAAGCACATTTGCAAAGCTGAAAATAAACTGCTAATTAGAATTTCAGCTCACTGGACTGTAAGAATATGCTCAAGACGTGTTAGAAACTGATAAGAGTATTTCAAGAACTTAAGTCGTCGTTTTGTAACTCTGGAGCATCACTGCGTCTTACCACTGCCTTCCTCCTTAAATAAGGTCTTTATTATGTTCATGTATGTACAACCATACTTCAGGCATGGCTCTATTGATAGTAGTGTATGCTGTGTGCTCTGTGACTCTGGTCCAGACTGAATTATCTCAACAACTACAGAATAGACCGTGGACCCACTGTGAAGTCAAATATCTGTGACAAACAGCAGGCCATCCAGTACTTCAATTCTTCCTATGTATGTAGCTCATTAAGAAATAGTCCCCAGTACAAACTGTTAATGGAGAACTGGACCTCATCTGTTATAAATATCGACAGATGGGGAAACAGGATTTTTTTTAAAATACCCTCACAATTTCTAAATACCTTGGTATACATAATACTGTCCAAGCCTAGTAAGCATTATTACAGAGAACATTTATATTCTTTGTGTTACAAGGTTGCAGTCGAGAGGGAATAAACTGCTGAGTGGTGAACTTGTGGCAAGAGAGATTAACAAGAATGTGTGTTTAATGGACACAGATTAGGAGCTCAATAAGAGTGTAAACAATAAATAGGTTATGCAAGATGGATAAATGTGACCAGCATTTGGCAGTCTTTCACTAAGTCTGTGTTCGAGAGAAATCAAAAGCATGTGTTGAGAACTTTACACTGAAATGTAATTTGCAGCTAAATGTGGATGGATGTTCACTGCACACTGCTGCAGAGTGCAGTCAGAGCTCCATACTCACCACTCTCATTGATGCAGTCCAGTTTTTCCACCATAGTCAGAGAAAACAGCTTGTAGCCAGTCTTTGTTCCCACAGCCAGTGACCTGCAAAACACACACACACACACACACACACACACACACAAACATGCACATCAGGGGTACTCAGCTTGCTTTGCTGAGGGGCCACTTTTGCAAAATGCCAGGGGCCAGTGGCAGCAGCCCCATACATGTTTCTAGGATTTTAGAACATTTTTTGGATTTCAGGACATTTCTGGGATTTTAGGGTGTTTCTAGGTATTGTGGATGTTTCGATAATATCAGGATGTTTCTAGGATTTCAGGATGTTTCAAGGATTCAGGACATTGCCAGAATTTTAGGACATTAGGGGCTTGGCTAGGAACTCTATCAGGGGTGGGGGCTCCGCCACACCTGTTTTCTTATCAACAAGCTCTATTTTGATGCTGTTTTATGCACTCTGGCAACATGTATACAAACTTTCCAGTGGGAATCACTCTATTTTCATTATGAATTAAAACATGGTTGGGGGACCACCCCCACCCTAACAGGGGTCAGATTTGGCCCACTGGCCTTAAATTTAGTATCAGTGAAATACATACTAGATGTCCACCATTGGTACAACTGTAATACATCTATAAAGCCCTGATTTCTCTCACTCTCACTACCATTTAGAGACATTTTTTTAGGGAGAGAATGGATCGTTGCCTAATTCTGTTGCACTCAACCAGGAAATACACTTGACATGAAGAGATTTAGGATGAATTCACTTTCTCATCGTCATTACTGGTGTTTAGTATAGAGAGCCCTCTAGTGGTGAAAGTTGTCATGTATAAGAACAGAGCTCTCCTGGGAACAAGGCAAACAGTTAATCCTGCAACCAAACAACCCTCAAAACTCATGACAGTGGTTCAGTCCACTACCTATTTTTTCGCTAGCATTCAACTTCATCAAACAGCTCTGGACTCTGCTCTGCTGTCATAGATGCATTAGCTCAGTTGTTATAAAGTTAATTAAGTATGACGTTTCAGTCACACATGACTCATGTAATTTGCTGAGACAGTCAGAAAGTGAAGCTTAGGTTTAAGGGGCACTCCACATTATTTTACACATGGAGTTCAGTTTACTCACCTCAGCATGTGACAACTGTTGTATAACGTCTTCTGTGGCTCCAGAAGAGTTCAAGTCTGAGAAAATAATCCTAACGACATCATCAGCTTTATCTTGGTTTGGACTTAAGACCTCAAATTTTACACAGACAGCCTGCATAACAATGCTCTTGTCAGGTTTTACAGAAATGGACAATTAGGAGGCAGGAAGAGTTTAAAGTGAAATTATTCAAATTATTTGAAGTCGGTTGTATGAGGTAGGTATCTAAATGGACTCCACTTGTATAGCACTTTTCGAGTCTCTTGACCACTCAAAGCACATTCACACTACATGTCACATTCTCGTACATATACATCTCATTGTTGGCCAATGCTACTGTACAAGGTGCCACCTGTTACAAAGTAACCATTCACACACACTCACACTCCAATGGCATAGCATCGGGAACAATTTGGCGTTCACTATCTTGCCCAAGGATACTTCGCCATGTTGCCTGGAGGAGCTGGGGATTAAAGGACGACCCCCTCTACCTCTGAGCCACAGCCAGCCCCATAGTGAGTCTATCACTTATGTAGGGCTGCACCTAACAATTATTTTTTATTGATTAATCAAAAAAATAATAGATAGATTAATCAATAAAAATATCAATTATTTTTTAAATTTATATAATTTATTTCTTTATTACTCGCTTAATGTAACAACAAATTTACCGAAAATAACCTTTTAAAACGTATCATATATATTTCAATATTTTATTCAATCATCTTCAATCATGACAGAGTAGGCTATACACAGCAGGGCATTATTCCCCAACAACAATAGCCCAGTCTTAACTGGTATTCTGTGTTTTACAGTCTGATATAAAGTCTCTCCAAAATAAAATGAATGCAGGCTTGTTCCACTCAACTAAAAGGAATGCAGTGCAATCTACATTTAGCAATCCATCAGCAAAATAAATAAAACAATGTAAAATTAAAGTCACTTTTAGGAGGAGTAACAAAACAGTTACTCTTTGTTACAGTAACAAACCTCAAATCTAGCAGTCCAACAAAATATCTTACAGTAAAATCAGTGCAATTTGAATAACACTGTAACTTTTCTCTAACAGAAATAGTTATAACTAGTACATTCTTTCTGCATTACTTCTTACTGTCTATTCCTGCTGACAAACACATGCGTCATGTGTAAAAAATGCAACTGATACGCGCCTGACAATCGCTGCTCGGGCAGGCACTGTGCACGCTCTCATTTGATATCATGAGCGCAGAAATAAAAAACGACACATTCGGCGATGCTCACGCTGTCAGGATGTGCACTGTGTGAAACGGTGCAACAAGAGCCCTTATTTTTCTCGTGCACTTGGTGCGACACGTCCATGCACGTTATGTGAATCAACGTATTCACATAATCGACATTACCGATTACGTCGACACGTCGCCATAGCCCTACACTTATGACTCTTTTCCACTGCACAAAAAGAAGCTAACACAAGCTAACATCTGGCTTTTTAATGTAATGGGAAAAGTTACAATAGAAGTTCTCTACCCGGTCAAATGACTGCAGTAGACACGAGTTTTTACTGCCTTCGGCTCCAATAGGCATTGGTGGAAACACAACACCTGGGTGATCATGCTAATTTTAGTCTCTTAACCTGCAAAATGCAATGATGCACTGCCCCTTAATACCATCCATCTCAACCAAAGCAGCACTAAGACATCACTCCAAATTAGTCTGCCCCGAGTTTAAAGTGATACTGAATTTGTAAGACAAACACGTACACAGCACCTTGTACATAGCTCTGCTCTGCTGGCAATGGGGAAGCAGTTTATAGCCTATTTTAGGAGTTTTACTCGTTTTAAAAAACACACACTATAATTTTGGTGAAAAAAAAAGAGTATTACAGTAGATGTCTGTAGAGCATGCATCCATGTGCAAACCAACCAGACTCCATTGACAAAAACAGGTATTTTAGCTCACTGAACATGGTGCTGCTAGTCTACCACTGTCTCCATCAGTTCATTACTTTGTGTTATCGTGTGACTTTGGTGAATTAAAATGTTAACCTGTTGTCACAGTCCACAGGACAACACATTATAACTTCATTTGATGTCCCGTCAAACAAGATAACACACCTTTTGTCATTTCCTGTCTGCTACCTGCTTGTATTTAGCCTTATATAGTTAATGATGATTTTACACTGAAGTCCAGACAGGCAGTTTAATCCATCAGGTCAAGCAGTTCATTTTGCACCAGTCATTTTCTTAATGGCTACCTGTGCCTTCATTCCCCACCATGAGATGTGTACATTCCTGTCCTGCCCCATCCTGTTTCTGAGCAGGACGAAACCTGCACAGCTTTACAGAACATACAGCACATTTTTATTGCACGTGCACAACAATCTGATTGTGACATATGCATATCTTCCTCCAATCTTCTCCTGAGTTTGTAAAGTAAAGAGATAATTGATATTTGGGACAGGAATGAGTAATTATGTGCTTGTGACAAAACGTAAAAATGGAATCTGTGTTCTTCTGCTGTCTGAAAACTGTTTGTGCCACATGGACTGGAGATGAAATTTCAGGTGAGTGCAAGTTCATACATCTCCATGCAGACAGTAGACACTGGAATGCACACAGCCCTTTGTTTCACGACATCCTACTCTTAGCTTTGGATTACTCAGCACTTTAACAACATGAACAGAGGCAGGCCTGTGTGGACATCCTGTTTAGTCTTAGGGAGTGTTTGGCACATTTTATGTGTTTTTCATTCTTCATGTTTTGATAGTTTTGGTTGTGTTCATGTATATGGCCTACAATTTGGCAAGATTGTGCATTGTTGTTTGATCTTGGAATCTCAAGCACAGCTCCTACAATGAGTTTAAAATACACTGTGGAAACGAGATTGTTACATTCAAACTGTTAAGTGCAAAACTGCATCATTTCAAACTGCAATTTGTGATCCCACAGCCATCAAAGCATAAAAACATACATTGTATTATTTCTGTCTGTGTCATTCTCGGCTTTTGCCTTGGATTTTGTCATTTTGACTATTTTCCACCTGATGATGTCATTTTTATAATATGTGGCTTATGGAGAAAATACATGCTATTTCTGTTAGGTGCACTGTCGTAATCAATGTTGCTGCAAATCACTGACATATCCTAGGCTGTGATCCTCAAAGAAATCTACTTAGTATGTAGTATATTTGATATCGATGATTAGGACTGATGCTATTGAAAAATAAACTCAATGAGAGTAGAAAATCATATTCATGTATAGTATTTTTTGGCTTTATTTTGAAAAGTGCATTTTATGTGCAGAGCGATACGAGTGTGTGTGTAATGTTAAAGCGGGCCCTAAGGGTCAATGTCCCATGAGTGGAGCTTACGCAGCATAAAGCAACTGTCTGCAATGGTATATTTGTACAATTGTTTAAGTAGGGGATTGTGACTTGTAGTTTGAATCCTCAACAACCTTATGTAGAAGCCTATTTTTAGCACCATATTTCTAGCAGTGTTTGAAAAACCCACACAGGTGCTTATTTTGGTGGAACAAAGGTATATCAGTTAGCTGATATCAGACAGAATTGTTAAACTCTGTTTTTATCTTCAGAATCAATCAACCCCAATCCAGATTCATGGGCGGAGTCAAAGGCAAGTATAATCAGACTGTTCTCACGCCGAAGTCATCAAATAGCGCCTCTCTGTCAGTGGTTTCGGCGTACAAGCATGACACCATAAACCACCTTCCATGTCCTACCAGAACACGGCTGGGCAGTGTCAGATGAGAACACACTCGGACAGAACTGGTGGCATTGTTACTATAGGCAACGCTGGCGGACGACCTGATGGCACTGAGTGCATCAACATGCAATGGGCGGAGAATGTAGCTAAACTGAACCAGTCATATGTGCATGAACCACTAAAAGGACAGTATCAGGTAATAAGGCTGTAGGTAACCAAATTATATAAGTAGTGCAAGTCTGCTTAAAGGGCGGGCAGTTATGGAGGCGGATGGATCCAACAAACAACTGACTTTCGCACAGGAGCGTGCAGTTTGCTGTGGATGTGTGTGGATTTTTTTCTCCACTTCACCATGTGCGTCTCAACCATCTATAACATTTTTTTGCCTAATCCCAACCATCGTGAAAGTCTGCATTGTTGTGTAAACATAGGGACCGTGCTGCTTCATCCCACCATGTACATTTATTGACATAATGGTAACGGCATCCCGGAGCGTAAACAGCTGACACACAAGAATGTGTTGGTTTGACATAGCTCATGCTCCCAAAATAATGGATCCTGCATTTCCCATAATGCAACTCCATTTCTCTAATCACCCAGCCACTCCTTGGTTTTCAGGCTGTTGTTTGTAGTCTCCAGGCCCAAGCCAAAATAAACCTGATGACATCACTATGATGAGGATTATTTCAAACTTTGGAAAGCTTCTCCAGAGCCACAGAAGACATCATACTGGTGTGTTTTACAGGTTGAATGATACTCCCTATGGTTAGTAAACTGGTTTAGATATGTAAAATTGGTGTATTAGCCCTTTAATATTCTACTGTACCGGGAGGAGCCTGCTGTAAACACACCGCTCTGTTTGCAGTGACAACATGCATATTTGGAAGGCAGAGCCTGATTCACATTCCAGGGGAAATTCAGCAGGATGAATGTTTAGTTCATCATTTTGTGGCCGCTTGCTTACGTGGAGTCCTGGTTGAAAGAGGCGCAGCCAAACCGGGACCCCGGTCCCTCCGGTCCGTCCGGCCCGCCAGGCCCACCGGCTCCCTCTCCGCTCTCCATCCCGATCCACAGCGCCCTCCTTCCCTCCCTCCGCCCTGGATTGGAGGCCCGGGATCGGCTGCACCTCTTGGCTCGATGTCGGCGGCAGACGGCTCCAATGTGAAGAAGTGAGTCCTGGCCGATGAGTGTGAGCGCTCCGGGCACAGCTGCCGGCCTCCTCCGCAGGAAATCAACCGAATCTGGGTTCGGCTGCGGATATTTCCTGGGCTCGGTTCTCCTGACTCTGGAGGAAAAAATGGGAAAACAGAAACAAAACAGGAACAGCTGACAGCACTACGTCATATCTCCGCCTCCTCCGATTGGCTGGTAGTGAAACCATGTTGTCGCCAGCTTCTTCTTTTTGATTGGTCAGGCATGCGGCGGCGTGTTTTTATTGGCTGTTATCGTGGAGAGGGCTTTGTTTGTGTCCGTCCATTCATGTGAGCTCCATCCACAACTCTCTCCCCTGTGGAACACTGAGTAAACTACATCATTTTGTGTTAAATTATTTTGGATAAAAGCTTTCTTTTTTTTTTATAATTTTTTTTAAATCAATTATAAAAATTAGAAAAATAGACAGGCCTATCACACTTTTATAGCCTATAATAAAAATGGAATTGATGGTCGGATTTTTTATTCATTCATTCAGTTTCCATAACCACTTGTCCTCGACCCGTAACTCCGTTCCAGCCCGGGATCGAACCAGTGACCCTCTTGCTGTGAGGCAACAGTGCTAACCACGTGTGTAGAAAATACTTCATTCATAAATGCAAATGGTCCCCCAAAAAAACGAAAAACACAAAAAGTAGAAAATATAAATAGGACACTATTTCCAAACATTACATGGACTGAAAGATGGAAAAGCTGAGAAAACAATGTAGACATTTGAGAAACAAAATATTTTTGCCTGATACTTTACCTATGTAAATATTTATGTGGTTGTATATAGTTTGTCCTGCATGGTTTTTGTCTTTTTTTGTTTCACTTGTGTCTCGTCTGCAGTGTTCTATTTTTTGTAGGGTTTTTTTTTGTTACCTGATTTAATTTCTAAATATGCTCGAGTCATGTATAAAATGTATTTAAAAGTTGATTAAAAAACAAAAAATAAAAAAGATTATCATCAAGAGACAGGGACTTTCCTGGGAATGGACAGGGCCCCATCTTCAATGCTTTATCCGGTTCTCTTCACACATCCACACCCAACCCTGGAGATGGAAATCCTCGTAATGGTTTGAATACAGGCTCAGACCTTTTATTTATTATAGTTATTATTTATTCTCTTTATCACAATAAAATACGTTTAAGGTGGTCTGGACTGGGGGTTTTCTACGCTGATTCAATGCATCTTAGCATTATAAGCTTTGCATTGTTACATTAAAACATCAGTAATTAAACTGTATGCATAAAAATGTTTCACAAAAGAGGGTTTCTGTCATAATTGTGTGGTCACAAAGACCAAGCTGAGACAATCCATCAGAGGTGTTTTCCCCAAAAGCCACAACAGACTTTATACTCTACATCAGTTTTCATAGGCTGAGTAATGATGTTAATTATTTCTCATTTCAGTAAAGAGCTCCTTTAAGAGGAAGTAGCATAGCAGGAGTGGAGTAGTGACACAAAAATAAAGTGATTACTGAAATACATCAAACACATGCAGTTGGACAGTAAGTTAAAAGGAGGAAAATGTCAGTCCACTGAAGACACAACACAAAAATGTGAAGAACAAGTCATTACACCATATTGTCTGGCCTGTAAATATCATCTTTATTTGTCCAAAAGACATCACAGTGTGCTCACATTGTTGTACAAAAGCTGATCAGTAGTTGTGTGGGTTCAAGTGGTAGCAGTTATATTCCACAGAAGAGTATTTGATAGAGGGGTTTAGGGGTCGGTCCAGCTTCTGACACCTCAAGGACTGACAGACTGTGGTGTGTCAATGCTGCACAATAACAATAACACAAACATGTTAGAACTGATCCCACACACATGTATTGATAAGGTGTGTTGAAGACAGATAGTTGTAGGTTATGTAGCAATATGTTTGTGTTGATAGCTGATACTGAGTGCAGCAATCAGTGCTGAACATTTAATCTGTGCTTCCTACATGAAAAAGCCTCCATAAAACATTTTTTATTCATAGTATTTGAATATATATATATTCACAATTGTTTGTGAATATATATATATTCACAAACAATTAATTTCTCCTTGTACCCTCAAATTTACCCAAATCCCCAAATTTCTTCCAACTGTAAATGTTTTGTGGATATGGAAATCAGATAAATGGATGAGCTGGCATGGACATAACTATGATAAGAATTAAATGACTCAATTGAAGGTATACACTCTGTGTTCATAATGTCAGTGAATGTAAAATGTGCCAAAGCCCACTTTCCATCATCAAGCTTTACTTTTGTGGATTACTAAGTTACTAAATCACAGCTTTACTTTTGTATCACAGACAAAGCTTGACGCATGTACCTTAAATTCCCAGATCACCATGGCTCCATCCAGACCCACACTGCTGTACTTCTCCACTTTGGCTTTCTCTCCAGAAACAATACACAGTTGTCTGCAGGACCACACACATACACACACAAGGCTTAAAAAGGCTGGTAGTTATGAACATATAGAGTGTATTAAGGCAAAATGTCATGCAACTTTAACAACAACACTGGCATATTTGAAGGAGCTGCATGCGATATTCAGCGATATTTATAATTCCGAGTCTAAACTGGGATTGCCTGCACATGGCTGTCAACATGGAGGTAGCTAAGCTGACTTGCAGCAAACAGTTCTAACAACAGCCATACTGCCGACAGAGCTAACAGTTTTAACCTTGACCCAGTGATGAAAGAAGTATTTAGATCTTTACATAAGGTAAGGTATTTTGCAAAAACAATTCTTATTGGCAGAAAATCTGGAATTTTGCTATTTAGACTGTCACCTTGGTAGACGTTTTAACACTACCTAAAGGGAAACGGCGGCGGCCCTTACGTGATGCTGTTCTGGTGGAGGGTGTCCATCTCGTTGTTCTCTTCCTCAGTGGCCTTCTTGTCCAGGTTTTGGAAGTGTTGCATGGCTGACATGCTGCTCTTGGTGGTCTGTTTTGGGACGTCCAGCTTCTTCACAAACTCCAGAGCACCTGGACCCTTATAGGTGAACTGGTAGGGGCAACAGTCATGACCCTGACAGGAAAGAAAGTAGGGTTAACGAAATGCAAAGAATCACATTAATATGAAAGTTCAACTTATGACTGTCTAGGTTCTTGAAGCTGCATTATTCAATCTGATAACCTAAATAACAACAAGAGTTGAATTTTGAGGGCTTCATTAAAGGGCTTTCTGACATCAGTGTCATGTAACCATATAATTGTGGCCAAGGCTACTTTACATGGTGTCCCCTGCTCTGCAGTTTTTAATAATTCATATGCATTCACACACCAATGGGGCAATGACCAGGAGCAATTTGGAGTTCAGAATCTTGCTCAAGGATACTTCAACATGTTTAAGTATCCTCCGATTAGAGATGACCTGCTCCACCCCCTGAGCCACAGCCACCCCCAACTGTTTGTAGCCTCTTGATATAACACAGCATTTTATATCCGTGGCTACACTTTAAATCAGTGGCCTCTCTCCCCCGTAAATATGATTACACATAAAAACAATAAGGGAGGAACTTTTTTTGTCATGGCATTCTCACCACAGGCTTTCTCTCACCACTGTGATGTAAAAATGTGGTGCAGTAATACAGTACAATACAATTATGCACACTGGGTCAGTTGTGAATTATCTGCTTTGCCTTTTTCTGTATTTGGTACGGCCCAATGAGCATACCTTCCACACAACAAAAGGCTGTCAAAGGGGTCACATTAACTACATAATATGTAACCAATATGATTTTTGATTGCCACTGAGCAAAGTATAAACTTCACTGCTGGATGATAGTCAGAGGACATACTGTCTACACAAAATAGTTTGACAAAAGCTTGACAGACATGTAAGTACTGCTCATGGCATTGATTGGCTAATCGTAAGTCCCCCTGCAGCAATCTTTTTGCCCGCCCAAGGTTAGTGGAATAAAGCTGGAAACACAACATCAACATTATCATTATGAAGGACTCTGTTCATTTGATCCTTTGTTGATATAAAAATAGCAGCCTGCAACATTAGGTCGAGAACCTACAGTAAGTCATGTTTGAGTTGGAGAGCAGCTGATAGTTACCGCGGCAACAATCTCAGTGGGGCTGACGTAAAGCACACTCAGTAGAGGCAGACGGTCACTGGTCAGCTGGGTTACCCTGGATGGACAGAGGTCAGAAGGGAGGCATTGATATCATGTAAAAAGCCATGACATCAAGTTAATTTCAGGGTCACATCGTAAAAAATCAGTAAAAAATGTATGTTGGAAGTAAGAACTCTTTACATCTTGGGCTCTTTAAATATTAGCGGCTAGTCACCAAACATGTTCTAAAGTTCTTGCTACAAATGTGCCTTAGATTAAAAGCATCATTTTTATTGCTTTGAGATCTCTAGGATGGACAGAGCAAAGTCAAAAAGTCACTGGTCCCAGATTTTGCATGAAAAGCCTCATGGCATGTTGATTTTCTCATGTTGGTAAAAGGAGTATTGCAGCTAAAACTATAAAAGTATTACAATGAAAGTGGTTGGCGGGTCTTGTTTTCTATCAACAGTTTGACTTATCATCAAAATATTTTAACATTAGGGATTTGAGTGAGGACTTAATGTATCCAGGTAAAATGGGACAAAAAATAGGGTCAATGGGGCATTTTCCTACAGTAAAAACAATATGGTTTTAGGTGACATAACACGATTTGCCTGTGGGTGGAACTCTCACATTTCAGACATTTTTAGTAAGTCACACTTAAGAGAAGTCTGCTGAGTTTTAGGTGGTTTTCTTGGCAATCTACCAAAAAGTGTTCCAAATTACCTGACTACACCCTGCTCACTGATCCACTTCATTAAAAAAGAAAAATGTATTCAATAATCTCAGTTTTATCTGAATATTAATACAGCTCATAGTGACGGCATAAGTGTTTGGCAGATGTACTCACTCCTTCCCCTGAGCAGCGTCCACCACAGTGATGCTGCTGTTGTGGGCCACCCAGGCCAGCTGATCTCCACTGGGAGAGAAGGAGACGCTGTGCACCCAGCCTCCACAGTCTTTATGCTCCAGCAGCACCTCACCAAAAGGCATTTTGGCCCCCCAGGCAGTGGGTCCGGGCTTGTCCTCGATGTCCTTGATGTAAGCTGAAAAAACCCTGAGAAGTACAGGAGGAAATCTTACACTTTGCCGGATTTGGGATCCAATGTTAGGCTGCTTAATGTACTGGTGACATGAGCTACTCTATGATCACATGACTTAACATCAGGACCACAACCAGGCTGTGAAGTTCAGTGCAGCTCAGCGTGATGACATTCTGTAGTCTCATTTAACCTCCTGTTAGCAACCACCTTTTTTTAAGACACATAAAAGCTTCAGAGTTCACACAGGGTGTTTCCAGACAGATTTTATGTTGTAGACCAAAACATAAATGTCTCTTCAGCTTGTGACTTTATTTCAGGCTTCTAACCAAAAACCTACTGACTATGAAACGAGTGAGCCATAGGCAAGAAATTAGTAGTTTTAGAAAATGTCTATATTTTTAAAAAGCTAGGAACAAATGTCTAGAGGTAAAAACAGTTAGGGAAAAAACTATATGTATAATTATCATAATTATATATTTAAAATAATTTTACATTTTATTATAGTTTTTACGCTTTTTTTCTTTCCCACTGTTGTTTTTTGTCTTTGTTTTTATTTTTGTTTTATTGCTCATTTTCAGGTAACTTTCTTGTGCTTTTTATACTAATTTCTCACTAATTTGGGGGTCAAATTTATATGTTCCATATTGACTTCTTCCCAGGTTTGTCCTAGGTTTCAAAGGGTTAACAACTAATGACTGGGGCACTCTTTTGACAAATCTTTTAAAGGGTAGTCAGGAGCACAACTCCTGCCTGTGTTTGTGGGAAAATAAAATGGGCAAATAAGACATTGCTAACCTTGGAACAGGAGATCAGGTTGTGCCCACATCTTTATACAGACCAGGCTCCCCCACCACAACAAGAACAGAAAAAAAAGAAAAAAAACATCGTTTTGAGTGCACAGACTGGCATATGTTCAGCCAGCCCACCCAGACTGGACCCTCTCCAGTTTGTATACAGAGCCATCAGATCATCAGATCCACAGAAGATGCCACTTCCACTGCCTTATACATACTAAGCCCTTACACAATGAAAACAACAACATCTACAATGCATACTGCTTGTTGATTTCAGCTCAGCATTCAGTATCAACTAACGTGTGCATATTTTTTATAAATCCACTTTTAGTCCACTTTTTCTGTCATGTGGGAGGCAGTGGAAGTGGCATCCTCTCTACAGAGAAACTGACACTATTATCACACATCTCCACTCTGGGAAAGAAAGCTGTAATTCTTGAAAACTTGAAGAAGCAGAAACCTTGTGCCAAGTTCTTGTTGCTTTTACAGAGCAGCAAAGCAAGTGTCATGACTGGAAACATTATGACTTGCATGTTTTGTGGACAGGAGGGCTCTACATCAGAACACCAATGGTACACATCTACTGAGCATCAGTGACATTGGTGAGGTGAGGTGCCTGTGCGGAGCCGATAAAATACTGAAAGACAAAACCCACCCTGGCAAAAGCCTGTTCATCCTTCTGCCATCTGACAAACAGTATAGACGTACTGTTACCGTAGCACCAGGCTACAGAGCAGCTTCTCTCCTCAGGCTGTGAGGCTTCTCAACTCCGCCTCATTCTCCTTACTCCACCATAAAAAAACAGCATGTAACTTCCTGTTAGGCTGGTTTTCACATTACCATACTGCTACACTCATTCCCACGATAACAATCTATTCGCACTCTAATTGCAGACACATTGCGCCTCATGCAAGAAACAATCTATGATCAAATTTTCTCTTTTTTTGTTCATGTCCACAATTTGTTCTTATTTTATTAGTACCCAGTGATTTTTGGGATTCATCAATGTTTTCTTGTTTTTGCTACTCTCCTAGGTAAGAGAAAATTTTTACGAGAAGTCCAGAGCACTCATACCAAGATAAGACAAAACATCTCACTTTCACAGTCTACAAATTGTTGTGCAGCACAAGAAAAAAAATTACATTTGAGAAACATTTTAAAAAATACATGAATATCATTTAATCAAATTTAGACAATGTTTTAGAGTACTTATGACTGGACATACTTGGTGTATTGATCCCAATTACTGTAATATAAGTTATTGTGCATCTCTCTGCTGACCAGAACTGGAACTAAGGACATTTAGTCAAGAACTGTACTTAAGTACAAATTTGGGGAACTTCTACACTACTTGAGTATTTATATCTCATGCCACTTTCCACTTCTTCTCCTCATGCTTCAGAGGAAGATATTGTACTTTTTACTTCATCATCATTAGATAACTACTTTTCAAATAAGACTTTTGTGCACAAACCATGTGAAGTATTCTTTTTCATTTCTTCCTGTGGTGCTACTTTTATAAAGTTTGTTCATGATGCATTTTTTACCAAACAGGAAGAAGTAGTGCATTTGTTGAGGACTATGTTTAACTCTGGTGATTATTTTTTGCATTAGTATGCTGTGTGTGGGATTGGGTCAAGATAAACTACAATGTGTTAATGAAATGAAAGAACATGTCACCCAGTGCAACAGTGTGGTTCACTGATGCATTTTTGGATCATTTTTGGACATAATTAATCTGGTTCACCTGGCCACATGTTGTCCTGCTGCAAAATTCAAATACACTGAGTTTTAATTTGCTCATTGACAATTAACCTGAGCTTCAAATTGTGGTTCTTTGGGTGTCCTTTCATAGAACTAAGAGTCTAGTCAGCTTCCTTCCCTTTACATCACAGTTTTGGTGGTTGTGTCACCTGCAGTGGAGGTCTGCGGACCCAGCTGCCAGCAGGATGTTGTTGGGATGCCAGTCGAGACTCAGGACAGTTGAGCGAATGGACTTCTTGATATGCTTACTCAGCCACCTGAAAGGAAAAGAGAATGTTAAATGCCTGCAATCAAATGTGTTTGGCAAATATTATTGCAAGCAATCTAACAGGTAAGATGACATGAAAATGTGGTTGCGTTGTATTTGCAGCACATTTCTGTACATTTCTGCACATCATTGTAGTGGTTTGCCTTCTAATTTCTTTGTCTGTTGACAGACATCTCCTTTTGGGTGGAGGTAGGGGTAGGGGGTTTTTTGGGGGGGTTTTTTTGTTGTTGTTTGACCATATTTGAATTAGAGGGAGCTGTGGAGGAACAAGGGGTGGAGCCCAAGAAAACTAGACTGGTCAGATCCTAATGACGTGAGCTTGACATTATGTTTCACTCTAGAATCTG
Source organism: Plectropomus leopardus (assembly GCF_008729295.1). Taxonomy (NCBI): domain Eukaryota; kingdom Metazoa; phylum Chordata; class Actinopteri; order Perciformes; family Serranidae; genus Plectropomus; species Plectropomus leopardus. Next base: position 1,670,246 of record NC_056479.1, on the reverse strand, counting down.
CCACCCCAAACACTTTCCAGAAATTACAATCCATCCGGGCCAGTCAGGGAACTGCACCGTTGTTGACAACATAAGCAGCCAATCAAGGACTGCGTTGTAGTTAAAGACGTGAAATGCAGGTCACTGCATCCGAAACAGTAATGGCTGCTCCCACAGCAACAAGCGCAAGCTGTAATGTTAGCAGAGTCAACAGTGATAAGTGAAGTTAATGCAGATACAGAGTCAATAACAACAATTAAACAAGCACAAGATGATGCATTTGCAGGGTTTCTCAGGGGAAAAGACTTTTTCACCGCTTTTCTGATTGGATTTGGCAAAATCTTGATTTGTCAGCTGGCTCTTTTGGTGATGAAGAAGGTGTAACCCCGTGAAAATACAAAGTTCGTTGTTGTTTGGCCACTGATGGAGGAGCAGATACAACAGGCTGCAAAGCTGAAGATCACAGCTATGCAGATCAGTGTTCACGACGCTTCAGACAGACAACAAGGACACTGCCAGCTGATATCCAGCAGTCCAGAGGCAGCTGGCTGCTAAAGTAGAAATGGTCAAATGTGCTGACAGTGTCAGGGTATCGCAAACAACTCATGGGGAGGTACATGTCACATACAAATAGTAAATATAAATAAGTTATATTTTTTTTAGATCGACTGGTACTGTCTAACGTAAAAACTTATTTGTGTAGTAGAGGCTAGTGCTAACATCAGGATTGGCTGAAAGAATTTGTCTGTCATGACGAGTAGCTCTGCACACTGAAAGTGTTCAGGATGGCAGCAAATCCAGTTGATTCACAGAGAAAAAAGAGATTGTTGAGCTCACATCAGGATGATTAGGATGGTTGTACCAGACTACAAGAACGCCACTGTGGCAGCGACTTGTCAATAATAAGGTAGCCACACCCTTAAGCATTCCCTGCTTTTGCTATTTTACTTTAAATGTGACCATAATTTAGAAAATGAAAGTCCTGCTGTATTGAAGAGGAGTTAAAACTAGCAATTAAAACCATAAACTTATCAGTTAAGTGTTTTGGACTAGCATTGGGACACCAGAGTTCACTGCCTAGCCTCCTGGAGGTGTTGTGGGACCAACTAGGTGCCCCAAAGATGTGTTAGTCTTCACTGCTCTCTGACCTTTTTATTATGCCTATCAACCATAATAGCTGATTGATGACCCTAGTTTCTTCAGTGTGTATATTCCTGGAGCACAACTTTCTTGTGCTCAGTTGAAATCCCCTCTGCTTCCTCTCAGCTTTTTTTTTTCTATTACTGCTCTCTGACATTCATATTTAAGTCATAATTGCTGGTCAGTGACCCTAGGATCCTCATTGAGTGCACAAGTTTCTTGTGTTTTAGGTGAATTTACCGAGGAGATGAATCAAGTGAGAAGTAAGATCATTTTGTCAGTGACTAGCAAACAATCAGACATATATGCAAACTGTGAAGTCCCCCCGCCGCTGGCAATTAGAAAGAATGCAGGTTTCTGACACTTCCGCATTGGCTTCACTTCTCAGACCTAGAGATAACCCTTCACTCCAACACTTCTGAGGTCATTAATCTTGGCCTTCAAAACTAAAATCACTGTAAGTCTCATGCACAATAAGGAAATAATATCAATTTGATCATGAAGTGCTTACCAGTCATTCTCCTTCTCAAAATAGCAGACAGAGATGATGCGAGCTCCACTGCCCAGGGCAAACTTGTTCTCCAGTGGTGACCACTTCACACAGGTGGCTGCGCGATTAATGCGCACTAGGACCAGGGTGGGCTTCCACGCGCCATCCTTCAGAGTCCACACGTAGGCGTTACGGTCAGCGGCACAAGTCACAATGCGGTTGGACTCTGGGGCCCAGTCAATGCCTGTGGACGTGATTATTAAGCTCTGTGACAGGAAATACAGTACATTCAAGCTTTGCTCTCAAATCATATATACTACGTGAGATACCGAAAACAGTTCCATTAAATCAGACACCCACAGAATAGACGGGTGTGTGTTAAAGTGTGTGTGTTTTTTCGGTCATTACCCAAAGCTCATGACCATAGGGGACGGTTGGGATGTAGATAGACTACTAAATCCAAAGCTTCGCCCTCTGGCTCAGCTCTCTCTTCACACTGACAGTTCAGAGCAATGCCTGCATCACTGCAGACACAACATCAAGCTGCCTCTCCACTTCACACTCCATTCTACCCTAACTAATGAACAAGACCCCAAGATACTTAATGTGTGTGAGCCCATGGACAACAATTTGCTCTTGGTACCCTCCTGAAAGGTCTGGGAATGGAAAGGCCTCTGAGGATCAAGGCCCTATAGGTCAGTGGCCCTGTTGTTTTTAAATCTTTTATTTTCTCACTGTCATGTTGTCACATCTCACCTTTCCTCCCGCCACTGTTGGCTGATAGAGGTTACAGTACCTGTAATGCGTCCCGTGTGCTCACGCAGCTCATGGATCTTGACCCACTCTTTGCCTTTCTTCTCATAGATGTTCACCTCATTGTTGTTGGGACTCACTGCAATCTCTAGAAAGGCATATGTGTACAAATGTTAGGCATTGTAACCACTTAGCAGGATAATAACACACACAAAGTAAATATGACATGGTCTTCTTGGGATTATGACATACTTGAGGCTAAGCCTGCTACAGTTCGTGTGAAAATAAGGTAGGGAAAGAGTAAAAAAATGACCAGATTAATGGCAGTCTCAACATTATCATGTTTGCAAAGATATTAGTGGGAAGACCATGAAATGAAGTCAAAGAGACCCTCTGAGGAGCATGCACGTTTATTCAGTATATTTCACAGGGATCTAACCAATATTATTTAAACTCATACTGTGTGCAAGAGTTATTGGTCTGAGGGTGACACAGAGAACAGGCCAGTCACCACATTTAGGTTAATTATCTGGAGAATATACTGTAAATCATCAGCACTCAGATTAAGATCTAGTAGTGCGCATGATAATGTGTATCTTAATGACACTACTTAAATATTTGTCTGCCTGTTTTGAGGAGTTAATGCTACCTAATATTAGCTAATACCTACTATAGGTGTTTAGGTTCATTTGAGATCATTCTAAGTGCCTGAAGTGGAAAGGATTATTCCTCTGATGAGCATGAATATACTCTGCAAAGTTGCACACATACACGACATTAGATTTTCATATTTACTGTGTACAAGTGTACAGTTAGTCCTGATAATTCCACAAGAAAAAAAGTTAGGGAGTCACTAATTGCCATGAAATATGGTTCAGACATTAATAGTCTCCAGAGGATTCATTGTAAAAACTTAAATGACCCTCTGACTTTACATTTAGACCCATCAACAGGTCAAAAATTTAAAGAAAAAATTTAAAACATTTTACCTGCATGTTAATATTCTGTCACTGGGAGCATGATAACATACTCTGTCAATAGTAACCCTGTACTCCAGTACAGCCTCACACAGGTGCTAAGCCTGTAGATTCTTTTTGAGTCACACTATTTGTTATTTGCAACATCTATTGCAGGTCTGTCTGCCCTGAAAGAGGGATAGCTCTTCTCTGAAGTTTCTACCATTTTTTCTCCCCATTACAGTTTTTTTTGGGGGAAGTTTTTCTTTAGTTGATGTGAGGGTCTAAGGTCAGAGGGATGTCGTATGCTGTAAAGCCCTCTGGGGCAAACTGTAATTTGTAATAATGGGCTTTATAAATAAAACTGACTTGACTTGACTATCAAGGTCCAAAGTCCACCAACTAACTAACTGTCTGACACTGAAAATAAAATATTTTATATTGCTTTTTTCTCCACACTAGAGCTCCACATGTTCTTTGATAATTTATTGGCAAAGAGCAGAAGTGACCTTGGGGCCATACCTGCATGAAATGTGGAAAGCCTCAGTGTCATGTGTTTTGAACAAACACACTGCACTGCAGTGTTTAACAATGGCTGCGTTTACATGGACATGTATAACCCATTTATGGTTTTGGAGTACCATATCCCATTATATGTTTGAGCCTTGAAAATGTAGACACTAAATCCCAGTCATAAGAAACCTGAGTAGGCTGGCTGGAGTGTTCTGAAAGAAACTGCGTTACTTTTGCATGTTCACACCTTTACTGGGTGCTACAACCACATAATAACAGCTAATAATGTTAGTGTCTGAATAAGTGGAGTAGTTCAACACAGTGCCAACAACTTGTGAGGACAACCAGAGGAAAAACTGGGCCTGGGATAACATTCCCACCAAACTTCAGTTAAATTTTCCAAATATGAAAAAATCCTGGAGGGACTGAGTAACTGTACCATGGATGTATCAAACTGTACAATGTAGTTTTTTAATATTTCCTCCCATCTCCCATTACTGGTTTGTTTTTGTAAACATCACAGGCGCAGACAGTAACAGGCTTACTAACATTTTTCATGTATGATGCGATTATCCTGATTTCACTGTGCAAACACCATATCCCAAATATGATCGGAACCGGGATAAACCTCATAAACAGGTTATTCATTTCCATGTAAACGCACTCATGCAAAGTACAAAAACAGCAACAGACATCCTGCTGCTGGAGTGCAGTCAGACGCAGTAAAGCTCTTTAAGTCAATTTCCTGTATCAATAATCAGATTCACTGTGGTTCTCCAGCCAACAACATTAATGCAATCAGAGAAGGGAGAAAATGTATCTGGTCCCTCCCTGTACTGAACAAGTTATGGAGAGAGAAAATGGAGTGATGCACATAGGTGCACATACAGCATATATGTGTTACTGTGTGTTTTGTTTCACCCACGGCTTCGGTCTTTGTTCCAGGTGTGGCAGGAGAGCGGCTCCAGGCCGAAACTGTAGAGGGACATGTCTGAGCAGAGGCAGGGGAGGCTGCTGGAATGTAGATGCTGTCACGCCGGGTGTGCAGATGTGTTGCTGCAGGTCCCAGGAGGAGGACAGGGAGACATTTTGTCGAGAGACATGAATTTTACAGACAAAGCACTGCTAGTTTGTTGAATTTGGGTTTAGAAATGATGTGATATGAGTTATTGAGACTAGACTCTCATATTCCTATCTGAGTTTAAAATAATCAAAGTCATTCTTGCACTAGATTGACATTATTTACTGTGATGGACACTTGGAATTTTGGTCCTAAGAAAATGTGCACATTCTCTTTATGGACAGACTTACAGTTTGGGTGTATGAGTTAAAAAACTCTTTCTTAACTCACTGTTAGCTCTGTGAGTAATGACTGCAAGACAACACTACACCTTTAACAGGTGTGGTGCACGCTGTGCAAACACACTTTAACTGTTCCACCTCTATTCTTCTCTGCATTCTCACAATCACCTGAGCCTGAGTGGGAGAAACAAACCTTGAGTTTTTGAATACAGAGACGACAGTTTCTTACATTTAGTTCCACAGTTTCAGCCTAAGATGATTTTACCTCAGACTGCAACATAGAGGTACATTCCAAGTGTTACTATTGGTGTCATATTCGTCTTTGCCCAGCCTTATCACACACACAGACAGATATGAATGTCTGTAATGGAACAGTGTGTTTCTTAACAGTTGCATGGCCCACATAGAAGGCATAAACAGGTTTTTATAAGTGATCAAAAAGTGAGACGGCTGAGGTCATTCCTTACCTTTGCTGTGTGTATGTAGTTAGGCTGATGTGTGGTGGGGGTTAGAGGTGCAGGCTTCTATTCGCGGACTCTGGGCAGTCGACACGAATGGAGCTGTGCAGTCTGACGGGTGAAGGAAGTGACTGTGATATTACTGAAGGGAGTGAGAGAAAGGTGGGTGTGTCTGCTGTTGGAGCTCTTAAGGAGGCATCTTGTCTGGAGCAGGTCTGTTGTAATAAACCACCGCAATCAGTTGGTAGAGAGATATGCAATATACACACACTAATAGGTTAAGAAACCCCCTGTAGATGTGTGTGAGTCACACATAAATAAACAGATAAATAAATGAATAAATAAAAGATAAATAAATAAAATAAATAAAATGTATTTGTTCATTAGGGTCACAAAATGTCTGATTCAACCTTCTGAAATCTAGATGGACATCAGTTTTTCTTGTGGATCATTCAGATGCCTCTCACAGATATTTAAGCCCTTGAATCCTGAGCAAAAAGGTTTATTTCTCTTCAAAAACATGGGTAAAGGCAAGCAGCAAATTGTCAAATTGTTGCAAGAAATTGGTAAAAGGTGACAAGACAGTCTTTTACTCAAGTAATATTGAAATACGTGTCTTTAAATGTGGCTTTCAGGTACTACTATACATCCAGCACTTATGATCAGACAGCCAGTCCTCAGTCCTGGAGGCCGGAGGCTATGTTTTTGGAGGGGCGGAGACAATTTTACTGTGAAACAATCCAGGCGGAAGTGGTGGTCTTCTGCTGTCAAGAAGAAAAACAATCAGGACGGACGTCATTTTCTGCTCGGTGAGGATATACTTTGTGATTGTGATGTCGATAGTTAGTTGCCACACATTAGTGGCCTCATTGGTTCACAGCTCGTCACTTACTCAGTCTGTTAGTGTGTGTTTTTCTGCTGTTTGAGACGGGACTGTGGCTGCTAACAGTTAGCTCGCTCAGCTAACACTTCACTTAAGTGTTTGGTTGCCAAAGTGGTCAAGTCGTCAGTTCTAAGAAGTCCTCATATTTAATAACAGTAACGTTACATTTGTATTAGTATCGCATTGGATGGCGTTTCGTGTACCGTCGCAGCCTGTTAACTCCACTAACTTTCCACAGAAGTCAAACTTCAGCCAGCTCAGAGTTCCGCTGGCCAGCAAACATCCGTCACCTCTGCAGCACGTTACATGTAACTGCTCGACCACTTAGCTGAGGTACTGAAAGTCAATACTGTAACGTACCATGTAACGCTAGAGGTACCTGCTCTGTAGTTGGTTGGGTAACTAACGGTAACTATTTCTACCTTTAACTTCAGCTAATGTTAGGCCACATGTCAGGGGAAAATACTGCGGCGGAAGTTACAGCTACTGTTGATGAATATTTTGCAAAAAAAAACAACTGGTAAAACAAATACGTCTATATAAATACTTGTATTATTACTACAATGTTACCAACAGTAGTGGAAGAAGTATGCAGTGCCTGAATTAGAAAAAGGAATACTACACAGTGGAAAAATTCTCTGTTACAAGTAAAAGCCCTGCATTCAAAGTGTAATCAGGAAAATGTGCTTAAAGTAAAGTAAAACTACCCAATGCAGAAAATCTAGTGTATATATATATGTGTGTGTGTGTGTGTGTGTGTGTGTGTGATAAAGAAGAAAGAGAAAAGACTCAAATGTTCCAGAATATTGACAATGGATATTCTGTCAATTGACTGATCAATTCAAAAATAGTTTAAGCTGTACTGGTATAAATTGATTGGTAATTCAAATAACAGAAACTATTATGTTTTATAAGGTAAGTTAAGATAAACTATGTCCCCGGGGGGAAATTTGTCAGAAAAAGTGCAGTGCTGCTCACAGTCAATATATTCATTCATCATGGAAAAGGGAAAAAAAAAAAAACACAGACAGATAGTGGTCCACAATGACCCAAAACAAGAGAGAGTTACAGATAGAAAATTGTATTGCACCTGCCCTGTAATACTGCACTGGCTTCACTGCAGTAACAATTTGTAAAATATATTGCACATTTCCCTGATGCAAGATGACAAAATGCCTGAAGAAGGCAGAATAAAACTGTGACATACCAATGACACAACAAACTACCAATACAGTACAATACAATACAATAAAATACCCACTGTCACAAAAAATGCCACTGTGGCATACCAATGACAACAGAGTATCAATACTACAATAAAATACCAATGTGGCAGTAAAAAACAATGTCACTTTAAAATGAATACAAGAGTAAGACAACCCTCCTAACTAGAGCATTGTGTTAGTACAGATTGTTTGTTGAGTAGAGTGATGGAAGTAGGGAGGAAGGAGAGCTTGTAGTGATTACTTCTATATCTACTAGCTCTGAACTGTCTTCCAGAGGGCAATAATTCATATTCTGAATAAAGAACATGAGAAAAGTCCTTCAAGATTTTTTGTGCCTGATTGACGACAATTTTTTCAAAGATAGTTTGAAGGGACAGGTAATTTTTCTTACCAATCACTTTCATGGCACATTTAAACAGTTTCTCAATCTTGCATTGACATTGGACAGAGAGCCAAACCAGGCTGCCATCCCATATCTGATCAGACTTCCCATCACAGCATTATAGAAGGTCAACATCACACTTACGCTCACACCAAACAATCTGAGTCTGTGAAGAAAATGCAGTCTTTGAGCTGGTTTGGCACACAAGAAACCAACATGAGCGTTCCACTTTAGTGAGTTATCTATCTGAATGCCCAAATACTTATACCAGTTACCCTGCTCTATTAGACTATCACTAATTAAAACAGGGTCATGTGATCTAACTTCCCCGGGATCAAATATCATCTCTTTAGTTTTGTTTGTGTTCAGAATGAGATGATGTTTCTCACACTAAGCCTGGAATGAGACAACCTCAGTGAGATAAACGGAAGGGCAATCATCAGCATACATAAGACTTAAAATAACTGTCATCAGAAAATTTCACTTTATACTAACAACTGCCTCTGCAGAATGAAAAGCACTGACAATATCGCTGAGGAGACATGTAAACAATAACCGATTAACACACCGGCTAGAACCGATTAAAAACATGACTGAGACAGTTTAAAACAGTTAAAACGAGACAACGTGCAGCAGCCACACAGAGTCCGTGTCGCCAGCTGGGCAGCGCCACAGGAGTCTCATGTATTTTTTTAAGATTATTTTTTGGGGATTTTCCCTTTATTTAATAACATAGTATGAAAGGAGGAGAGATAGTAATATGGAAACACATTGAGTGGAATACTCATATGAAAGGCTAAAACGACTCACAACTCAGAGAAGCTTTAAAATCCTGTTATGTGACGTTTATCTGTTAACCCTCAGAGCCCGCTTTAATATTACACACATTCGTATCACTCTGCACACAAAATGCACCTTTCAAAATCAGGCTATAAAAATATTATACATTAATATGATGTTTTACTTATATGGAGTTTATTTTCTTAACCAACATCAGTCACTATCATAAATATTAAATTACGGCTGCACCTAACGATTATTTTTTCATCGATTAATCTATCGATTATTTTTTTCGATTAATCGATTAATCTATCAGTTATTTTTTTAATTGATCTAACTATTATTTTTTTAATTTCTCGATTAATATAACAACGAATTTACCAAAAATAACATTTTAAAACTTGTCATACACTGCAGGGCATTATTCCCCAACAACAATAGCCCAGTCTTAACTGGTATTCTGTATTTTACAGTCTGATATAAAGTCTCTCCAAAATAAAATGAATGCAGGCTTGTTCCACTCAAGTAAAAGGAATGCAGTGCAATCTACATTTAGCAATCCAACAGTAAAATAAATAAAAGAATATAAATTAAAGTCACTTTTAGGAGGAGTAACAAAACAGTTACTCTCTGTTACAGGAACAAACCTCAAATCTAGCAGTCCAACAAAACATTTTACAGTAAAATTACTGCAGTTTGAATGACACTATAACTTTTCTCTAACAGAAAAAATCATAACTAGTACATTCTTTCTGCATCAAAATACTCCAGCCTTAACTGGGCCTTAAGGCATATCGCTGCCTGCTGATATGAGTGCTGTATTTTCATATTTATAAGCACATATTCCACTCATTTATGAAGTTATACAAGCTCCTGCACAGCTGACAACCCCATCCTGTAAATGTTTCAAAATAAAATGCATTGTATCAGCAACTGATGGCATTCTGTCCACAGACACAGACAGATAGATTTTGTTTTGAAAGGGGACAAGGAAGTTGAGGTAAAACAAACATCTTGTATTTTTCTCATCTCTGTGACAGAGAGAGACTTTAAACTGCAGTATAAAGTGATATAGAGTCAACAAACGCGAGCGTCACGCGTAAGAAAACGGCGCGCTCCCGTTTCTCTAGATGTGCTGCGGCTGACACGCAGCTCAGACGCGCCTGACGAGCGCCGCTCGTGCGAGCAGTGTGCGCGCTCTAACGTGATACAAAGAGCGCCGAAACAAAAAAAACACACGCTCAGCGCTGCTCACGCTCTCATGAGGCACGCTGTGTGAAACGGTGCGACGCGTCGACGCACGTTTTGTGAATCCACGTATTCACGTAATCGATTACGTCGACGTAATTATTATTACGTTTAAATATTAAATATTAAATATTCATTCATTATTAAATATTCATTCATTTTCAGAAATGTAACCCTTTAATGCCAGGTTTTGACATGATGTCACTATGTTTTTAGATTAACAAAAAACTAACTTTTTGCACTTAAAAGTATGAATGTAACAATTTAGTTTCCACAGTGTATTTTAGACTTATTGTAGGAGCTGAGCTGGAAATTCCAAGATTAAACAAATATACACAGTCTTGCCAAAATGTATGCCATATACATGAACACAGCCAAAATTATCAAAAAATGAAGAATGAAAAGTATGTAAAATGAGCCAAACACTCCCTAAGGGTTTGATGTTAATGGGAATGAAAAGTGAGAAAGGGCTTCTGTTTTTCCTGTTATACTTGTCATGCTATTTGTAACTTTAAGTTTGCAAGTCCTTTGGTGAAGTTTCTGTTGCAATCACTTCAGAATGTCAGAAAACAGCTTCCTGATTTGTCAGTGTGTCCCCCTCTCCTTTCAGGTCACTAGACAAAGATGGCATCAAGCAGTACAAGCAGCGAGGAGGAGCGCAGCCTCCGAGAGTGTGAGCTGTATGTTCAGAAAACACAACATCCAGCAGCTGCTTAAGAACTGCATCATCCAGCTGTGCACAGCCCAGCCCGACCGGCCCATGGCCTTTCTCAGAGACTACTTCCAAAGACTGGAGAAGGTGGCTGCTGCTGATTCCTGTGACACCGTGTCTTTGATATCAGTGCTATGAGCAAATCTTTTAAACGACACAGACTCATTTTATTTACTGTGAATATCACATGTAACAATGATTATCATTATTCAGGTTGAATCACTGATCATGAAATTGAGTTTTTGAGTCTGTCTGTACAAGCAGTCCATCACTCCTGAGTGTCACAGGTGTGGTTGTGTGTACCTGTTGCCCAGCAGGAGGAGGCGCAGCAGATGGCTGTGCAGCAGAAGTCGAGCTTGCGGTCAGACTCCCGTGAGGATGAAGTTTTCTCCACCCATTAACCCTGTGGTGAGGGGTCGGAGCCGGAGAGGAGCCATCAGTGCTGAGGTGTACACTGAGGAAGATGCTACCTCCTATGTCAGGAAGGTCTGTGCTGGTACCTTGTTCTCGTGTTTTCACTCACACACCTACATTCTGGCCTGAAAGCTGCACAAATCAGTATTTTTATGCTATCAGCTGCAGGACTTAAAGTTCTCCCACACTGTGCTGGAATTCCTTCACAGGGCTGTTTTTAAATCAAAAATAGATTATTGTACATCTGTTGAAAATATTCTTGCATATTTTGTGTAAACATAGCAAATGTTATGATAATAATAATAATAAAAATTCTCTAAACCAGAGTTACAAAGTGCCTTACAATACAATATCAGACAATGTAAAACAACATCATTAGCAGAAAATGCAATTAAAATGTAATATATATAATATATATATTATTAATATAATATAATACACAACCATATTCATATAAAAATATACATATAAAATTCTATGCATGCACACATATATACACATCCATCCATGTGGACATATACACATACATACATACCTATGCACATACATATATTTATCGATCCATCAAGTATACACATACATACCCACATATGTATACACATATACATACACACATTCATACACATACATACACATGCGTACATAGGGGGTACACACAAACATACGTATACATGCACATACACACATGCAAACACGTACATATAAACATTTACATATATTTTATACAAAGTTATGCATATGCCGGTCTGTACAGGTGGGGTTTTCAGAGCTTTTTAAACTAAGGACCTGACTCAGCAGATTTGGAAATGGTGATTTGGATTCTAGTATATTATACTCTTGATATTCTCTTAAATGTACAGTAAGCTTTTCTCACTTAAGGTCATCCCAAAAGACTACAAGAGCATGGCTGCCCTGGCCAAAGCTATGGAGAAGAACGTGCTGTTTGCCCACTTGGATGACAATGAGAGGAGGTAAAGGCACCAATCACTTTGGTAGCTTAACAGTCTCTTTTAAGGCATTTCGAGCTAATCATCGTATTTTCTGCCCCTACAGTGACATTTTTGATGCCATGTTTTCTGTCAACTACATTGCTGGAGAGACAGTCATCCAACAAGGTGAGTTTGAATAGCATTTAATTTGGAGATTTTTGTGTTTTTCTGGTGTTCATTCCTTCATTCCTCCTGTTCCAGGTGACGAGGGAGACAACTTCTACGTTATTGACCAGGGAGAGATGGATGTAAGATCTTTTTCTTTTTCTTTTTGCAGTTTTAAACTCTGGAAAATATCTGCCAGGGTTTATACAAATTTGAAAAGTTATCTTTCGCTCTCTTCGGCTAGTTGAGCTTTAGTGGTTCAGTGAGGGAAACATAACAGGAAAACTAAAAAGATTGAAAGCACTTAAACCAAAAGAGAATTTCTTTTAGCAACAACCTGATGCAGCCTGTCGCTCTGTAGTGATGTTTCACTTTGTTCTGCTGCCCCCAAGTGGCCAACTTATATATCCATACAGCTTTAACGTCAGCAACAGAGAATTTATACTTTGTTTGTGCTCCACTCATGCAAATACAGTGTGGACAGATTTAGTTCTCTGCCCAGACTAGCATAATTTGGCCATATCGTAGCTGTAATGGATGGAGATATAACTTGTGTCTCTGCCATGTCTTCAGGAACAGAGGTCACAGGTCTCTGCTGTCTGTCTGCTTTTAGGTGTATGTGAACAATGAATGGGTGACCAGCATCGGTGAGGGAGGCAGTTTTGGGGAGCTGGCTCTGATCTATGGTACCCCTCGTGCAGCTACAGTCCGGGCCAAGTCTGACGTCAAGCTGTGGGGCATCGACAGAGACAGCTACAGGAGGATACTGATGGTAAGCCGTGCAGCCGAGAACATGAAACTGACCAAATGTTAGGGGAAAGAATTCGTTGTGGAAATGTTTTTAATTGTGCCACAATATTATGATTAGGATGTTCTATGAACTGTCACGATTTTTAATTTTTTAAAATTTATTTTTAGGGAAGCACTTTGAGAAAACGCAAGATGTATGAGGAGTTCCTCAGCAAGGTGTCCATACTAGGTAAGAACTCAGCTCAAAAGTCATTCTTCATCCCGCTGGCTGTTTAGAAACAAAGCTTTCACTAGGCAGGTTTCCATTACAGATTTACCCAAAAACTTAAGCGTCATTTTCAAAATGTTGATAAAACACAATTGTGAGATGACTGAGTGATGTTCTGTGACTTCTCCTCTGGTAATAAAATCCCAGTAACCATGTCGATGGATGTTCAGAATATTCATCGTTCAAGTCATTATTTCCAATCCAAGGCCACGAACGTGTGTTCTGGAGCGATGATGGAAAGGCGAGCTCCTTATACATGGGAGCAGCCATATATGAGGGATTTCTGAACCTTGAACAAATTGATTTCTTTCAAAGACATGACTAAAAGGGAATTAGCATATTTGTAATTATCATAATTATGTTTTTAAAATTATGGTACACATATTATATAATTGGTAAACTAAATTTTTAGGTCATTTTCTAATACTTTTTACTAATTTCTTGCTACTTTGTGGGTCATTTCCTTTTGCGTTGGCCATCTTTTTGCAAGAAAGCAAGTCAAATTGCTCAGGTTTCAAAGGTTTACTGTATCAACATTACTGGCCAAAAAAATCAAACACACACACACACACACACACACACACACACACACACACACACACACACACACACACACACACACACACACACACACACACACACGGCTGTGAGTTGATCTTGGATCCAACACCGATATGTCAATGTTATGCCATGGTGTGCTCTGCAGCTGCCAGAGTTCAGATTTATAACTGAAGGAGGAGAGCAGTGTCACAGCAAACAGATTAACTTTAAGATTTGGTGGGTTTCCATTACATTGCAGCCAAGTGTGAAGCGGCCGAAATGAGAATCAGCACCTCTAAATCCGAGGCCATGGTTCTCAGCCGGAAAAGGGTGGAGTGCCCTCTCCAGATTGGGGAGGAGATCCTGTCCCAAGTGGAGGAGTTTAAGTACTTCATGGTCTTGTTCACGAGTGAGGGAAGGATGGAGAGGGAGATCGACAGGTGGGCTCTGCACCAATCTGTCGTGGTGAAGAGGGAGCTGAGCTGAAAGGCAAAGCTCTTGATTTACCGGTCGATCTTCGTCCCTACCCTCACCTATGATCACAAGCTTTGGGTAGTGACCGAAAGAACAAGATCGCAGGTACAAGCGGCCAAAATGAGCTTCCTCCGTAGGGTGGCTGGGCTCTCCCTTAGAGATAGGGCGAGAAGCTCGGTCATCCAGGAGGAGCTCGGAGTAGACCCGCTGCTCCTCCGCGTTGAAAAGAGCCAGATGAGGTGGTTTGGGCATCTAATTAGGATGCCTCGGACGCCGGTGGACGCCGGTGGACGCCGGACGCCTCCCCGTGAGGTTTTCACGACACGTCCCACCTGTACGAGACACCGGGGAAGACCTAGGACATGCTGGAGAGACTTTGTCTCCCAGCTGGCCTGGGAACACCTCGGGATCTGCCGGAGAGAGGGAAGTCTGGGCTTCCCTGCTTAGACTGCTGCCCCCGCGACCCGACCCCGGATAAGTGATAGAAAATGAATGGATGGGTTTCCATTACAGATTTGCGCAAAACTTATATTTTCAATATTTTCTACAAAACACAATTGCGATATGACTGTGTTTCCACTGAATTATGTTTTGAGACTTCTCCTCTGGTGATAACATTCCAAGAAACATGGCGATGGATGTTCAAAACATTAGCAGCTTTATTTCTATTGCAGCCACCACTACCCGCCATTATTTACAATCCAAGGCCACGCAGGCGTGTTATGGAGCCATAATGGAAAGACAAGCCCCTTATACCTGGGAGCGGCCACGTTTTTCCGGGAGGTGATGATCCTTCCTGATGATACGTTCAACTTTTGAAGAATTATGTGATGCAATAACATCTCTTGTAGCTCCTTCTGCATCATGAGGGAGCCAGTTCCTACTGACAAGCATCATGTGACCTAGAAGAGCCAAAAACGCGTTTCCTTTGCAGTTTTTCAAATCACCTGAAATATTACCTCATGCTAGCGTAAATACTTTTTTTGAGATATATGGCAGTTTTTTTAATTAACATATTTCCATTAGGCCTATTCTATATTAGCAGTTTCAATTTGTGTAATTTGAGGGTTAATGGAAATCGACCGCTGACCTGAGGTTGCTCTTCAACAGAGTCTCTGGATAAGTGGGAGCGTCTGACGGTGGCGGATGCTTTGGAGACTGTGCAGTTTGAGGACAGCCAGAAAATTGTGGTGCAGGGAGAGCCTGGTGATGAGTTCTTCATCATCTTGGAGGTACGCACCACACTCTGCAAGCACCAGGCAACCCAAACCAGCTGGTGGAGGAAATTTACTTTGGCAGGCAACATTCTTTGGTGTGGTAACCCTGTTGAGCATGTATGTCCTTAAATTATTGCAGAGACAGCTCAGCAGGCCAAACTTTCCAACAAGATAAAGTATGTTAATGTAATCCCTGCAAGCAAAAATGAATACTTGTTTCCCACAACGTTTAATGTCTCCACACTGGAGACAGTGTGGATGAATACATGATGTTCTTCCATCCATCCGCTCCTTGTCAGCCCAATGTCTCAAGAAGGCCTCCAAGAAGGCCTCTTTAAATTTAGCACAAGTGTCCATTAAGACTCAAGGGTAAACTGGTCAGATTTTGGTGATAGAAGGTCAAAGATCAAGGTCACTGTGACCTCACAAAACATGTTTTTGGCCATCACTCAAGTCTTATGCTAATAATTTCAAACTTTTACATAAATTTCCAATAGGATAAAATTTTGAAGTGCTGACATTTTATATCCAAAAGGCCAAAAGGGGGAGACACACAATCAGAAAAATGTAGAAAGGATATCACTGTAGACAGAACCGAGGCTGCAAGGCTATTTTTTGTCTCTGTGAGGTTTTACTAGTGTAGAAAAATAAGAGTTTGAAACATTTTTTTTTTTAATTGCAATATATCGTGTAAAAAAAAAAAAATTCCCATTGTAACCTACATCAAATAAATGCTGCTTCTTCACTCAACTAGCTTCAGCAACAGAGGAGATTTTCTGGAGAATCTGGGATGTAGAGTGAGTCTTCCTGTATCTTGGGCCTGGACTTTCTGAAAGTTGATTTCTGGGATGTGTAGTTTAAGACGTGTTTGTTGTCCTGTCAGGGGACAGCTGCAGTGCTGCAGAGGCGGTCAGAGGACGAGGAGTTCGTGGAAGTCGGCAGACTGGGACCCTCAGATTACTTTGGTAAATCAGACGAAGCAGGACATCATCAGCAGTGAGATGTCTGTGTGAACATTGTCTGACTGATTTTTTTGTCCTGTGTCCGCCAGGTGAGATCGCCCTTTTGATGAACCGGCCGCGTGCTGCCACTGTTGTCGCGCACGGACCCCTCAAGTGTGTCAAACTGGACCGGCCGCGGTTCGAGCGTGTCCTGGGTCCTTGCTCTGACATCCTTAAGAGAAACATCGAGCAGTACAACAGCTTTGTTTCCCTCTCTGTCTGAGCCTTTCAGCACTCAGACTCTGCTTTCCTCTAATGCAGCACACACCAACACACCTCTGCTTTAGTTTCCTAATCTCTGTGACACATCATCACACCCTCTTTACCCTCACAAGCTCACTTCAACCAATCTGTTACTCTTCTTATTTGTGTTATATTTTGTTTGTGTTCTCAGGAGATGGGATTTGTTTTCTGTGGAGGTTTTGAGCTTCAGCTGAAGCTGTAATCTCTATACCAAATAGGTGTTTTGCCTACATATTGGAAGTGTTGCTGAAATTACAGTAAGAATGACTAAGTATGCATTCACACTGCTCACTGTGAGGTCAGAGGTCAGTTAGAGGGACTGATAGCTGATGAAAACAGGACATTTAAAGATAGTATCAAATCAAGTCTTTGCACCTGTAGAACACATTAAAAAATGCTGATAAAAGTTCAAAACAGTTTAATCATTAAAATAGGTTTTTTTTATAAAAAATACACAGAATTAAGTAATCTACAAATAATATAAAGCATTATTTTTAATGCATCCTATGTAATTGGTGTAACTGTAATTTTAAAAAATACAAAGATTTTTGTTATCATTACTACCGCATTAAAATATCACAAAATGAAAAGTCGCCTTGAAATTAAATATTTGTGGCCACAGCAATCACAAAAATGACGCACAAAATCCTGGAGGGGCTGTAGCATGCTCGCTAATCACACATTGGATGATATAATTACAACGTCACTATAAGACGTGGAGATGAAATAGCTGAAAAAATGAGTCACATTAAGACAGGAGATAAAAGCCTGGATACCTGGATTTTTTAAGCTAACAGAATATGCTAACTTTCATATTAACATTTGTGTTTTAAGCAGTAATGTCCAAGAGTTCTCAATTGTTTAAGAATTTTTGAAATTTTTAATTTACTGTGGAGGCATGTGAGATAAAGTTTTCATCCTGAACTTAACATAACATGGGGTGAGTTGTTTATGCACAAATGATCATTTGGAGGTGAAGTATTCCTTAAATTGTTCCACAATTTCATGAGGGGAACAACTAAAAATGGCCGACTCAAATGTTTTCATATTGTCAGTTCCACAGTATTAGGTCAAAAACTGTGTGAATGCTCAGTTAGTCCCAGAGTTTGCTGTGGAGATCTTCAGTGTTCACTAAGATGCTGAACAGATGGTTATGTGCTGACTGAGCAGGCTTTGTTTCTGTTTATTTGTTGATATGTTTCGGCCATGCTAGCAGCGGCGTTCTAGGGATGGTAGTGCTGCTCCGTTGGTCGACTGCTTTAATTCAGACTGGAACTATTAGATATTAGAGCCATTCATGTTCCCCTGAGGATGACTCCTAATTACACTGATGATCTGCTGACTTTTCCTCTAGTACCCTCAGGTCAGAATTTAAAGTTGTCCTGCACTTTGATCTGTGACTCAACACCTGCAAAATATCATCCCCAGCTGTGCCTGCTATTTAGCGAGTGTTAGCATGTTAACCTACTAAACTAAGATAGTATACATCTGTTGTGACAGACATGTGACCATTGTCACTGTCAGCGTTGGCATGCTGGTGTCACGCTGTAGCTAAAAGGCCACTGTGCCAGAGTACAGCCTGTCAGCTGGTGTGGCTGCAGTCTTGCTTTTGTTTAGTTTTAGTATTTGTTGTCTCGGTGCACCTTGTAGACACACATTTCTTAAGGATGCCTTGACATTGAGAAACTTGCGTTTCCTGCTTTGTGTTAGAGTTTGACAGAAGCACAGGTACCAGTCATGCATGCAAAGTAATAGCATGTTTTTATCCAGTAAGAGCAATGAGAAAGCAAATCAAATCAAAAATAAGCTTTTTTTTTTTCAGTTAAACGTACCTATTACTAGTTTTAACTTGGGCCTTCAATTTGAGAAGTTCAGGCTTTGAGATTGCCTCTTCAATGTGATTTCATTCAGTGAATGAAAAACTCAGTTTCAGTAACATTTTCTCTTCTTTTTCCCTAAATGAAATGAAATATTTCTAGGTGAGGTTTGTCACAATTAGTTGTCAGTCTTTGTCGTCCAGGTATCCCTTTAACTCTGCTGATATCATCTGATCTATTTACAGCTCAGCTAAAAATTGATATATTAAGAGTGAAAGATTTTTATAAACGGAACAATAAAATCAAGAAGAAAATGTTTGCCATAAGCTGATAAGTTCATTGTTTCTTAGACGTCTGATTCCATTACTGAAAGGGAGCGCAGGTCAATACTTGGTGATTAACATGTAGAGTCTCCAAAGAAGAGACTGATTTGTGGAGTTGTACCTGACTCGGAATCATGCCAGTTGAATCAGATTTTGCCATTAAATACGAATAATCCACTATTTGTTTTGTTTTAAATATATAAAGTCTGAAAGTTTGAACGGGATCAGTGGCATTCACATAGTGTAGTAAATAAGCTAATGGTGCTAACGATGGATTGGCAATGTGCAACAACATTTTTTGCCGACCCTATATATGAAACAAAAGTCAGCTGTAAATTCACCACTTTTCAGCAGAAGTGAGAAGATCGTGTTGTCTCAGAGCCTTACGATGCAGACTGTCTCCTCCTCTGTGTGAGTGCCTGCATGTGCGCAGCTCCCTGTATCAAAGAGCAGCGTGAGTCAAGAACGCTCACTCTGCAGCAAAATCTGTAGAAGTGAACTGCCCAGCACACTGCTCGATGGACTCCGACTCATGATTAGGATCTCCATTTTTCAAGGGGCAGCCATGCTGATTTACTCCTTATCATAAACATTTTACAAATCCTGTAATTGCACTGCTTAAACCAGTATTGTCTTAAAGATGTCCTCCAGGGCTTTAGCATTACACTCCCATGAAGTGAGAGACATTTTTAAAACACTTGTGATAATCAAAGCAGCTGAGGCAGAGCTATCCTCACTCTTTAGTGCCAAGTTTATGCCAAGCTCTTAAAACAGACCGGATCCTATGTTTCCCATAATGAAACTCGGTATTATCTTTTGTTTGAACCACGTGTGCCTCTTAAATGCCCACGGCTTTTGAAACTCAACATACTCTTAGGAACATGAACCTATTTTTCTACAAAAAGCTTTGGAATGAAGCCAGAGCTGAATGTTCACATGGTCTGAACAGAAGCAGCCTAATGTTCGCCTGGAATTTAAAAGTTTCCTTCAATCAGGAACTATCTGCTCAGTGAATAAATGACCAGATAGTGCCAAATTTAGGTACCTGACAGATTACGATACACTATTCAGTTGGTACCAAAAAGGTACTGAGGTTCAGTTCCTAAAATAAAATAATGTACAGGTGGTTCACTGTGTTTGATGTACACTATGTGAGTCAGAGTGTGACATGCCCTTCTTACCTTCTCTCACTATGTCATTACTGCTTGTAGTTTTTTTATTTTTATTTGTTTGATATATATTCTGATAAACACCCAGTGTAAAATGTCTTAATGTCTTAAAGATGTCTTAATTCAGTATTGTTGCATCACACGTTTGCTGTGCGTTATCATTTTGACTTGGTACTGTATTTTATTTTATTTTTTAACCTTGATCACTTATGTCCTCTGACTTTACAGTATTTCACACTCACTAGATGGTTAAAACCTGGACTGTGGATTATTTTCACACTTAGTTCCACAGAAAGAAGTCTGCAGTGAGGCACCACTGAGTCTCTCTAGAGGACTCTTCTTTTCTATTGTTTGTGTGCCTCTGTTCAGACCGACTGCACGGATTATTTGGATTTCTCCGCAGGACGTCTTTACAGCAGATGAAGCAATAAAGAGATCAGTGTTTACATGGTGTTTTTTTTGTTGCCTCTACCCTATATTCACTTTTCATATCTTTATTACTTTGGTTGTGTTTAAATGGCTCATTCAGCAAAGTTAATTTACCTGAGTACTGTATGTAGGTACAGTTTTGAGGTAGTTGTACTTTACTTGAATATTTCTATTTTCTGTTACTTTCTGCTTTAACTCCTCTACACTATAGAGAAAACTTAAGTCATTGAGTTTTGCTTACAGTGTTCAAAGAGTGTAAAAGCATTCAGTTAACCTTCAACGATTCCTGCTTCATTTCTTACAACTATTTATATATATGTGTGTGTGTATATAGTGCACCCTGAGCATGCCTGAGTATCTCATATGTATAAGGTCTATCTGAGGCCTTAAATTTGTCCTTTGTGCAATTATAAGATAGAGAAACTTCCCTTAAATTTGTCTAAATTTCACAGACTGTACTTTCACAGATTGTAGTCTGTGATACAGACAATCATTCTCTTCCCCTATGAATGTGTCATCTGAAATCATATGCACATCATGTTCAAAATTAAATCCTTATTCGCTGAACCCAATGGGTTGTTGCTGAGCTACTCTGAGTTTCTCAGCACTTTGGGCATTCCTGTTACCTTAGAGGAGTTTGCCTCTGTTATTCCTTCTGGAATTCTAATTCTCCTAAAAGACCAGTTTGTTCACCAACACTTGACCTGAAGGCAACTTCAGTAGATAAAATCTACTATCTTAACCTTTAGGAACCTGAACAAACAGGCTTGATTTCTTTTAAAAACATGGCAAGGTAATGAGCTTTTGTAAAAAAAAAAAAAAAAAAAAAAGTACAAATTAATTTTAAAAATTAATAAAAAGTGCAAGAAAATTAACTGAAAATTATTATTATTATTATTATTATTATTATTATTATTATTATTATTATAAGAATAATAAATTATTATTATAAGAATAATAAATACATTAATTAAATTAGTTATTTTATTATTTAAGTGAGAAGTTTTTAAAAAGACACAAGCCAGGAAATTACCGGTAAAAAAAGTTTAAAAGATAAGTTTTCTAACATAATTCTAAATATATAATTGTGAAAATTATAAATATCGTTTTTCACAAGCTTTTTTCTCTTTTGCTCAGGTTTCAAAGGGTTAATGGCTTTCAAATGGGAAATAAAATCATTATGAAAAACACTAAATGTAGCTTTCACTTTAATATGTTTGGATTTGCTCGGATAATTATTAGAACGTTATTAATCAGAAGGTCCTTGCTGTTGTCCATAGACCTATATTTCTATGGCAGTTGTCCATGACAAGTCAGCGGAAGTGGAACTACTGATGAGACGCGTTTGATTTTGGCGGAACGGAAGCCATATTTTCACTTCACACTCCGGGCGACTTACGACGGTGCACCATAGCCTGTTGGGTTGGGGGTGTGTCACAGAGGAGGACTTTCTGCTGTTGTTGATGCTGGAAAGGTAAGAGAAGCTGATCATTTTTTAAAAACCTCTTATGGCTGCATTTTGTTAGTTTTTCTACACGTTTAAAACGCGTAAAGATGTGACAGCAGCCGTCACTTCACTGCGTTAATCCTCTGATATCAGCCGCGGACACTGTCTGTCCCACTGTCTCTGTGTCCTGGAGGTTTAACCGTCATACATGCAGGGGTTTAAGCGCTGGAGTTCAGGCGTTATGTTGAGTGTTGAAGCGCGGCTGCCCCCCGCCCCCCCCCGTCTGAATATGACCGTCAGTTAGCACCACAGACGGTATGGTTAGCACACAGACGGTATGGTTAGCACCACAGACGGTATGGTTAGCACACAGATGGTATGGTTAGCACCACAGACGGTATGGTTAGCACACAGAGCTGCTGAGTCTCTGTGGGTGAAACCAAGTTATTTGTCCTCACATGAACCTGCAGACTGGCGCAGCAGCACACGTTGTGAGCAAAGTGACAACAATAATGAGTCGATGGTGCAACATTGTAAAGAGAGCTTTTCACATTTGCTTCACATTATGAAACATTTGCATCCAGAGCTCATATTGTCGCTTAGGATCGATACTGAAACGCAAAATGACTGTCTGACTTTGGACCGTGCAGATCAGCAGCAGAGGTCACATGAGGACAGTGGTGGAGTATGCAGGTCCTTTAATCAAGTAAAAATACCAACACCACACTGTGAAAGTACTTCATTACAAGTAAAAGTACTGCATTCAAAGTGTTACTTAAGTGAAAGTAAATAAGTATAATCAGAGACATTCACTCAAAGTATTTAAAGTAAAAGTACACAATGCAGAAAAATTGTAAAACATAACATACCCCAAACTATTTTTTTAAATAATAAAAATAAATAGAAAAAGACATAAATGTATTTCAAAATAGTTGACAATTAATGGCCAAGCGATTAATCAGCTAATTGTTTCAGTTGTAGGCTACTTGCATTAACTGGTAATTTATTTTTTTAATAAAACAATACAACTATTTTTAACACAAAAACTTAATTCGTGAAGTTAATACAACATTCAGATAAATGAAGTGAAGGAAAAAGTACTGTTCCTTTACTCCAAAGTACCAACAACACGCTGTTAAAGTAAAAGCCCTGCATGGAAATGTAACTTAAGTGAAAGTAAATATGTATAATCAGGATTATTTACTCAGAGTATGTAAAGTGAAAGTACCAATTCAGAAAAATATTGGGGAAAAAACACCCTCAAAACTAAAATATATTTTTTTTAAAAATAGAAAAAGATTTACGTGTTTATCAAAATAGTTGGCAATTAATGGCAAAGTGATTAGTCAGCTAATGGTTTCAGCTGTAGGCTTCTTGTATGAACTGGTAATTAACTTTTTAACAAAACATCAAATTTAAAAAAGAAAAAAAATGGAAAAAAACACCCCTACACCTCAAAATTATGAAAAAAGAAAAAAAAAAAAAACCCACAAAAACTCACAACTATAAAAAAAAGACTTGTTTATAAAAATGGTTGGCAATTGCAACAAATTAAAACTACCTAGTAATTAAATTTTATATAAAACATTCTGTTATATAAACTCTATTTTTTATGCAAAAAATATTAATTTGTGAGGTAAAATATAATTCAGAAAAATGAAGTGAAGGAAAATTATAAAAATTTATAATATAAATTTATTTCCATTTTAGTATCATCTCTTTGTTAACCCTTTGAAACCTGAGTAAACTGGTTTGATTTCTTTCAAAAACATGGGGAGAGTGGGAATGAGCAAGAAATTTGAAAAAAAAAAAAAAAATTACAAGAAAAGTAACTTAAAAATAAGCAAAAAACCCCCCAAAACAAAACAGATGATGACCCAAAAAGTGCTGAAATTCTTAAAAAAAAATGCTTTAGCACAGCTTTAAATATATAACTAAAATAATTATAATCATAGCTTTGTGGACATTTTCCCCTAAAATAATAATACATTTAAAAAAATATTTAGGTTTCAAAGGGTTAAATAGCTTGTAGAAGGCATCACAGGCATAAAGCCTCACCGGTGCTACACAATTGCTGAAACTGCACTTTCTTTGTTGCGTTGGCGTTGACGCGTCTGTAACAAGTGGTGAGTTTAAAGGGGCGTCCATGTGTCCATTTCCACAGGGACTGAGATTTCTGAACAGACGTAGGCGCATGTGCAGCTTTACAAAACTGAGGAACATAATGTGAATGCATATTTCTGACTGCGACACTGTTATAGTCATGAATCTATAATTTCATGAAGGGCTGAAACAATTACTCGAGTATATCGAATAATTCGATTAATAAAAATCATCGAGGCAAAATGATTTGCTTCGAGGCTTCGTTTAATCCAGGAGACCACACAGCGCACTGTGTTTTAACACGGTTGGTCACATTTCTCCTGATTAAGAGCCCTCGACCGGGCGCGTAATCTCCACGGGGGAGCGGGGGTCACGTCCCCCCTAATACACAAAAGAGGGAAAAAACTGACGGAGCATCCAACAGCAGCTGGTTAGAGAGTTAATCCTGAAAATGCACAAAAATAGTTATTGTTTTGTTTTTATGAAACGTGCCTGAATAGCCTACAGACTGTGCGCCAGCTGATGAATGAATATTTTTTATTTTGAACATGTAAACAATACATAACAGGGAAAAGAATAATAATAATATACATTCACAAGCAGACAAAAAAATGAATATACAAAAAATGTTTTTAATCCCACCCCTTCTCCATAATGCACTGATGCACTAATTATTCAGCGTCCTTATTTATATGACCTGTACAATAGTTAACAAGGAAGAGACAAACAACACAAATGAATAAATAAACGGCAATCACTTTGAAGTCATCAAACACCCTCTTCATTCCTGTACCTTGTGAAAACCATTTCTACATATCGCTTTTTAAATTGGATTATGTTTGGACATTTTTAAGCTCCTCACTCAGACTGTTCTGTAGTTTCACCCCACAGATATAGAAATAAAACAACTTCTTCTTGTTGTTTTTTACTTTTTTCAGATAGTAGATTATTCTTAGCTTAAATAGGACTTGTGCTGTCTGAAAATTCCACCAGATCTGAAATTTTAGTAATTTTGATTGTAAGAATAATAAGTTTGTGTGATCCCGGTATCCAGCTTTGCGAATGATTCTTATTGCTCTCTTTTGCGAAACAATTAGTGAATGCAATTAAGTTTTATAGTTATTTGCCCGAACCTCAGCACAGTAACAAATATGGAAGAACTGTAGTACAGCAACATGTTCCAAAAATAGCTGGGACAGGGGCAACAGAAGACTGGGAAAGTTGAGGAATGCTCAAAAAACACCTGTTTGGAGCATTGCACAGGTGAACAGGTTAATTGGAAACAGGTGAGTGCATGATGGGTATAAAAGGAGCATCCCCGAAAGGCTCAATCGTTCACAAGCAAGGATGGGGTGAGGTTCACCACTTTGTGAACAACTGAGTGAGCAAATAGTCCAACAGTTTAAGAACAACGTTTCTCCACGTACAATTGGAAGGAATCTAGGGATTTCATCGTCTACAGTCTGGAGAAATCTCTGCACGTAAGCCAGCAAGGCCAAAAACCAACATTGAAAGCCCATGACCTTTGATCCCTCAGGTTGCACTGCATTAAAAACCAACATCATTCTGTAAAGGATAGACTTCGGAAAACCATTGTCAGTTTAACACAGTTTGTCGCAACATCTACAAGTGCAAGTTAAAACTCTACCATGCAAAGTGAAAGCTGCCAGCTTCTCTTTGCCCGAGCTCATCTGAGAGGACTGATGCAAAGGTTTTTGGAACTTGTTGCAGGCATCAAATTCAAAATGAGTGAATATTTGCAAAGAAATAATAAAGGTTGTCCGTTTGAACATTAAATATCTTGTCTTTGTAGTGTATTTAATTGAATATAGGTTGAAAAGGATTCGCAAATCATTGTAGTCTGTTTTTATTTCCGTTTTTCACAACGTCTCAACTTCAATTGGAATTGGGGTTTGTATATATATATATATATATATATATATATATATATATATATATATATATATATATATATATATATATATATATATATGTTAAAACCCAGAATAATATGGTAGACGTGAAATGCACTCAGTGTGTTTTGTTTTGAGGTTTAGTTTACTATTTTAGTGCTCACTTCACAGACTTTTGCAATGTTACCAATAAAATATAGATTTTTCTAAAAGAAAATGCAACCAAAGTTGCTCTCATTCATTTTTTCTCCCTTATATTACTTTTACCATTTAATGAAGCAAAAGTAATTAAATGAAAACATTTCCGCACGCACATCTGATCACTCGATTAATCGCAAGAATAATCAGTAGATTACTCAATTACTTAAAATAATTGATAGCTGCCTGCAGCCCTAGTTTCATGTATTAGGCCTTTTGTTTTTAACCCTTTGAAACCTGAGTATCAGCAGATATTAACTTTCAAATGAAATATTGGAATTAGCCAACATGCATATGCAGATTTTTTTAATTGACAAAGTAAACATGTACAAACAAGTTGAAGTAGTTTTCTTTATTTGCTCAAAGCATTGTGTTTCATTGTCTTTATCTGCTGGTGAGTCATCATGATAAGAGGATGCAGAATTTGATGTAAATTCCACTACAGAAGAGACTTGATAATCACTAAAATTAGTTGGAAAAAAGTTGCTATATCAATATCGGTACCAGTTATTGGTCAAAAGAGCTGTTTAATATCGGCATATTGGATATCAGCAAAAATCCGATATCGTGCATCCATAGTTATTTGGTAATTTTAAATCATCCTCAGTCCCTCTTTAAAGCAAATTTTCATTTTAGCGATTTGTGAGACTTTTCAAAAAACTAAGTTGCTGATATTTTTTTCCCCCAATTTTTTTTTTGTAATCAAACAGCACAAGAAAATTAGTGTGTTGATGCAGGGTTGAAAGGGTTAAAAAAGCAACAGCAGCACATCAATGATTTAATCAGTGCTGAAAAAAATCTAACCAAAGGGAATATCTATATATAGTCTGGATTCTTGATAAAAGTAATAGATCCAGAGGAGGGAGGAGTTGATAGCCGCTCTGTATTAAAGCACACACTGTCAGTGTAATGTGAGCCTCCTTGGCTCTGTGTGTGTGTGTGAGAGCAGCACAGAATCCCACACCCCGTCAGTTCTCACCTACACACACATGTGGAGCTCCAGTTATAGCTCCATGAGGTCATTTAATGTGACTCCTGTCCTTGTCCCAAAATACAAGCAGCGCAGGAGAATCCATTTATTGACAGAGGTTCGTCTGACCGCAGCAGATGGAGATAAGCCCTCTCTCTCTACTAGTGGCAATAAACCTATATTATTTATACAGTATATATAATATAGATGCAATCAAAATAACAATGTTTATTTACAATAAGCTCAGGGTGGAAAACTGCTGTGTCACATATGATCAAAAGGTGCTGACTAAACTCTGCCTTCATTGATTAGTTTAAGCCACCTAAAAAAATCAATATCAGTTTAAGTGTATGCAATATTTAGAATGTTTTCAGTGCTTTACCTTGCTGTCAGACAGCTCTTACTGATGGGGATTTGAAGCCGTTATATCAAAAAATACCAAAAAACTCCACTGGGAAAAACATTTCATTTGGAGTCATTTTACTCGACTGAACAACAGAGCTGCTGCTCACTGCTGCCTCCATCAGCTGCTGTGGAAGCTTAAGAGGAGACGATATTCAAATATTGCTCACACTTACACTGATACTGATTTTTTTTTAGGTGGTTAAAATATTTTTGTTGCACTATCGCTTATTTTCTGTGCCGCTGTTGTGAGACTTTATTTATCAGAGGACGTTGGGGGTGCTGGTTTGTGAGGTTTTTATTTAAAATGAATATAAAATAGGACCTTTTTAAGTTGTATGTCCCTCACCTAAGCCAAAATTAAAAACACAAGGCCCTCCTCAGTGCTTACGTTATCACCCCTTCCCCCCTCATAAAGAACAGTCCCAAAACACTAAATGCTCCTTAAAAGTTAGATTTAAATGTGATTTTGAATTGATGTGATGTGAATTTGAGCAAAAAACAAACTATTGCAATTTATTCTAGCTTCTCATTCACAATGACAGGTTTTGAGGCGTTGAAGGGCCCAAAGTTAGATCTGAACTGTATTGTATGACGTTGAATTGATGTTGAACCTGTCCAGGGTCACGTTCATTCTGCCTCCGTGCGTTGGCTCTCGATGAGCTCGGCACGCAGCTCATTGTTTTAGTCCAGCCTTTGATGGAGGAACATTAAACCCTGTAAAGACTGTTGTTGTATAGATAGCAGTCAACACACTGCTGTGAACTTCTGTCTCCACTGCGCAGTGAATACAACTCTTTATTCAGCCGCAGAACTGGACCTAAAACACAGTCAATTAAATGTTATTCATATAGCACCTTTCAAACGTATGGAATGCAGTTTAAAGTGCTTCAAGGTTTGATAAGAAACAAACAAACAAAAAAAAGAAAAAAAAACAAGAACAACATAGGAAATAAGCAGAAATTGATCTTAATGAACAGAACAAGTGTAAATCAAAACATGGTGATAGTAAGACATAAAAGCCAGACTGCAGCTCGTCTCAGATGCTCCAGCAGGCTGTTCCAGCATTTTGGAGCGTAATGTTTTACTTCTGCAGGAGCAGCTACAGTAGAGGAGCTGGAGGACCTGAGGGGCCTTTGAGGGTCATAAACCAAAAGCCTCTCTGAGATGTAGTCTGATGAAAGGCCACACAACGCCTTATAAACGAATAAAATCATTTTAAAACTAACAGGCAGCCGGTGTAAAGCTTTTCAAACAGGTGTAATGTGTGCGCTCCTTCTGCTCAACTGAGTGGAGTTTCCTCCTTTTCCATATGAAGTATTGTGTGAAGTTTTTGTCCGCATTTTCTACAAAGAAACTGTCAGTACAGTCCTGACGCTCAGCACTAGTGTGTGTGTGTGTGTGTGTGTGTGTGTGTGTGTGTGTGTGTGTGTGTGTGTGTGTGTGTGTGTGTGTGTGTGTGTGTGTGTGTGTGTGCGTGCGTGCGTGCGTGCGTGCGTGCGTGCATGCGTGCGTGCGTGCGCATGTGTGTGCCCAGTCTCCTCAGGTCCTGGGAAGCAGACTGCTGCTCTGCTGTTTTGCACCATGAGTGATCGGCCATGGACCGCATCACTTTCCACCATGATACTGTGCTGTCAGATGTCCACATGCTCCTGCCCAACGCACGCCACCTGATGACACGCCTCAATGGGGTCGGACAGCCCGGTGTGTACGATTCCATCTTTGCTTTTACGCCTTACACCCAGAGTTGTCTGATGCAGGATGAGGACGTGAGCGCTGAGTTTGTTAGAGACAAGTTTCACTCAGGAATCTTTGTCAAAATCCCATCTTAACATTAAAGCTAGTGACATCATTTCATGCTCAGAAGACTCATTCTCCCAGTTCAACCAATCAGCTGTATTTGTATAACACATCATTGTAACACACACACACAACAGGCACACAAGCATGTGAATAAAAACACAAAAATCAACATTAGTGCTCATTAAAACCAGGAGGAAATGCTACCATAAGTGAGGAAACATCAGTCAGGACAAAACCTATAAGGAGAAAGATAAAAATAAATAAATAAACATAAAATGACAAGAGTAATAAAAAAAATACTCATAAGATACCTATAAGTAAAAAAAATATATGAATATATAGTTTAAAAAATAATAAAATGTGTAGGAAGTGGTAAAAGTGATACAGAATATGAATAAATAGTCAACAGATAAAGTTTAATGAAAAGCCAACCTAAAAAGGTAGGTTTTTAATTTGCAATTAAAAATATCAACCCCGTCTTAAACAACATATTGTGCCCATAATTTCATATATCAATATTATATCATGTATCATATTGTAGCAATAATAGTTTTGAATAAAATGATTTGTCAAATAGCTGATGAAGAGAAAATTAATAGGCTGCAGTTGATAATTGTTTTGTCATTTTATTAAAGAAAAAAAGTGATGATTCTCTGCTTTCTGATTATTTTATACTTCTCTCTGTTTGATGTCAGACTGTAGACTGAATCTCTCTGGGTTTTCACAGATGTCAAAGCAAAACAAGACATTTGGAGATTGATCAATTGATGAAGAAAGTACTGTATCTGATAAATGAAGAGATAATTGTTTTATTATTAAACAGCTCTAGTTTGTAACAAGGACCTCAGAAGTTGGATCTGTAAGCTTGTGGGAGAAATTACATCTGTCAGATTCAGTGGTCGGCAGCTGTACACTATGTACAAAATGTACAGTCACTGTAATCATAAAATAAAAACTAATAAATCATGTTGAAATCAGTCTAACAACATCCATTAACTGTTTTCAGTATAAACATTTTTCTGTGCATATAAAAATGATCAGTCTTGACAAAATCATTTAAAAAATAGGCTTTTTGATGGTATTACCTAATGTTGAATACACTCAAATGTGTTGATTTTTTATTTGCCATTCTCGCATCTTAAACAGAGACTCAAGTGTGCTGCTTATTTTGTAATGATAAAGCAAGTAAGAGTTTGCTCAGTTTGCTCAATTATTCATTTGAAAAGAAGGATTTTGTAAAATGATTATATAATAATTGAATATTATATACAAATCCAATGAAATTATCTTAGCATACAAATAAGTAAGTAAGAGTTTGATAATAACTTAAAACAGAACCAAAAGAAACCTCAATCAGACATTTTAAGCTTTAGGTGTGTGTTTGATGATCATGAAAGCTCAGATAAAGCATGATAAAATCAGACTGTGGTTTGTTGGAATAAATCAAATAAATAATTCTGCTTTTCTACTTTGTTCATTTCTTTTCACTTGTGTTCTAACTTTGCTGTGCTGGTCCATCCAGTCTTCATCTCGAGATTCAGGATCAT
This sequence comes from Plectropomus leopardus, assembly GCF_008729295.1. Classification (NCBI taxonomy): domain Eukaryota; kingdom Metazoa; phylum Chordata; class Actinopteri; order Perciformes; family Serranidae; genus Plectropomus; species Plectropomus leopardus. The sequence continues at coordinate 1,639,302 of NC_056479.1, read as the reverse complement.
GCCAGATGGTGAGAGGCAGGACAGGAAGGACCCAGGGAAACGTTTGAAGGAAGTGCAGGAACGCAATAAATCCAATGAGGACGTGGACAAAGACACTAAAGTCGCACACGTTAAAGATGAAGAGGAGGGCGGGGAAGGAAATGAACCATTTTTGGATGAGGACGGAGACTTTGACATCACACGCCGGTAAGAAAGGTCATGCAGGTCATACTGCAGTGAAGTACTGATGAACTGTCTGACTGTGCTCTCACTGTGGGAAATAAATCTTTATTGATCCAGAGGAAAGTTTGTTTTCACAGCCAATACATATCTCATACAGAAACATGCAGATACACACCACACATTAAAAATATCTTTTTTCAGGATTCGTAGGGTTGTGGAAAACCCACAAAAGTCATGCAATTTGCAAATAGCAAAGTCCAGGCCTGGAAAAATTTGTGAAAACTAAATATACCCTGAAAGTTTTGGAAAAATGATGGCTATTTCTGTCACAAACCTGTGTAGTAACACATGATGTTTTCAAGGACCTTTTTTAAGTGTGAAAATCATCCAGTAATAATTTCTGCTTTTATAGTGTCTGGCTGTGATAAACAGTTTCATTTTGCTGATTTTTGAGGAAAACATACCTTTTAAACCTCAGATTTTTTTTTCTCCTTAAAAAAATCTTTAAGGAAAAAAAAGTGACACCCCCCCCACCCAAAAAAATGAAGAAAGAGAAAACATGGTTTGCAAGGCATGTTTTCTTAAATGGTGCTAAAATTATTATTATAATATGTATACAAAGTAGAGCCTTTTTAAAGTTGTACGCCCCTCCTCTGAAGCCAAAATCAAAAGCGTAAGCCCCACCCCAGTGCTGAAAAATTACTTTACATGCCTCTCTATTTTTGCACCACCCCCTCTCTCCTTATAAGTTACAAAAAGCCCCTAAGTTATATTTAAATATTTTAATATATTGTATATATAATATTTTAATCCTGTTCAGAATTCATTGTTCATTTTTTTAAAATAATATACATTTAAAAAAGCTGTTATATAGTAATAAAACAGAACAGCTAAGGAGTATTGAAAGTCATTTTAGAATATGTATGGTCTTTAAGATTTGCCTCAAAGTCATGGAAATGTATTGGTATAAATGTGGATGAACCCAGGATTTGTTTATATGTTATATATGTTCCTCAACCCCTGCTTATAAATATGTGTGCATCATTACACATAGAAGCAATCCTGAAGTGATCCAGAAGTGTAAATTCAACATGAATTGTTGAATACGTGATCACATCATACGTGATTGTAACTCAACAATAGTGCTTATTTAACCCAAAACATGATCGTTTTTTTAAACCTAACCAAGTAGTTTTACAATATTAACCACGTTACAGTGTGTTTCAGCTGTGCGACACGTAGAAACGCTGAAGGCTTCCCTGTGATACGCTCAGGGGCGTGACAAAGCATTTGGTATTAAGTCCTGGGAATGACAACGGCTTACATAGTTTTGAGCTTTACCACTTCTGTCTGAACTGATCCTCCTCTGCTCAACAGTTAATGTCAATGTTTTTCTAAATCAAATTTTCTATATCTAACTCTGGCCTCCAGAGACGTCCTCTGCTAGTGAAATGAATGTTACGTTCAGAGGCAGCAGCTCTGGTGGATGTTCTGCAGTCAGCAGCTAATGACACACTCCATCTGTGTCATTGTGTTGTGATCAAACGGCACATTTAAGAGTGTCCGTCATCCAAGGTAGTAATGATGCTGTTTAATCAGACACACCTGTCACCTTTTATGACTCAAATTCAAAATAAATATATTTGTTGAGTGTGTAAAAAAGCATCTTAGATCTTTAACTTAAACCTGTGAAAAATAGGAACAAAAACAAAAGTGTTGCGTGTAAATTTCAGTCCAGTGTTGACTATATACCGAAAGGGATGTTAGCTGATTTGGAGTGAGGGTAGTACAAAAAATAGCAGAATGTTAAACTGGTAAACCAGCAGAACAGGAAGTTCCACGTCATTTATTTATGGTGGAGGGTGAGGCGGAGGAGTCTCACAGCCTGAGGACAGCAGCTGCTCTGTAGTCTGCTGGGTGGCTCTTTTCTTTGAATATTCTCTGGTCTTTGTGCAGGCACCTCACTGATGTCACTGATGCTCGGTACATGGATACCTGTAGGTGGGTTTTCATTAACCTGCGAATATGTAATACGCCCAATGGCTTTTCTAGGTCACATGATGCTATGGCTCCCTCATGATGCAGCAGGAGCTACAAGAGCTGTTACTGCATCACATAACTCTTTGAAAGTTTTGAATTTGTTTCTTCTGTGGCTATGTAAGGGGCTCGCCTTTCCATTTTGGCTCCATAACACGTCTGCGTGGTCTTGAATTGGAAATAATGGCGGCTAGTGGTGGCTGCAATAGAAATAAAGCTGCTAATGTTTTCAGCATCCATCACCATGTTTCTTGGAATGTTATCACCAGAGGAGAAGTCACAGAACATCACCTAATAGAAAGTCATCTCGCAACTGTATTTTATCAACAGTTAGAAAATATTGCTTAAATTTTTGGGCAAATCTGTAATGGAAACCTGCTTATTAATATTCACCCACTGCTGAAAAATAAATAATCACATTTTTTGTTGAAAAAAGGTCTGTAACGACCATTTATTGTTTGCATCATTTTTACTAGTAGGTGATTTCTGCATTGAGAATCTTTGTCTTTTTGAATAGACAGAAGAAAAAGAATGTTAATCCAAAAAAGTTTTTTTGCTAATGATCGATGAGTGTATTTGGAGTAAAAATTCATCATTACATGATGGTAATAATTGTGAAGATGGTGCTTTGGATACAGATAGCAATTACGACACTGATGAAATCACAAGTTGAATATAAGGGTTATTAAACAAAATGAAGCAAAGCCTATTAGCTAGACAGCCAAGAGTCTAGTCCACTCACATGGCAAACACGTTTCACTGCAGCACACATATCCAGTCCTGAAAAAAGGTCTGTAACGACCATTTATTGTTTGCATCATTTTTACTACTTTGTCTTTTTAAATAGACAGAAGAAAAAGAATGTTAATCCAGAAAAGTTTTTTTGCTAATGATCGATGAGTGTATTTGGAGTAAAAATTCATCATTACAATATTTTTTTGTGATTTGGATAATAATTGGGTTCTGAATGGGTTAATTCTGGCTTTCTTCAACATTTCTACCCAATCTCTAATCTGAGTAACAGCTTCAGTCCATAATTTTAACTATTGATTAAATAAAGTAGCAGACCTTGTTGTTGCTATTAAATGTCACCTGATGCTGAGGAACATTGTCCTCTCTTTCAGGCAGTTACAGACCCGTTTAGGTTTAACGTGTTAAACATTTTCTCTGCTCCTGCACCGCTGACAGTCGAGGCTGGAGGCATGATGTTTCAGGCTGTCTGGCCGTGCGTTGATCCATAGGTGCATGTGCCCGTCTCATTCTTGTGGACGTAATATGTCAGGAACACCTTGAGGGAATTTCTTCAAATTTTGTGAAAATGTTCATTGGTGGTCAAAGGCCATGCCATTGTGACCCTGCATCCGTCTTTTTCTCTTGAACATGATATCTGAAGAAGGCCAAACTTCCACTTGGACTCAAGAATTATTGATTAGAATATGGTGGTTGAAGGTCAAAGGTCAGCGTCACCGTGACCTCACGAAACATGATTTTGGCCATAAATCAAGAATTCATATGTAATAGTGATAAAATTTCACACTAATGTCAAGTACGATAAAATGAGCATGTGATGACTTATTACATCTTAAAGGTCAAAGGTCAATTTCACTGCGACATCATGTTTTGAAAAAAAAAGACTTTTCTGGCCATTGTGTCATAGACGAGGAGACATTTGGTCAGATGAGATTATGACTAATATTTGGGTGTCACATGAAGAGGCGCGCAGCTTCCAGGCGGTGATTCTGGTTCCAGAGGTCATGCTGAGTGAAAATGTTCCTCTCAGCTTGGTTTGTATACTTTTGTCTGTCATTGATGTTTTTCACGCTTTTCTTCTGACTCCCCAGACCGAGGACAAACCCTAATGAGGACCGAGATGTGGTCTGTCCCGTCATTCTCAAACAGTCCGACCCTGAACTGGAACAAGAAGAGGAGGATGCAGATGATGAAGATGATAAGTCTCTCAGCAACATTATAAGGATTGGTAAGAACCTACATTTTATCCTGTTTTCACAGTTTCAGAAGAGATTATCATGAATGTTACTCAGAAGTAAAGGTGTTTGTCTCTGACATCACATGACGAACTTTTTAACCTAACGTTAAATATCCATACAGGTACTCAGTCATGAAATGGGCTTTCAATGCATGTTGTAGGTGTTCATTGTTTCGGTGGCCCTCCAATCAGCCCAGTTGACATTTATTACTGTCGATTGCTCCCATGTTGATTTATTTTAATCGAGATTATTTTTTCTGGTTTGGGTGCTGGGAAGAAACTCTTTTATTCTCAGTTTTATCACAAAGAAAAAAGGTCTGAATATGTGTTAGTGCTCTGTTTTAGTCATTGCCTTTGGTTTATGATGCACAGCTGTTTTTAGTCATAGGTGAGCTAAGCAGTTGCCTCGGGTGCCATGAATTACAAAAAGGAAAACAATTTTTTCAATATTTATTTATAACCCTTTCTGTTGCCCAGCATACCTGATGAATAAATCCACTGTTCACACTGCACCCTTCACTATCTCAGGAGAGACTGTGGACAGACAGTGTATAGACAGTGTAATGCTATATTAATGTTATACTGTAATACATACAACATATATTTCAGTATTACCTGCTCCGGCTGATAGTTTTAACCCTATTTACAGTTTTTCTTCTCCTGTCTTTGATTTTTCAAAATGATGATAATAATTGTGAAGATGGTGCTTTGGATACAGATAGCAATTACGACACTGATGAAATCACAAGTTGAATATAAGGGTTATTAAACAAAATGAAGCAAAGCCTATTAGCTAGACAGCCAAGAGTCTAGTCCACTCACATGGCAAACACGTTTCACTGCAGCACACATATCCAGTCCACCCCTTTGATCATGACAGCGTCCTAATGATTTCTAATGAGATGCACATTTATCGCAGTATCGTCCAACATGCTCAGTAACCGCAAAATGTAGCCATGTCTCAACCTGAAGATGAAGTGAACTTAATCATAACATGTAAATGAGCCACTTTCACAACATTTCATAAATTCAATGTCTTTACAGAGCACACTATGGCCACAACCCTGGAGGACGTTGGCAAACAGGTCAGTAAAATTTCATCCATTCATCTTTTTGTCTGCTGCTCCTCCCCTCACCATTAGTGCTCAAAAAGAAACGTGACTGTCAGGAGCGTGGATGCAATAACTGTGCACGGGGCCTTTTGACCTTTATGCATAAGTGATGAAGGCAGTTACACAATCTAAACAGAGGTGGTCAGCTAGAGACTCATAACAAACAGGTGTTGACGGCGATGTGTCTTGGCTGACTACTTGTGTTTGGATTACTGAAATGCATTTTAAAACCAAGTGTAAACAGGCTCAGAGACAGCTCTGCCGAGACGAATAACCTCCTCTGTGCTGCCAAAGCTGGTAAGTGCTCTTAAATATAAATCCTAATTCTCTTGATCTCAGTTTCAGTTTTTGTTACTGTTAAGCACACAGTTCTCCTGGTTTTCTTGACACTCTGAGGCATCTCTAGGCATCTTTGGGTTGAGCCTTGATATGTTCCACTCTTACATTTCAAGCAGTGGGTTCACTGTCTTTCTACTAGGAGCTCATCCTCCACACCTGCAAACACTTCACGTGGGGTTCCACAGGGTTGCAGTTTAGGTCCACTTTTTTTCTGTCTGCACATACTCCTATTGGGGGGAATATATCAAAATACAATATACACAAACATGTGTACATATATATATATTCAGCATATGCATTGGAAATTAAGTTTTAGCTGATGCAGTTTAACCCTTTAAAACCTTGAGCGACATTACTTCTCTTGTACTACTTTCAGAAGCATTTCACAAGTATTTTAACCTTAGATACCTGTGCAAATTAGTACAATTTCTTTCAAAAACATGGGGAAAAAGTCACTGAGCAACTTGGTAAGAAATGGTCCACAGATTGCAAGAAATTAGAAGATTTATAAAATTATTTTTCAAAAGTTAGGGAAAATGTCTAGGGGAACAACTATATGTATATCATAATAATTAAAGTAATTTGAAATTGTTACAAAATTATTATTGTTTAAGCATTTTTCTTATATCATTTCCTTGTTTTTTTGTTAGTTGGTTTTGTTTTGTTTTGGTTCTTTTTCTTTTTCTTTTTTTTTTTTTTTTTTACAAATTTTGGGGTAATTTTCTTGTACTTTTTACTAATTTCTTGCTAAGTTTTAGGTAGTTTCTTCTTTTGTCACTCATTGCCTTCTTCCCATGTTTTTGAAAGAAGTCAAGACAATTTGTTAAGGTTTCAAAGGGTTAAAGTAGCAAGTAACAGTTTTGATGTAAATAAATCTGAATAGATATCCTCTCAGAGTGAGTAAATATATATCACGTTGATGCTGAAAACTTTAAATATTAGTGCTGCTGAACTGAAAAAAATCCTTAATCTTAATGCTGAACAGTGCCATGACTTGTGTACGTGGCAGTTGATATTAGGAAGGCATTAACGCATTATGTCTGTTCTGCTCACATCAGGTTTGGCGAGGGGCGCTCTTCTTGGCTGACTTCATCCTCTCTAAGCCACTCTTGTTCAGAGGAGCTACAGTCCTGGAGCTGGGAGCGGGTACTGGCTTAACCAGTGTCATCACAGCAACCGTAGCCAAAACAGTGTACTGCACAGGTATAATGCTGCATTAATGCTGAAAACACTGATCAGAAGGGTTCTGTATGTTCTCTATGTTATTAGTTTCTTAAGATATCTTAGTCTGAATTCATCAACAGAGTTTTTCTAAGCATTCATCAGCACCCCCTGTCTTCATCAGTAAATGAAGCTGACTGAGGTGCAGCTTCTTTTTTCCAGGCTGAGACTTCTTAAGCTGAATTTAAGAAAAAAATGACAAATAAATCTACCTTCTACCTTGTTAGGTGACTGCTATAGAGGCTGTGAGATACTCAGAAAAATACCTCAGAAAAAGCTGTTAATGTGATCTATGAGCTGTGATGATTTTGTCAAACATTGTTATCCCAATGATCTAGATTGATCTTCCAGGCTGAAGTTTATTCAAAGAAACCTCAGTTGACATCCTGCTGTCAGTCTATACCATCTGCCATCAGCCTTCCTCACTCTGTTAGTGGTTAAAGTCTGCTCTGATGCTCTTTACGAGGCATTTAGAAAGCTGTGATCAAGTACAGTTTTTCTGAAGTTGAGAAAACAACAGACATCTCCGGTAGACGTCTTACAGTTTGTGTTTTGTTGCTTACACGTATCTCATTTTGTCTTATAGATGTGGGAGAAGACCTTCTAAGTATGTGCAAGAGAAATGTGACATTAAACAGACACATGATTGAGCCTACAGGTGAGAGAACATCACCACATTACTCTTTCTCAGTCTCTTATTTCCCATTATTTATTCTTTTTACATCAAATTTGATTGCTGTATGTTTGTATTTGGGGATGACTTTCTTTCTTGGGGGCATCTTTTAAATGCCTCTTTGTATTATTCTGTGTCCTCTCTAATTTTTGGATGGTTTCGTGTGTCTGTGAACGCAGCATTCCAAGCAGAGCTCTCCTGGAGTTCTTTTTTTTTTCTTCAGCTGCAGTTTGTCACTCGCAGGGTGGATAATTGATCTGTCCATTTGTTCAAATTTTTTATGTGATGAAGTCGACCAATAATAAGAACTCGTGTTTTCACTGAAGTTCAGCAGAGTGTCGGCTCACAAATGCATGTGACCACACAGTATTAAAAAGACACTGTTTTGTTTTGTTTTTGTGTTGTGACCTTTTGACTTGATGAGACTTGATATTTTTAAAGGCATTGAAAGTTACATTTTGATACAATTTGAGTTTTAGCACTGGGTTTCGATAAAGAGTTATTCATGGTCACTTATGCTTTTGGGATTGTCTGAGTTTTATCCTTTTTCTTTTTTTGTGTCTGTGATCAGGTGGTGATGTGAGGGTGAGACTGTTGGATTGGCTCCAGTATGACTTGTGCACAGGTAACACACACACTTATCTTTCATTTACAAGCTTCAGTCATTTACTAATAAAATGGTGAAGTGCAAGTGTGGAAAATCAAAATCAACTACTATATAACACCAACCACAGTCTTCCTAAGAGCCTTTAAACTTTAAGCCTTTAAATTCATAGAGCCTCACTACACTTAACCTTAATGGTAATACTGAAAATGTCAAGACGTCTTTTTTTCATCTGATACTTTTACTTTTTCTTTTTCTTATGACAGAAACGTTTTTTAGTAATATTCCCTAAGATTTCAGTCCTGATCCATGTCCTTAAATATTGAGTGCAGTCTGATACTGACTGTTAATGCTCATAGCACCAGAGGATAATCACTGCTGAGCAAATCTGTATCTGGGCTCATTCAAACAACAAGTAAAGCCCACTTTTACTGCTTACTTTCACAAAAGCACCTGAGCATGGAAAATGTTTCTCTTTCCATTTGTGTGATTGTTGTAGATGCTGACATGGAGTTCGGCTGGACTGAGGAGGAAGTGGCTAATTTGTACGACAACACTAAGATCATCATCGCTGCTGATGGTAGGTTATTGAGGAGATCAAACACTAAAATCTTCATCCAGAAAGTGAAGGAGCTGAACTCAACCCTGACAGTGACAAAGTTCATTAGATTTATTGAGGCCTGTAGAGGCCTTTACCCCTACGATTTTTATCAAGTCCATACTTTCATAAGTGTACTTTTGGCTTTCAATTCTGTCTTCAAACTAAACAAATCTCTGAGCGCCACAGTTCTGGTGAATTCAGATGCATGACAGACATTTACTCAGAAGGCATTTTGATGGGAAGCCAGTACATTCACATGCACAGCTTAGTGGAAATACAGTTTTAGCTCCATTAGGCCATTTCATTTTACTGCTGCATTTGTCCCAGTATACAAGCACTGGTGGAGAATCCATTTAATGATGAAGTATGTCCGACTCCACCACAGCAGGAGGAGATGTGTCCTCTTTCAGCTGGTCACTATAAACCTGTATTATTTACACAGTCTATGATATAGACCCAGTCACAATCATAACTGTTTATTTACAGTAACTTTAGGGTAGAAAACTGCTGTGTCTGGTACACGCCGTGACACGTCACATTTATCTTTCTTGACTTTTGTAAAGTTTTTTTGAGTTTCCTTAAAAGTGCTTTATAAATAAAATGCTTCATTGTTGTTATCAGTTTAAATGTAGCCTACACTATATTTAGAATATTTTCACTGAATATATTTAGAATATTTTCACTGCTAAGTCTGACTGAGGAGTTGACATGATGGAATAGCTCCACTTCCAGTTGAATTATCTGGGTGTGTTCATCTGATTTTGAGAAAATTAGTCTTATTTCAGTGGGACTAACATGTTTAAATATTTTTTAAAAGTCCACTTTTAGTCGGACTAACAGAATAATTCAATTTTTTCTAACATCATATAAACACACTGAGTGAATTATTTTCTCCACAGGAACCTTTCCTGTGGTACCCTGAGTAAAAGTTTCCCACTCAGGCGGCGCTCTTGTTTCAAGTCGTGAGCATGATTATGTATATACAGTGAAACAAAGAAACTGCATTAAACACAGATTCTCAGCTGCAGTCTAGAGCCTAGACTTTCAACAGGGATCATCCTGCTGAGTGTATTATCTCCATCAACCTCCAGACCTGAGCACTGGATTTAGTATGGATCTTGTTAACAGTACTGCGGGTACCTTCAGCCTGTAAAGCTAGAATATGAATCACAGAACCGCACAGCACACATACACAGACTGACAAACAAGCAGAATCAATATTTCGATTATTTTTTTTGTGTCACCAGTTTGCTATGATGACGATCTGACAGATGGGCTTTTCCGAACACTGTACCGACTCTGCAGCAACTTTCCTCACACCTGCTCCATCTTCATCTCCATAGAGAAAAGGTAAAGAGAAATCCATCCACAGATCTTTAAGTGTGTTACTGGGGGCCGAGGTTTTGCAGAAACAATCACTCTGAGCTGGCTGCGTGGTGACAGCCGCCCTGCGGTGTACCGAGAGGAAAAAGCCTTTTTAAGTCTGGTGTAACAGCCATCACCTCTCAAAACTAAAGACATGATTTTTCACCCCTGGGAGGTAAGAGCCCACAGCCCTGTAATTACCGAGCACTGTACAGCTGAGCAGGTGTGTGCATACAAGTAACCAGGCAACCTGATGGAAAACAACTTAAAATGGAATTCTCAGGTGGATTTTCTGGCCCAAATAATTCACTTTCTTCAGAGACTGAGACATGTGGTGCAGGTACAGAGATCATGTTCATATTCTACAGTGTAGTGCTGGACAGTATTAGATACAGATCGGCATCACGGTACGATACACTGACAGTACCATGACAGTGGAATAAACAAAACAAACATTCACAAACCCCATCACTCCCATCCCGCATATCAAAATCTTTCTCCATGAAGGGAAAAACTTAGTCAAGCTCTTTATTAATTATAGCTAAAATTTAAAAAAGTTCCAATAATTAATAAATACATAACAGTAATAGCAATAATAAAATAAATACATTTTTAAAAAAGAAAACAAATCTACGTATACAGCAGTGTTTACATACATTCCTTCATTCATTCAAACCAAAAATCAATGAAACATAATTCCTTGACAAAAGAAAAAACAGGAATGTATAAAACAGTCATCGTCACCTGTTTTCTCATCCTTTCACTAACCATGTCCTGTAGCTGTAGAATGAGTTAAAAGCTGTCTCAGGGTGATGGTGATGGAACCTCTGTCTTTCCGTCTTAATGCAGTTACACATTTGGCTTTTAACAGACAAAAAAATGATTAGTTTGAGTTTCTTAACATTTCTGAAAATTCCAACTTGATGAACTATCAATAAAGTTCATTGGTACCTTCCACACAAATACGTTCTAAGCTCATCAGTGATCATGTTTCCTGTTGTTCCTGGATTTTTTCTCAGGATGAACTTCACCCTGCGACACTTGGATGTTTCCTGCGACGCCTACAACCATTTCCACCACTGTCTGTCCCAGCTGCAGGACCTGGAGGACGAACGCTGCAGCTTCAGAGTGGAACAGCTCCCCTCCAACTTTGCACAGTTTCTTCTGTATGAGCGCATAGAGCAGCTGGTAAGGGACACATACATCACTATAGTCTCATTGGAAAGATATTGCTGAACTTTAAACAAAATTTAACCTTAAAGACTTTAATCTTTAACCTGAGCCCATCTTAATTTATTGGGAAAAAATGCAGATTACTTACAGTTTCATTTTCACATTTTCTCTGAAGGCATTCTGTGCAGAAGCAGACGCAGGATCTGCAGCTTTTCATAGACAGTAGCTGCATTTACATGCACACTTTTTCTCAATATGATTGAAAGGAATCTGATTGAACATTTCAGGTCCACTGTTTACATGTGTTGTCCTCTGATATGATGTTGAGCTGCGGGAGGAGACTGTTGGACAGGCCTGGTAAACCGGAGTGTGAAGTGACGGTGAAGTGGGAGTGTTTCGCTGAGGCCCTGTCCACGAGGTCTTTGACTTCCTCCTAGAGGAGGTTGAAGATATAAAATCAAAGTATGCCTTGTTCAAAGCCTAATAAAAGGGAACAGCGAGAAGTTTCAGTCAGAAGGTCATCGATACCTTCTCTCAGCAGCAACCTAACACTCCTCCTTTCCACCAAATGAGCTCTGGTTCTTGCACCAGTTAGGTTCAGGAGTTCTGGAACCATGTTTTTGGCCATAACTCAAGAATTCTTGTGCTCAAAATTCACAGATGTCCAATATAAGATATAATGATGGTTACAAGATGTCAAAGGTCAACTCTGACATTATGATGTTCTGCAAAAACACTTTTCGGCCATTTCTTTCATGTTAAGCATTCAAGCTTTCACACACATGATGTAAACTGTAAGAGAAGTCTGAGTGTTGCACTGCAGCATACATGGTGCATGGTTCATTAATGTTCATTATTATCACTCTCTGCAGGAGCTGTGGAAGATCACTGCCACTCCACTTCCACCTGAGCAGAACCGCTCTGACTCTGAGCCGTCCTCATCTTGACCTGGACTCATGTCCCCTCAGTGTCAACATTGCACTCTGCACACGGGTTTCTCTGCAAAGCTCTGGCTCACAGATGAAGGTTTGAAATGTGAAATATAAGAAGTCAAAGCAGCATCACCTGCTCCAGCGTCAGTTCACCGATATTGATGAATTTAAGATAGAAAGAGGGGATCTGACATATGGAGTTTATTAGGATGTGTTTTAAATGGGTCATTGATTCATTGCGTGAATATAGCTTAATTTATTTTTTAACTTGATTCATGCATTCTTATATGACCAACTGTTAAAGCTTTATAAAAGAAATGAAAGTTGTTTAGCTTTGCTAAAGAAAAGTCAACAGGAGGTGCATTTCTCCATGTTTGTTCAGTATTTTTGATTAAAAACAAGGTTAGAAGAAAGTTTTGTGCTCGTGATTTGTAATTCGGCTCCATGCTATTTAAAGCATTTAAATCTATCTATTTTGGTTGCAGCACAGAATATTGTATTAAGGACACACTGGTTTTCAAAAAGATGTATTTGAACACGCTGACAAATAAACCGATTTATTTTCAGTGTGCTCAGTTTGGATTTGAGGAAATATATTTGCTGGAAAGATTCTCAGTGCTTTGTGTCCAAGTGGAGCTTCACATTACTGCTTCAGTAATCACCACAGTCGGGACACACGATGAAACATAGTGGTACTGAACTGTCTGTAGAAGACTGGACATGTAGGAGTCTGTCCATTCTTTACTAAAAGCTCTGCTCTTACCGTCTAATGTTATTTTTCTCTCTCTAGAAGTGTTGTGAACTGACTGTGTGTGTGTGTGTGTGTGTGTGTGTGTGTGTGTGTGTGTGTGTGTGTCAGTCACAATGCTTATTTGAATGCACAGATTTGATTAACTGATTAGCATGCAAATAGTTTGTCAGACTCCTGGTCCACTAAACCAGACTACAAGGCTGCACTGTTTCAAACTGAAAAGTTCATCAACATTTAACCCTTTAGGGCCCACTTTAATATCACACACTCTCATTTTCTACTTTCACTGAGTTATTTTTTTTAAATCAACATCAGTCCTATTTATAAATATCAAATATTCATTAGTTTTCAGAATATTAACGCTTTAAATGCTAGGTCTTTGTCATGTTGCCACTATGTTTTTAAATGAAAAAAAACACACAAAAAAGATTATTTTCAATATACTACATACTCATTGGATTCTTTGTATTTTGATTTTCACAGTCTGGGATATGTCATTGCTTTAAAAAATATTTTACATTAGTATGTATTAGTATTTTAGCCAACATCAGTCATATTCATAAATGTTAAATATGAAATATTCATTAATTTTCAGAATTTTAAGTTTGCGCAACAGCGATATCCATGGTTGGGAAGTTCAAAACACCTGTTGGACCAGTCGTAAGCAGCTCCATTGAATGCAAGCGCACAGATTGGCCGTCACAGCTGTCAGTCATGTCGGAAAAGTCCCATTGTTGTGGAAGTGAATAACTCAGTGAAACCAAACTTATCATAAAAACAAGCATTTGAATAAACATATATATTGCTTATTAACAGAAAAAGTGTTTTGGTTTTGCTGAAGTTAAATCCGCATTTAAATAAAGCTTTTAGTGTATGATTGAATTATGAAAAGAGAATCTTAAACCATAAGAAGTATAGATGTAGCAGAGTGTTGTGAGGATACACTTTTATCATTTATTAACCTATCACTAAATTATGGTTTATCTAGATCTCCGTTCTGGAGATATGAACGACGAGTCATGTTTTCAGGCCCCACAACCAGCAGAGGAGTTTGTAAAGTTCTTAAAGGTTTTGATGAAGGACATGAGGCATCCACATTTAAAAATTATGTATTGTTGTTTTCCAATAGAAGAAATAAACTGTTGCAGCTCTAAAAGATGTTGAAATGATGTGGGAAGGAGTTTTTTCAGATCTAGAGGAATTAGACACTCCCTCCATGTCCTTAGAATTGGACTCAGACAGCAATAGTGACAGGGCAGCAAAGTGTTCTCAGGAACTGGAGAGCATCTGGAACACCTGCTTTTCAGGACTGGTAACTGGAATAAGAAATGTTGCTGCATATGATAGAATATATAACTATAACTATATGGTGTGGAGGGTAGAAGCACATGAAGTCTGCATCTGTACTGAATGGACTGATGTATTAATCCTTTTTTTGCATTTATTTTGGATGGGACATGACATGTATGAATACACTTGAGTGTTTTGTATGTTGAAAAATAAAGATTTTAAGTAATACAAAAATAATACATGTAATATGCCCTTTTTGTTAAGGTATATGCACTGCTGGAAAAAGGCAGCATTTTGTTTTTGATTTTTTTTTAAATGCTCTCTGTGCTCGGGTCAGGTCACATGTCTATGCAGGTTTTCATAACAGATTTGTGCCAAACTTAGGCAATATTTCTGAAATGTTGATAAAACAGATGACTACATTTCCACTGAATGATGCTCTGTGACTTCTCCTCTCGTGATAACATTCTAAGAAGCATGGTGATGCATGTTCAAAACATTACAGCTTTACTTTTTTTGGTTTATGGTGAAAATATATGCTATTTCCACGAGGTGCACTGTCAGTCAATGTTGCTACACAAAAAATACTAATGTTTAAATATTGGTGTTGCTGCTAATCATTGACATATTCAAGGCTGTAATAATCAAAGAATAACCTCTTAGCAAGTGGTATGTTGAAAATAATTAATTTTTGTATGTGGGTTTTTTTTTATCTAAAAACATTGTTGTATCATGACAAAAACGTGGCATTTAGCATTATGAAAATTAATGGATATTTGATATTTATGATAAGGACTGATGTTGCTTAAAAAGTAACAATAATTTTAATGTATAATATCTTGTAAAGCTTTATTTTGAAAAGTGCATTTTGTGCACAAGTGTATGTAATATTAAAGTGTGCCCTAAGGGTATGATACACTTTTTTCTTGTTATCATTTAAGATTATTTAATATTCGGTATGACATCAGTACCATCACGTCATGATTTTCTTCCCTTTATGCTGGTGTCAGGGTATTCAGAGCTGTATCTTTGCTAAAGGCCAAATGTCAGCTCAAAGAGAATCTTTTACTGACTTTCTTTTGTTCATTCTGGAGCAGCAAGATGCTGTATACAGTCAACATAATTGAATATGGTCAGGTAAAAACATGTTTTGCAGTTTGGTGTCAGGAAATCAACTGGATATTTGTGCCAAGCTGTCACAGACTCTTGATGCAGACAGGCCCAACAGTCTGGATGGTTGGAGGCTGGATCAGATCGTGGCAGTGTGTCCTGCTGAAGGCGTCTGCTCCTGTGTAAGCGTGCAAACAGGCGTGTTTTCACCACATGTTCACGTATTCAGTGATGCTCTCGGCTCTGTGATTTCTCCGGGTCAGTGAACCTTTCCTTCAGAATTTGCAGGATAGGAACTGAAGTGTTTGAACATGAAACAAAACAAAAAGCACCCCCTCACTGTTATACAGGCAAATGTGTTTTGTTTATATCTCACTTCAATATCCATGCAGTCAGTATATAATGCTGCTATAGGAAATATCTGCTTATCAGTTGTTTGGCAAATTTAACCCACTTTTTCATATTAATCTTTTCATCGCTGTCTTAAAAGAGTCAAAACATTGTCTGTGAACTTAACGGTCAATTTGCTGCACATATTTTTGATTTTGTACTTTGTTTGGGAGCCATGAATTTGTTCTTTTTTTGTACTGTAGGAAAACACTATGTCATCCAAAGAGGCACCAAATTGCAGATTCTGAATTCTGAATCTCAGTGGGACTATTCCTGGTTGATTAAAAAGTAGATAAACTGTGTACTGCTGCCCTCTTGTGGGTGCAATTTTAAAAAAAATAATTTTTATGTTTTTTTAAATGCTCTTTCTGAGACCAAGGCATTTTGCTTTCAGCTGTCAGAGCATTCACACCTCTGGTATCTGTCATATTCTTTCAGAAACTTGGAAAAAAAGGGCAATGGGCAACTTGGAAGGAAATATGCCACAAGTGCAAAAAGAGAGGCCTTGAGGTCAGAAACTTGACCCCCACAGCTGCTTTTCTTTATGCTTGTTCTCAGTAGATTTAGTATTTCTACAGGCAAGGTGAGTAAGGCTGAACAGGGTGTTCGTTCAAATTTAGGGACCAATAGGATCTTCTCTCACTAATAAATGTATGCAAAATAACCTTATTTGGTAGCATGTAGTGTCTTCCTAGGGAAGGCTGTTGTTGTTAAATACCAGTCTCACATAAGAACACCTTCAGAGTCTCTGGACGGCATGCACTGCCACACTCTGTATGTTCAGCTATGATTCTCCTCCATCAAGTCTTTATACTGTGTGCAATTCATCTTCCTCAGAGTTCTGAAGTCATTGACTCACCACATCACACTGTTTTTTTCTCATCAGCATATGCAACAATTTATGTGACAGGATTATTTTAATTTTTGAAGCGCTTCTTTCAGGTCATTTTCTTGTTTGTTTTACTTTTTTTCTTTTTGCTATTTTTCAGGTAATTTTCTCTGACTTTTAAAAAAAAAAATTTATTTATTTTTGGCCATTTCCTGTTAAATCACTAATTGCCTTTTCTCCCATGGTTTTGACAGAAATTAAGCCAATTCGCTAAGGTTTCAAAGGGTTAATGTAAGAAGGGTCTCACATCATTATCTTGGGCTCTATATGTTGGTATCAGGGTATATAAGTCATTTTTGTTACCAGGCTTGCAACCAAAAGTCCATTTAAAAAACCCATTGACTTTGAGACAAGGGAACAAGACTTTTAAAAGGCTTCAGAATATCTTAATCAGAGGACAAAATGTCAGAGAGACAAAAAGGTGGAAGAAATGTTCACAATACACAAGCCCGAACCCAACTGAGATTGAGATTGAGAATTCTAGCACACATTTCCCACACAATGCAGTAACGTCAGACATAAAATGATCACAACACTAAAAAATTCTGAAAACTGGAAAAATACTACAGTGTACCAGCGATAACTTGGGTCTGTATTAACCTTCGATCAGCAGAGTGATCAGTCAAACAATAACAACCATTTTCATCTCTCACATCGTGATGGAGTTAATTTTAATTCCTCTGGGTGTCCACACCTTGCAGGCTCACAAAAGGGTGTGTTTGTGACAACCAATTACATCTGTTAAAATTATGCGTTACACCTAACAACGGGGGTCAATTGTGCCTCCTCAATGAGATAAAAGTTTTTATCCCTTCCTTGCTCAGACTTGCTCTGAGACCTTTCTTAAATCGCTCCTAAGCTAGAACTTCCTGCTAAAGATTTTCAGACTAAGTTAGGAGCACTCTGAGAAGATTGTCAGAATGTCTGTGATAAGGCTCCTTTTCAATCACTTAAAGCGATGAGTGAAGAAGAGGAGACACAAGCCATTTTGTGTACCTTGCAATTGGCTATTTATGGGTACAGATGATTAACATGATTAACATGCTACTTGCATCAATATATTTGAACCATACTTTAAGTGTGCTTTGTTTGTTCTTCTATGCATGCATGCATGTATGCATGGGTATATGCATGGATGTATGCATGCATGTATGTATGTACAAGGTACAAGGTAGATTTATTGTCATTTTTCTTAAACGTGGTTTAAGAAGAAATTAGATTGAAAATTGATCCTAAAATCCTGCTACTGTTTTTTTGGCATCGAAGGAGGAGCTGAGGAGTCTCACAGTCTGGGGAAAGAAGCTGCTCTGTAGTCTGGTGGTTCTGCAGCAGATACTTCTGTATCTTTTTCCAGATGGCAGCAGGGTGAACAGACTGTGGCTGTATGTATGCATGTACGTATGCATGTTATGTACATATGCATGTATATATATACTGTATGTGTGTATGTACAGTATGTATGTATGTGTGTGTGTTTGTGTGTGTGTATGTATGTATGTATCTTAGACTTTCACAGGTCAGTATTTTGGCTTTGATAATATTGAGCATGCAAAGCTGTGAACACTTGTGTTTCCATTGCCCTCTCAAAGCAGAAGCTAGCCGGGATAAACCATGTTGTTGTTGTTGTTTCTACAGCAGCCCAGAACGGACAAACCAAACACTGGCTCTAGATAGGGCCATTTGCGTTTCATGTCAGCCAGTATAGTTTACAGCCCCTTAATGACGAGCTGAAAAGTGTTGTAAAAACACTGATTTTTAACAGACTTCCAAACTTGGAAGCATGGACTGAACAGTGCCAAACTGGTCAACATGTATTACTGTGGTGGAGAGAAGGCTCTGTTTTCAAAAGTCTCTGCTCAGTTGTCCATATATGTAGTTTCACACTCCATCACTGTGGTGTGATGATACAGTGTGACTCTGCCTGTTTGTAGATATCAGCTGTATTTTACTGTTTACTGATGGCAAACATCTGTTATCAATTACTGATGCAAACTGAAGATCACCTGCTGCTGCAATAATAGTTTCCCACCAGAGAAACCATAGGAAGTGACATGTAACTTGTAAGCAAATATTGTGCAAATGAGCAACCTGCACTTTCACCAGTTATTTACATGACATCACAAAGAAATGATCTGTTGTTTTATTGTCAGGTTTACATATTTTAATTACACATCAAGTTTCCATTCCATTGAGATGAGTGATTCTAACATAAACTAAAAAGTTGTGTACTATTTATATGATTAAATAAAAAAATAAATAAAAATACGAAAGGAATTCTATGTAGAATGTATTAAAAGTAATAAACATTACTTAAGTAAATAAGCAAAATATGATGAGCTCTATTAATGTAAATTCTCCTAGTTTATATCTTGGTTTTATTTGATTTAACTGCACCAGTGATACTCTTTGCTTTATGTTGGTAATACTGACTTAACTGAATGGACATTTAAATATATGTAATAGTAATAGTCAAGATAAACCTGACAAGAACAAAAATAGACCAAAAAATGTCTTTGAGCGTGTGCCATTTAGCAGCTTGTTTTTCTTCTTACCTGTAATGCACATGACAGTGAATACACAAAAGAGGGACCCCAAAAAATCCTCTCCAGAGAAGTTAACCCTCTTGGCCAACCACATCACTTTATTCAGGCACTGTGTTTTCAGGTTGTTCATCCTTTTGTCCCATTCTCTTCAAAGCACTATCTCAAGAACATTAAAAAGGATTTTCTTCAAATTAGGCACAAAAATCTTCTGGGACTTAATGATAACTTGATAGGTCACTATGACCTTGCATCTGTCTCATTCTCATGAACACAATATCTCAAAAACACTAAGGAAATTTCTTTGAATTTGGCTTTACCGTTCATTTAGACTCATCACTGAAATTATTATAATTTGGTGGTCAAAAGTCATGGTCAGTGTGAACTTGTATCTTTCTCATTGTAGAAAGTAATGCACTGAATAGAATTTGGAAGTTGGAGTTAACAGGTCAAGGTCACTGTGACCTCAAAAAACATGTTCTTGGCCATAACTCAAGAATTCATATGCTAAAATTTCACACAAATTTCTAATATGATAAAATGATGAAATTCTGACATGTTCCAACTTCACTAGAACATCAAAATGTTCTGGCCATTACGCAATGTCACATCTCAGCAACAGAAGAGGGGACATTTAGTCAGATACTAAATTGGTGACACTAATTTTGGATGCTAACCTTGGAACTGTGCTGTTTATAGAAATCCTCTAAGATGTTTGTGAAGCATCCTCGTTTTCACAGACATGGGTGTAAATTTTAAGTGCAATATCAATGGTCCGCAGAGGCATTATTCTCGTTTTACAACTAAAAACACTGCTAAAACACATTTTCATGACGTGCATTATGATTCAGTACAAATAAAGCTTTATTGTGAAAAAAAAGGGGTAGCAAGAGAGCGAGAGAGTGAGGAGGAAAAAGAAAACAAGCCCCTCCCCCTATGGAGAGGCCTGTCAGTGGCTGTGAGGACCAGGGGGAGGCACATAGTCCGTGCAGCCGCCGATCAGCCATCCAGTGTTTGGGGATCTTCGCGCAGATCCTGCTGCTATCTCTGGATCTCCGGTAAGTCTTTCACACACTCCATCCCTGAGTCATGCTGCACCGTGTGTGCACCGGGAGCTGCTCGGATCAAACCGTCATCATGTCGCATTGACAGTCAGCGGCTCGCGACTCGGAGTGTTGCTGAAGCGTCGGGATGCGCAGCCCTCCACAGCGTCCATGACAGCAGAGCACTTAAACCAAGCATAGCCCTCCACCTAACATTACGATAGCAATAGATCTGCGCGCGTGCTAATCGATCTATCACTAATATAATCCATAACTACAACAATCCGCAATCTGAGAGTGCGAGCCGGACAGATCTAGTCGGAACCAGATTCTGCACAAGCCTGGTTATGCAAGAAACACTTGAACGAACAATATGATTTAAAACAAGTTTGAAATGCATTAAGCCTGTGAATGCACTCCGTCTGCTGAAATGCTTTCATGAGTGCAGAGCTCAGCCGGCTCCGATTACTGTTTGAGGAGTAGAGGAGCAGAGGAAGGCTGAGGCAGTCCTCGCCTTTATATCCACATCTATACCGTTAGCCTGCTCCTTCAGCCACCCCACACTGCAAAACCTCACCAGCTGAGCTCACAGAAAGTCAAGCACAACGATGCATAAATATAACTACACATCTTAGTGCGTTTACTGTACATCCAACTGTTAAGTTGACTTGGAATATATTTACTTACACTTCTGAAGCTGTTGCAACTAAAAAATGACACGTGAAATGACAGTTCTTTTTACTTCAGGAAAGTAAGTTAGTCTGACTTCACTTTATCATGACAAACAAGATTTAGCAAATGATGAATTTAGGAGATCTGCCTGTTCTGTTAACATGGTTAAACAAATACAAATAGAACTGAATAGTTTGTGACCAGCAGAATACAGATATATATCACAGCACACTTGGCTAACTGAAGTTGTTCAAACTTAGAAAGATAGATTTTTATTAATCCTTTAGAAACTGTTTGGAGAATTTTACATGCTTTTCTCCTTTTTTATTTTTATAATTTTGTCTGTGTTCATGCATATGGCATACATTTTGGCAAGATTGTGTATTTTTATGTAATCTTGTAGTTTCCAGCTCAGCTCCTACAATAGGTCTAAAATACACAGAGGAAACAAAATATACTGTGCAAAAAAAAACACAATTGAAACCCATTTAAACTGACATTTTTGATCTCACAGCCATCAAAGCATAAAAACATGCACTGTATTATTTCTCAATGTCATTCTTGAGATGTTTTGCTATTTTCCACCTGATGACATCATTTTTTTTAAACCATATTTGGCATATGGAGACAATTCATGCTATTTCCACTAGGTACACTGTCACAATCAATGTTGTTGCTATTAAAATATCCCAGGCTGTGATAGTCAAAAGCATGTAGTATATTAGAAATAAGCACTCAAAAACACATTTGCATCATGACTAAAACCTGGCATTTTAAGGGTTAAAATTCTGAAAAAGAATCAATATTTGATATTTATGATTAGGGCTGATGTTGGTACAAAATTAACTCAATGAAAGTAGAAAATAATATAATTGTACAATATTATTTAAAGTTTGATTTTAAAAAGCGCACTCATGTGCAGAGTGATATGAGTGTGTGTAATATTAAAGCGGGCCATAAGGGTTTAACATCTCATTTTTAAATTGCGACAACTTCACAAAATTAAGTAATGATAACTGTATTTTATGCTAATTTAACAATGAGACATAAAGTAAACATGAAACATTAAGATGAATAGTTATTTTTACTTCCTTTTTTAAGGCAGTCAGTTTCCTGCATGTTTTTAAGTAAAATCAACTTGTCAAATTTTACAGTGCAGCTTATTGGTGGAAGGTGGTTAAAGATTAACTGTAGTTGTAACTTAACATTCAGCACAGGCCTAGTATTAACCACCGTAAAACAATATTTAAACAGTATTGTGTAACATACATGCATAAAATTTTCTTCTAGGCACCCCAACAGCTCAGCTAAAGACTTCTGGAGGTCCTGGAACCCACTTTGGATATTACACAAAAGCAAGTAAGCAGTGCAGTCATTTACACTTTTTTAAATTGGCTTAATTTCTGTTAAAAACATGGGAGGAAGGCGATGAGAAACTTAAGAGTAAATGACCCAGATATTGGCGAGAAATTAGTAAAAAGCAAATCAAAGGAAAAAGGAAAATGTAAAAATATATACTTGCAAACTTGACCCAAAAAACCCTGTTTAAAATTATGATAATTACGAATATAGTTCTTGCAGCATTTCTCTTGTTTTAAAAAAACATCTAAATCAACTAGTTTCTTAAAATTTGTAGGACACTTCTTGTCAAGTTGCTCATTGCCTTTTTTTCCATGTTTTTGAAAGAATCACACCAATTTGTCCAGGGTTCAAAGGGTTAAATACATGTGAAGGATGTCTGAATGCAGTACAAGAAAAGTGACGTCAATCCAGATCTCAAAGGGTTAACCCCTCTTTCACAAGTCATGTTCTTATGCAGCTCCAGTATTCTCCAAATGTGTACACAGTTTACACATACTTCATTTAGTGACCTCCTTTGCTCTTACTAGCCAAATGTGTTTGGACGTGTGAGGAATGTGACTGTGGTGTCCTCTGTGTGCACAGCTCAGTGAAAAGTGAGAACGCCGTCGATGTGCCAGTGAAGAGGAAGTGTGTCAGTTAGTAGCCGATTATTAAGCAGTGATGTGGGTGAGGAAACAGAGGCTGGCATGTAGGAACAGTTCATCACTTGTGTTATATTGTAAATAGAAGTGATAAGATTTAAAATGACCAACTGTTATCTGCAATGTGTGGTATTAATTTATAAATAATTTAATTTTAATTTGTAGTAATTTATATTTTTAACTAACCCACTAGTTTTATACATTGCATTGTAACACAAGGCACAGTTTTATATTTTACATACTCTAAACGCTCAGTGCATTATACATATTACAATTTAAATATTCACATATCAGTGCAAATTGTTTATTACTGTATATCTTACATTTAGATTTTTATACACTTACATACTCAGCATGCTACACATACTTAATTTTAAATATTTGCATTAGGGCTGCATGATCATGGCCAAAATTTAAATCACGATTATTTTGATCAATATTGTAATCATGATTATTATTCACGATTATTCATCATGTTAGGGAAAACATCTTTATTTTTATTGCACTACTTTTCAACAAACAATATGTAAACAGTTTTCAGTGCAAAATGAAACTTTAAAAATCATTTTATTTTATTGTTTTGTTATTTAACTTTAAATTGTAATAAATAAATAAATAAATAAAACATATTATATAACATTTGATAATTCATCCATTGACATTCACTCCATTATATTAGTATAGATTTAGTAAATTGTATTTTTTATTTGTCCTACTCACCAATTGCTAGATGGAGCCTACGGCCAAAGCACTGAAGTCTCGTCCATTTATTTAGAGAAGCTGCCTTGACGACATTCCCGCCACTGTCTGTTGTGATACAGACTAGTTTGTCCTCTTGCAGGCTCCAAAAAAGCAGTGCCTCCTGCAGTACTTGGGCTATAGCTTCTCCTCTGTGGTCTTGTGGGAAAAAATGATGTCTGCAAGCACCGACTTTTCACGTGAAAAGTATTGTCAAGGACAAGTACAGCTCCATTATTCTGCTTGACCATAGGTCAAACGTGGTTGCAAAGAACCCAACAGTTGTGATTTTCCTCTCTATTTCCCCCCGACGTTTCTCATACAGTGTAGGAAGTGCCACTTTGGCGAAATAAGTGCGTGAGGGGATCACATATTTCTTGTCCAGTGTGTTGACCATTTTTCTGAAGCCCTCGTTGATTACTGTATTCATCGGACACGTCTTTGGCCAAATAAAACGATATTGCGTCTGTTATTTCAGCGTGTCTTTCGGAGGTAGATGGATACGGTGTTGCCCGGTGCGGGGTTGCTGTTATTTTTGTCTGGGTTGCGGCTGGACAGGGACGGGGATTTTGTGAAGCAACGTTATCTTTGGACTTCATGCATTCCTTGTATTTGTGTTCGTGATGTTTTTTCAGATGGTTGAACAGATAAGCTGTGTTACCCTGTGGGCAGACACAACTCTGCTGCACTCTTTACATATGGCTACTTGTGTAACGTCACTTGCCCTGAATCCGAAACAGGTCCAGACAATGGATATTGATCCCTTTCGAGGCACTAGCTCCTGATGCTCCTCTGCAATTCCTGCTGTACTTTCTTCTCTTGACATGACTCACTCTCGTCAGTCCACAGTGTGACAAAAGGCTCCTGCCGCAGGGTGCGCTCGCTTGTTATTTAGGCAGCTTGATGAAGCCTTAACCATGCGTTCGCCCCCTGGTGGTTGACTGACGACTGATTGAGAAAGTGCTTGATTAGATATGTAGCAGAGCCCGCATTTTAAATGTGAACATCGCAGACGATCAGGGTTATTTAATCGTGGCGGCCAAAATCGTGATCACGATTAAAATTCGATTAATTGTGCAGCCCTAATTTGCATACTGTGCTAATTGTTTACTGTTACTATATTTCTAATTTAAGATTTATATTTTTATATACTCATATAATACACTATGCTGGCATCAGAGTGACTGTAAGGAACCACAGTATAACCCCCGGGATCAATAAAGTATTTCCAATTATGGCGTCGTGACACTGGGACACAACATTTCCCAGAAAATTGAGGATGGATGGACTCAGGTTATGTGTTGAACAGCACGTTATCCAAGTTAGCCAACAATATGTTTTAGGCTATGAATAAGAAAGTGTTATGAACTCTGTAAACAATGTTTAACAGATTCTTACCATGGAAAAGAGAGATAGATGACTGGTTGCTCTGTTTAATCAAAAGCTTGTGTTGGGTGATCATGGAGAACAAGAAATAACCAGACACATAGAGAGGCAATCCAGCCTCTCCAAAATTATAGAAAACAAGAAAGGAATTATTAAAAAGCATTTATTGTAGAGGCTAAATCATTTAAAAAAGCCAACATGTGACAGAAAGGGTGGCATTTTCAAAAGATTACATTCAAACATTTTTGGTTTTCACTCCCAAAATGCTGATATGGTGTCTAGAAAAGCAACAAAAGTTTTTCGTCTGTGCCCGTCTTCTGGAATTTATGTATTTATTTATTTAACAACATCCATTCTGCTTTTTTCCACTAGTCTAGACCCCACCACAATAAGAATCTGTGTGTCTCAGTTTCAGAGTTGTCTTGACCACTTATAGATTTTCTTTCCAACTTTACATTTTGGAATGAGTTCTTTGATATTTAGGACTGATATACATTTGCGGGAAAAAAAAATCAAAGTGTCAAAATGTAGAATAAATGAACTCACACAAAAGTGTGTTTAAATGCAATGGCTTTAAGCAGAAATGTAATGATTACGAAGATGACTCTTCAACATGATCTTAAACAGACTGAAACAAACCGCTGATTGGTTGAAATGCTCTCCAAATGAACTATGGGAAACCAATATGGCATTAAGCATTGATGCTAATGTACTTTTATCATGGAAATATTGATAAAATATGGACAGAAGACAGCCAATATTGGATCTATCATGGAATTATTGAACAAGGTTCCGTAAAAACACCTGAATTCCCAGGCTGGATACTGAGGCTTCTTATAGAGCTACGATGCATCAGGGCAGAACGGCACAGACGGCAGCTTTCACAGTGGAAAAAAGTAAGGTGATCCGACAAACGGTCTACAAGTTATTAAAACTTTTCTGAATTATACAAATTTTAGTCGCCGGCAACTACGCTGGGCTCAGAGGGTTAAGCCTTTTCCCTGGATACCTCCATAGAGAAAATGATTTTTTAGTCTACGACCAGGCTTAACCCATGTCTGAGCCACCAGCCCTTTAAGTTGAAAGTAGACCACAATACCTTATAAATTGAAGCTAACATAAAACAATGCTACTATTATCAGGGAGACTTGTCTGACTGACATTACAGCCAATGTAATGTTATCGGGGGCATATGGGTACAAACAGCTGTGAAGCCGTCAGAATTGTGGCTGACAGCTGTATTAGCTTCGGTCACCGAACTTTCAGGCTCCTCTTCCTGTGCATCGAGGAAGCTCTAGAGTGAAGTAAAAGTCACAGGAAATGGGACCTGGCTGTTCAGACTGAGGTCCACATATGAAAGAGGCCCAGGTCAAATTTGAAAAAATCAGATTCTATTTAATCTGTGCTGTTCACACTATAATAAAAAAATCTGATCTGAGTCACATTCAAGTGGAAAAAAATCGGAATTGTGTAGGGCTGGGTAAAAAAATCGATTCATCAATGCATTGCAATATTTTTTTTGTCAATTCAGTATATCCATTGGGGCAGTGTGAGTGCCGCCGGAGTGTGATTGACGTTGTTCAGAGGCCCCGCTTGACCCCCAAACAGCGTCTGTTGTTTATTCATTAAAAAGGCAACAGTGGTTCGAGATAACCAGGTGTTAAAATAAGCTCAGACAACATTAAAAGCTGACGTTTGGATACACGAAGTCGATAGTAGTTAAGTGGTGTGTGAGCCTCGTGAGTCAGTGTTAAAACACTGCAACAATACAACGAACTTATGTGACCATTTGAGCCGACACCACGCAGATGTTTTGCAACCTTTTGCTAACGCTAAAGCTGTGGATCACACACAGATGCAGGTTGATAAAATCCTGCATAAATGTTTACTTGGTAAGTTTGGCTCAGGCAAAAATGTGCACTTTTCTGTACTTTAAATTTATTTTAGTTTTAATTTTGTTTAATAAATAATAATGTAGTGGTAAAATAAGTTTTGGTGTCAGTTTGTTCTAAATCAGTACAGATATTGCACGCTTTATTTAACACATGTCAGAAGGTATTCAAATGAATTATCTGGGTATTTCTGACATCAACACATATAACTAAATCGATATCTAAGCAACTGGGTCAATATCGAATTGATTCGAAATCAAATCGGATTGTTACCCAAAGAATCTAAATTAAATTGAAGTTTGAGGTTCTTGACAACCCCCAGCCCTAGAATTGGGCCACTTGTGCCTGCAGTTTGAACGTAGCCTAAGCGGCTGCTTAATGAAATGGACGTGATCTGAGGGACTATGTTTCCTGCAGAGTACACACAACATCCCATCAGGCATGTTCATGAGACAGCTTTGGGATTCTGGGCCATGCTGGGTCACTCTTCTCTGGTTTGAGTCCCAGAGACCTGGTTTTCCTCTTGAACTGTCTCATCTGACTGCCGGGTTCATTAGGAGACACTGATAGAGTGTCAAACTTCCCCATACTGAGACACTGTCCTGGTCTAAAGATGTTCAAACAGCCTTTTATAGTCTGTCTCTTCATCTGTCCTCAGCTTTTTATTTCAACGCTGTTATCTTCATTTAATTCTGGAAATGAAATTTCTGTTTAGAGGCAGTAGTACAGACATATGTGTCTTTTGTGGCTGGTAACTGTGGTATCCATATCCACAAAACTGCCGTTTTTGCAACATGTTTGGTAAACTTGAATGTTGAGGCTCATGAACATCTTTAAAAACTTGTAGACAGGTGTGTAGAGGGAAGTTAGATGATTAAATGAGATTTCCTGCACACTGTCCTTTTACACACAGTAGAAAATAATAATTAAGGAAACAACATTTGAATCGTCAGACCTTCATCAGGCTGAGTAGGTCAACAGCAATACACTTAACCTGCTGAAGGTCTGACGACCAAATTGTTGTTTCCTAAATTATGAATTTATTGTGAATAATAGAACAGTGTGCGGGGATTCTCATTTTTTTAAAATATATTTGGTGGAAACATGCCATGACCAGTTATAGAACAGTATGACAGGTCTTTTTTTTTTTTTTTTAATTAATATTATTATGAAAAAAAACCCTCAACCTACAAATTGTTGAAAGACATAAGTAACCTGTTTATGTGACCTTTCCTGGTTATGATCACATTTGGAATGTGGTGTTTGCATGAACACAGAAACATCAGATTATTCACATTCTCCATATACACCCACGTTTCTTTCAGAGTGCTCCAACTAATAGGCTTGGATGAAATGTAATATTTCATACCTTTATACCTCTCTGAAATTTCACTGCGGTATATGGAATATGACGGTATACATTTGCAGCGTGAACACCCTCCGACACTGAGTGCACTAGGCTACTTACTTTAAACTTTTCAGACTAATAAATACACAGTAGAAACCCACAAAATGGTAAAGTAATATTCTCATACATATTCTCCTTATTCGAGAAATTCAACTGTACGCCTTTTGAATTCAGCTTTCTTTCGGTCACAGAAGACTGAGGCTTAATTGTCTTGTTAACTCATCGTAGTTAGTAAGTCCACTGTTCCAACAATCACCAGCTCCAATTTAGTCACACTACTGCAAATCCGTAATTCACCAAGTTAGTTGTAAAAACATGCTGTTATTCCCCACAGTCTCTCTATGCCCGCTGGCCACTAGCTTTTTACAGTCCTGTAACTTCTCCCTCCACCACTAGGTTTCACTGTGTCTTTCAGCTCAGCTGCTTATTCTACTAGCAGAGACAGCAGACTGAGCTCTAGTGGTGTGTGCTGTGCACTATATACAATGAATTTAATTGAAAGAGGAGCGCCTGTATTTATGACGGTATTAAAAAACATACCTTCAGCATCTCTAAATACCCTGATAAACCTTAATACTTCGATACCACCCAAGCCAGGAAGACATTGTGCTCTATGTCTTGAGCCATAGCTGCCACATGAGGTTTATCCCAGTTATTATCATATTCAGGATATGGTGTTCAGATTATCACAGAGAAATCGGGTTATTCATATTCATGGTGTACGTCGCAGTTTCTTTCAGTGTACTTCAGCTGTGTTCTTTTTTTAATCCATAAAAGGTGTTTACATGCTCAAAAACATGAACAGGACATTCTAAAAACTCAGTCATAAATGGGCTGTTCATGTAAAGGCACTCAATATCAATGTTTCTGTTAATATGGATGTTCTCTAGAAAGCTCTAAAAACTCCATCTGCATGCTGTTACTCCATGTGGGGTCGACTACAAGCTTGAGAAACTCTGGGTTTGTTGAAATAAATCAGCTTTGGTGGATTTAGTTTTTTACCTAACTGTAACTCCCAATCAAGTCCTGCTGCTCCCAGTTGTGACTGCTAGCTTCATGAATTTTGACAATTTTTGCTCTTTCAATGCCCCATTCTGCTTCCTGTATTGCTTAACATAACAGCTTTTGTATCCCAACTGCTGCTGTGCATTCGATGTGTGCTTCAGGTGTTGTTATATGATGCAATGTGATGCCATGTTACACTGTGTAGGCCCAGTCAGTGCAGTCAGAAACTGTCTTGATCCATATATTTCTCAGGGCAGTGTATGGCAGGCCCTTCAGACAGTTTGATTTCGGAAATATTCACCTCTTACTCTGTCCCAAGCGTTGTCATGTCAGTGAAACGCCTGCAGACCACGTAGTGGGGCTGTGGAGTCTACCAGCTCCGGTGTTCGATCACAGCTCAGCATAGCAGCTGTAGTTACGCAACAGTCTTTTTATCAATGCAATTTCAGGTCACTAGAGGACACGACAGCTGATTTGACTGTCCCAGAATAGTTTTAAGCAGAAACTATGCAAGCAAAAGTGTATTTATATAGTGCACGTGCGCATGCGCGCGCGCACACACACACACACACACACACACTCACACACACACACACAAACAAAATCAGCTCTGTGGAACATCAGAAAAGTCAGACTTGTGCTCTGTGCTCTCAGATATTCTCTTATGAGTTACAACGAAACAATTTCAATTATGGGTGATGATTGCACACTCCTTTCATACCTGAAGAACTGACAGCTGCAAGCTGCACACTGACACTCTTCATGGATTGGCATTATCAGCAGAGCTTTGAAATTGCACTTAAGTGCTGCTAGTTTAAGCAGCCATAAACTTTCACACACAGTACCAGAGTGAGCTGGTTTAACCGAAACTCCGTCTCTAGCCAGATGGGTGTGTGTTTAATAGTCAAGTCAAGTCAAGTCAGTTTTATTTATATAGCCCATTATCACAAAACATGGTTTGCCTCAGAGGGCTTTACAGTGTACGACATCCCTCTGCCCTTAGACCCTCACATCACCCAAGGAAAAACTCCCCAAAAAGAACCCCTGTAACGGGAAAGCAATAATAGAAACAGATGCATGTCATATTACACAATAATGGTAGGTGTGAAATTAGTAATTGCTCTCTATGATGATGTTGACAGAGATGATAACAGTCTCATGCATATGTGAAAGGGAGTTGTCCAAAGGCAAGATCACAGCATCGGCGCAACCAGGACCAGACCACGATCAGGGCGAGCGGGGGGCACAGAATCAGTACAGCCACAGCACGAGCACAACCAAAGGCAGGGTCGCGGCATCAGCACAGCTATCACCACGGTCAGGCACAGTCAAGGTTACGGCCAGGATCCAGGGAAACTAGGAAACAAGGGAGCAGGAACGCTCCCGAGAGGCAACAGGATTAGCGTAGTGCAGTTCAACAGACCCAGGCTCTGTAATCGCGAGCCCCAGTAGTGAGAGTACCACATGGCTATCACAGAGCTAAGCTAAGCTTGCACATGGCAATGCAGTTAACAGACATGCATGATTTCTGATGGCGGCATTGAGAGAAGGAAAGGAGCTCAGCGTATCAGGGGAAGTCCCCCGGCAGGTTAAACCTATGTCAGCCTAACTATGGGCTGGTCCAGGCAGCCTGAGCCAGCCCTAATTATAAGCTTTATCAAAGAGGAAGGTCTTAAGTCTACCCTTAAAAAGTTGAAACGGTGTCTGCCTCCCTGACCGAAAATGGAAGATGGTTCCATAGGAGAGGAGCATGGTAGCTGAAGGCTCTGGTTCCTAACCTACTTTTGGAAATTTTGGGAACCACAAGTAACCCTGCGTTTTCAGAGCGCAGTGATCTTGAGGGTTGGTAAGGAACTATGAGCTGTGACAGATAGGAGCCTGATCATTTAGAGCTTTGTAAGTAAGGAGGAGGATTTTAAATTAAATCCTGGATTTCACAGGGTTACAGTAATCCAGCCTAGAAGTGACAAATGCATGTACTAATTTTTCAGCATCTGTTTGGGACAGGATATGTCTAATTTTTGCGATGTTACGCAAGTGAAAGAAAGCCGTCCTTGAAGTTTGTTTTATATGGGAGGCAAAGGATAAATCCTGGTCAAATAAAACTCCGAGGTTCCTTACAGTTGTGCTAGAGGCCAAGGTAATGCCATCTAGAGAAATTAAATTGTTGGAAAAGGAGTTTCTGAGGTGTTTTGGGCCAAGAACAATAACTTCAGTTTTGTCTGAATTCAACATCAGGAAATTACGGCTCATCCAGGCTTTTACATCCTTAAGACATGTTTGAAGTCTAGATAGCTGATCAGTTTCATCTAGTTTCATAGATAGATATAATTGCGTATCATCAGCATAACAATGGAAATTTAAGGAATGTTTTCTAATTATGTTGCCTAGAGGAAGCATATCTAAAGTGAAAAGGATTGGTCCAAGCACCGAACCTTGTGGCACTCCAAAGCAGACCTTTGTATGTGCGGAGGGTTGATCATTGATGTGAACAAATTGGGAACGATCTGATAAGTATGACTTAAACCAGGCTAGTGACGTTCCTTAAGGCCAATTGAGGTTTCAAGTCTGTGCAGTAAGATTTGATGGTCAATGGTGTCAAATGCAGCACTGAGATCTAATAGGATTAAAACAGAGACCAGACCTGTGTCAGAAGCGATAAATAAGTCGTTATTCATTTTTTACTGTGCTATGATGAACTCTAAAGCCTGACTGAAAGTCCTCGAATAAACTGTTGTCTCGGAGAAAGTCACAGAGCTGATGAGCAACCACTCTCTCAAGGATTTTAGAAATAAAGGGGAGATTAGATATCGGTCTATAGTTAGCTAAAATCTCAGGATCGAGAGTGGGCTTCTTTAGAAGAGGTTTAATGACAGCTACTTTAAAAGACTGTGGTACATAGCCTGTCAATAAAGATGCGTTGATTATATCTAATAAAAAGTTGTCTAATAAATGTTGATCAGGTCCTTTAACACCTGATCAACATCAGGTTTCTTGCGCTATGTTCAGACACCTTTCACAAACATTCAAACTTCTGACTTTAGAAGTTTAAACTTTAAACTGGTTTGATTCCTTTATAAAACGAGGGGAAAAACATAATGAAACACTTGGCAATAAATGTCCTGCAAACCGTTAAAAAACAAAATAAGTAAAGGTGACAAAAATTGACCTGCAAATTAGCTATGGTGGGGCATTATTAGATATGATCTAAACACTAGGAGAACTATCACAAAAACTTTATTTATTTATATATTCTTATATAGGTAAAAGTAATGTTACAAAAAAAAAAAACTTAGCACTTTGTTCAGGTTATTTTCTTTTTTGTTGTTGTTGTTTTTAATCGTTTTTTTTTTTGCTTATTTTCCAATATTTTTTTTGTAATTGTTTTTACAGGTTTTTTGCTAATTTTGCAGTTATTTCTTTTTTTTTAAATTTTTTGCTTATTGCCTGCTTCCAATGTTTTTGAAAGATATCAAGCTAATTTGCTTAGGTTTTAAAGTGTTTAAGCCCTGACACACCAAGCCGATGGTTGACGGCCAAAGTTGGGCTGTTAGTGAGCGTCTGTGGCGAAATATTATGAGTTAAGAGAGTCTTTTGTAAACATTGAGCTCTTTAGCAGAAACATTTCCTGATGGTTCATGTTGTTGGTAGATCTGTTTTCTTCTTTCAACAGTGGATTCTGTTGTTAATGTGCTAACTAGCGTCAACGTCTTTCTATTTCCCCTTTTGAATAGTGGCGCGGGAACGTACCTGCTGGTCGTCCGTCAGTTGGATGTGGTTAAGTGGAACTGTGATGTGAGGTGACATAGCAGGGAGCTTTTTTGTTGTCACTTCAGTGCAACATCCAAGGGAATCACCAGATCTGATCATGAGCCCAAACTCACTGCAGAAGAAGTTGAACAGATCAGTTGGATCTTTGGGGTCGTCAGTAGCAGAACAAGCTTTATTATGAGCTCCAGAATACAGTCATTGTGTTTCAATACTAGGGATGTAACGATGCATCGCAGAGCAGTTAAAAATAGACAAAAAATATGTGAGACTCAAATCGGTAAGATGAAAAATGAACCGCAATACTTTTTTTGAACAGCAGAAGGTGTAATCTTTTTTTCTATTTTTGACTTTGCTTGCTCAACATGCTACTTCACTAAATGTTCAACGTCCAACATTATATCCGAGACTAGAAACAACTCGCCAATGTAAATAAGAGGAAGGAAAGGCAATATTGAAATAGAAGATGCACCCTCAAGTTTCAAATCGAAGCATGGCGGCATTTGAGCTTCCACAAGGCAGAAAGAAATAAATGCATGAAGATTACAGAAAAGACAAGAACAGTCTGCAGATATTTACAGAGGGTGTTGAACTGCACAAATAGTACAACTAACATCATGAAGCATGTGAGCTGGCATCACAGTGAGGAGCTGCGGTCAGCCCTGCCTAAACACTTTACTCCTTAACAACAACTACATGACCAAACAAGCTGCAACCCTGCTTGCCCAAATGAGTACAAGAGCCAAAGAGAGAGCCCAACTTATCATCCACGAGCCGCCACCTCTGTCCCAAGTGAAAGGGTTTTTCTAACAGCAAGGGACATTGTGAACGTCCAGAAAAGCATTCATTGTTTGTGTTTTGCATGTATACCCTACTTCAGGAATAATAAGGGATTCTGTAATTTGATAAAGAAAAGAGGAGAAAATGCAGTATTTTGTATAATTTTCATTTGAAATAATTAATAGAATATTTTTCATTCATAATTTTTCTGTAATCTCATTTTGCATTTAAAAAAATAGTGAGAAAAATTGTATCGTGAATCTTAATGAATCGTGAGTTGAGTGAATTGTTAAATCTCTGTTCAGTAGTGAACTTATTGTAAAAAAGTAGTGTTTAATCATTATTCACCCAACTGTTAGTGTTTCATGTGTTTGTTTCACAGTGAACTTTTATTGGTTTGGATGGATATTGAAGAAGGTAGAAGGTGTACTTTATTAATACTGCAAGGGGAAATTAAACTTTTTAGCTGTGTTCTAGAATATATTCACACATACACAGGCCCAAATCCACACATACATTATGTATGTAAAGATGTCATGGCGAGGACTGCGTCACAGAATGATACCCTGAGCCTTGTTGGATTTGATAACTTGCTCAAGGACTGGTCGGCAGTGCCCACGAGGCGACCTGGCACCTCTCCAGCCACCATTCCACAGTCTATCCTTGGTCTGCGAGAGAACTTGAACATGTGACTCTCCAGTTCCCAAACCAAGTCACCACAGACTGAGCAACTTTAATGATCATGAGCTTATAGATTTGTCAATTGGAAGAAAAATCCGTGATTAAAATCCTCATGTGGAGTGGACTTTTTTCTTTTTCTTCATTATAGACCAAGGCATACAGGAACCTTTTGTCCCTTCCTTTTCCTTTTGTGCCTGTGCTGTTGGCATGGTGACAAGCTGGAGATGTCAGCAGCATTTTAACTCAGTTTTGAACTTGGCTGTCATGAGGGAACGGCAGTGACAGACAGCAGAGTGCAAATGTTTCACCTTTCAGCAAAAATCACTTTTTTAAAATTTCAAACTAGGTCATTTGTGTGATTTTTGTAGGTCTGGTGATTTTTGGGGAAATAGGGGGTCTGGGTATGCAAGAGTGGAGTAAATTAAGTGATGACAGTTTTCGATTGCACAAATGCCTCAAGGTAAGAATCCCTCAAAGTAGTAATATTCAGTAGCATCTATCAGCTATTAATTAGCCTTATAAGGTTGAGTTGTTCTGATTTAATGACCGCCCAATTGGCTACAACCGTACGCTCCGGGGCCCGCAGTGGTCATGTGCTGCTGCAGAGATTGGTGAATGTTGAGACGTAACGTTAGGTGAGAGTTAGGTGAGAGTCTGACATTAGCTAGCCTACATGTTATTGCAAATTCTTCTTGTATCCAGCACTCTGGGACCACCAGCTTAACATTACCATTTTGCAGACAATTCCAACATAATATTTGTTTACACAGGCGTAAGCATGTACCATAAAACCATGCCAGTACCATAGCATGTATTTGCAGTGTTCAATTTGGTGATTTATTTTCTACATGACTTGGTTTACATATTTGAAAAGGACGTCTGTCCATAAAGTTGAGCTTCTCAGCCAAAGTGCCAACTAACTAAATATTAATTATGGTTCCATTTTCTATATGTTAAGATAATATTAGCAAAGCCAAAAATGTCATTACCATGGCATAATGAAACAATTTGCATTTGGTTTTGTTTAGACATTTAGTTAGCTAAAATTGACCTATGATACTTATGATTAGGGACGATTTTTTTTTCCAGTAACAGATATATTGATATATAACAACTCATTTGGGCAATAACCAATATAGATATTCAAGTTTTTTTTTTTATTCCCCTAATTTAAGTGATAATCAAGTTCCCTCTGCAGTTGCATTAACATGATATTATGCTTACTTTTATTGTGATGGCTCACCACCAGATAGAAACATGAAATACAATGATTTCCATCATACGTAATATTAATTTATTGTGCAAAGTAGAAAAAATGCTTCAGTTTAAGGTTGATGTTTTTTACATCTTCACTTTATCAATTAAAAAAAATTTATATCAGTTTGTCATAAAGTTTTCCATAAGCCAATATCTGCCAACACAGATGACATGCCAAAATTAATGATATTAATATCCCTACTTATGATGTAGTAAGATGGAACACTTAGTGACCTAATTATGTCGCCTGAGAAGGGGGCAAAGGTCAGGCTCACAGAACACCTGAGCTGAGAAGCTGAATGGAAATGACCTTGTCCTAGTTTTTCTTGAAGTTGTAGCGGTTGTGAAATTTATGAGCGTCATGTCTAAGCCCTGTTGTTTTATTGACCAAACAGCAGTAAAGAGCAAAACCACCTTAACTTTGAATAACTACAATATCTTACAATGTAGTTTTATATGATTTTGGACCCGGTTCTGACTTGATATTCTCATTGCAATTATGAGATCCTGATCTATTATGAGATCAGAATATGGAAATTACGAGATCTTTTTTATCTTAATTACGACATCAGGATTTCATAATTACAAGATATTACAAGCATCACTGTTCTGTTTCTTTGTTGTCCCAGGCTGAGTAGGAATTGAAAGGTATAGTATATGAATGCAGGCTGGCCAATTCATTTATGTGCATGCAGCACAGTGCCCTCCAGCCCTCATCCCTGACAAATGAGGAGCAGCTTATAGATACAGTATAGAGTAGGTGATTCTGTAGGCTGTACTTGGATAGAGTGCAGGGAGAGCGAGCTGCTGGTGGAGGAGGAGGCCCCGGGGGTGGACTAGAGAAACAGGTGGTCATTTTACATAATGAACATTAAAGAGAGAGGTGCAACGGCAAAAAGTTGACAAGAAAATATGAAACCAAAAGGAATTATTTAATTAGTCTATTTGCCAGCACCCTATTGTGAACCTGCAAATGTTGAGTACCCCAAAGTTTTATGTTATAAATGTTCTGGGTCTCCAGCATTAAGAAACTGCTGGATTCAAACTTGCAAATATTTGGCAAATAACAAAATGTACTAAATTTGCATAAACCCACATGATAGCATGTATTGAAAGTACTTAAATGACTGTTTGGGTATTTTAGAGGACACTGAATGAGTGGATTAGACAGGTATATGTTTTATGTTTTTGAAATAACTTTAAATCAGTTAGAAATTGCAAAATATTTAGAAACACATGGATTGAACAAAGCAGGAAGTTTACATTTGAATTCACAGACCATCACACTGAGTTGAGGCAAAACTGGTAAATGTTGGTAAAAAAGGCAGGTAGCAGGTGGGACACACAAGTCCTGAAACTGTTTTTAAGCAAAATTATACCCAGAATGATCAGAACAGACAACTATGTCGACTCACTGGGCATAAAGCAATCTTAATGTCAGTTAATTAAGCAAGTGAATTGATGTGTGCCACACTTTTAAATAACATACTTTTAAATCTTTTGGCCCAAATATTTTAAGCTGAAAGGTTCAAGTCCAGGTGAAGTCACTAGTCATTGGTGTTGAAGTACAAGTGGAGGTGAAAGTCTTTTTGAAAAAGTCAAGTCTGAAGTCTTCAGTTTTGTGATTAGAGTTTGACTTGAGTCATGTGACTTGTAGGGTTGAGATCAGTTCTTGGATGAAAGAATCTGTACAAATAATGTAATGTCAAATTACATAAGAAATCTATTCTGTATTGCCGTTGACTGTCATGTTGCGCTATTGGGTGCTGGTTTAAAAACCCAAACAATAGTCAACCATACACATGAGCCCCCTGTGTGTCCTTTCACTGAGCTGATGTGACAGGAAGGAATAAGAAGGTGATTTCAAAAGAAAGGCCTGCTTTTGGTTGCTCTTCTCTAAACCATGTTGTTTCAGGAAATTATTTATTTTTTTGCTGATATCATATTTTTGATCAAATGTGAGATGGAGTGTGAGTAAGAGTTCTGAGCCATATTTTTTTGCAGGACTAGGGAGTCAGATCCTTCAGAGGAATGACTTGATCCTAGCCTGGGCTTCTGCTGACCTACAGAGAACAGAGTCTAAACTGGTGGAGATGAAGTTAATTATTTATTGATTATTCATAGTCATTGCAACATGGCCATGCAACATGGAATTCAATCTTAGCCATGTTGCAATGACATGGATGACCTCTTCTCAGGGGGCCAGGAGGCCAAACAGGGCCAGCAGACATGCTACATCTGTGACACACAGACACACACTGCAGTTTAACACTTTGAAACCTGAGCAAACTGGCTTGATGAAAAAGTATTGAAACCACTTTTTTTTTTTTTTTTTAGATGGTAATGCACATTTCATACTGGAGTCACAGTACTTTAACCCTCTGTAGCACCAGTGTTATGTTCACCACAAGTGAACATACAGCTTTGTTTGTGTTGTGAAGGGGGGGCATTCTGTCTGGAACAGGACTGACCAGGTCTTCTGGGTTCACTGAGTTGTCTGTGTATCATGACTGTGGTGAAGAAATGCAGGCTTCTCAACAGGCATGTCAGAGACTGGGTAGTACTTAATAACCTTATACTACCTCATACCTCATACATACTACTTACTTAATAAGGCAGTGGAACAAATGTCAGATGGTAACTGCAAAACATAGGTGCATCATTTGTGTTAACATAAAACAAATCAGGGTTTTATGTCTTTGCAAGAAATTAACCTGACAAATACCAATGAACAATCTTTTAGCCAAGCCCCGGACCCCCTCCCCGAGGAACTGTTGTTTAGTCCCACAAGATTGACAAAAAGAAATATGCAGGTGCTGTTTCCGTATAGCCAGAAGCTGCAGTATGCATTAGATAGTTTATTGGCCCTATTGGCATTGCCTGTGGTATAACGAGGTATTCATTTTTGGTCTTTTTAGTTTCTGTTGTAAACTGCTGGTTGTCAAGGGTCAAAGATCAAGGTCATTGTGATGCAGTAAAACATGTTTTTGGCCATAACTCAAGAAGAATTTAAATTTTACACAAATGCCTAATAAGATATAATGATGAAGTTCTGACATTTTATATCCAGTAGTTCAAAGGTCAACTGCGATATCATCATATTCTGCAAAAACACATTTCTGGCCAAACGTCACATCTTGGTCAGATACTGATTTTGGGACTTTAATTTTGAAACTGTGCTGATTATAGAGATCTTCTGTCTGTGAAGCATCCACACACAGAACTTGACCAGTGCATGTGGGCATGCAACCACATGGCAGTGTTTCTCGTTTTTTTGTGGTGACCAACAAAAGTGAGCGCTGTGTCACACCCAGTAAAGGTATGGACTAGCACGCGGCATTTTTAGATCGAATCCCCTTTTAAATCTGATGTGCTGCAAGGTTATCTGACATATTTTCATTGTTGTGAATGCAAGACAGTCCCTCTACCTCTTCAGTACCTTTATTTAAGACTAATCACCACAGAAACAGCCAGCACAACAACATCTCAATCAACATTACTAATCAGTATATTGTGATGGCTGTGAAGTGCAGGATGTGAAGGGCATGGAGTAAGATCCGATCAGCCTGCTCATGGAGTCAGAGCAATATTGATGAGTTGATCAGGGCCTGTCGAGGTAAATTTGCCTTGATATTATAGAAAAGTGGTCTTGTGCTCAAGTTTATCCTTTGTTGAAAACTCTCCAGTCAAAAACAGTGGTGTCTCAGGAATACTTTCAAGAGAAAAAAACTTGTTTGCAAGCAGGATCAGATTCTATAGATTTTAATATCACATCTATAATCTTTTTAGAGCTGATTCACTCTCTGGAAGATAGCTGCGTACATTTACAAACTGCACTGTGTTTTTAATGTACTCACATGCCCTTTCATTGGCCTTACAGCTTGCGGCTATCAAGGTTGGGAACCAAAACTCGGTTACAAATTAGAACCAAATACTTAATGCCAAGTACCAGGTACCCAAGAAAAAAAAAACGGTTCTGTTATCGGTTCCTAAACATGACATAAAAATTAATTAGTAAAAACAAAGGCTATATTTATCTGCAAGGCAAGGCAAGGCAAGGCAAGGCAAGGCAGCTTGATTTGTATAGCAAATCTTATACACAGGGCAATTCAAAGTGCTTTACAGAGTAATAAAATATAAAAACATAATAAAAGATATAGATTTACAATAAAAGAGAAAGAGATAAGAAACAAGTTGATATCAATTACTAAATTACTTGAAAAAAGTGCAGACAAGAGGTGCAAAGATAAAAAGATAATTTAAAATGATTCAAAATTAAGTTTAATAATAAGTTGGTAGTCAGCAGGCAGTATGAAAAAGGAATGTTTTTAGTTTTGCCTTAAAAGTGATCAGAGTCTAGGCTTGACGAACCTCATCTGGGAGGTTATTTCAGGTTTGTGCTACATAATAACATAATGCTGCTTCACCATGTTTAGTTCTGACTCTTGGGACACTCAGTAGTGTGTCATGTGTCACAAGCATGTCAGAGATATATTTTGGCACTGAGCCACCGATTGATTTGTAGACAAGCAGTGAGGTTTTAATATCAATTCACTGAGTGACAGTTAACCAGTGTAAGGATTTTAGGACTGGAGTAATGTGGTCAAATTTCCTAGTTTTTGTCAGGACTCTCGCAGCAGCATTCTGAATAAACTCAAGTTGCCCAACAGCTTGTTTTGAAAGGGCTACAAACAGACCGTTGCAGTAATCTAACCGACTGAAAATAAAGGCGTGGGTGAGCCTTTCAAGGTCTTACTGTGACATCATTCCTCTGACTCTGGCAGTGTTTTTTAAATGATAGTAGGCAGATGAAGTTACTGATTTGATGCGACTGTAGAAATTGAAATCAGAGTCCAGGATAACCCCGAGGTTTCTCGCTTGACTCTGAGTTATGAGAGAGAGGGATTCAAGGTGAGAGCGGACGCTCTGCCTTTCTTTCCGTAGTCCAAAGACAATGATGTCGGTCTTATGTCTATTGAATTGGAGAAAATTTTGATGCATCCAATCACTGATTTGCTCAGTACAGTGACACAGACGTTCCACAGGTTCATAATCTCCTGGTGAAAGTGATATGTATATCTGTGTGTCATCTGCATAATTGTGGTAAACTACTTTGTTATTTTTGCATAATCTGGCCAAATGGAAGCATATAGAGATTAAACAAGAGGGGTCCCAAAATGGATCCCTGTGGGACCACACATGTCATAGTCATCTTCTCTGACTTACAGTTTCCAATTGAGACAAAGTACTTCCTGTCATGAAGATATGACTTGAACCATTTAAGGACAGTACCAGAGAGTCAGACCCAGTTTTTTAATAAAATTGTGTGGTCCAGTGTGTCAAAGGCAACACTTAGAACACTAAAATTGAGACTTTGCGGGACTCTGTGTTAAGGCGGATGTCATTTATTACCTTTATGAGTGCAGTCTCAGTGCTGTGAATGGACTGAAAACCTGACTGAAAGTTATCATAGCAATTGCTTTGTTTTAAAAAGCTGTGAAGTTGCTGGTGGACAACCTTTTAAGTAACTTTACTAAAAAATGGTAAGTTTGAAATCGGCCGATAGTTGTTCAGTACAGGGGCATCCAGGGTGCTCTTCTTTAGGAGAGGCTTGATGACTGCAGTTTTCAAAGCATTTGGAAAAGTGCCAGATTGGAGAGACAGATTAACTATATGAGTGAGTTGTTTTACCAGACTGATCAGAACAGTTTTATGGAAGCTAGTGGGTAAAACACCAAGGCAGCAGGTGGAGGAACTGAGACTGGAGATAATTTCTGCCAGTGATTTGTCACTGATGGCCTTAAATTGTTCCTTACTTAGTGAGTTACCTTGGGAAATCTGCAGTGATGGCACATTATTCTTTGGCACTGAAGAGTTATTGCAAGTCTGATGCCTTGAACCTTCCTATTAAAAAAGTCTGGGGGTCTTTTAATCCCAGACTTTACCATCCTCCTCCATCTGGCTTGTGAACCTGAGAGGTGAGACAGGGGAGGGAAAGGATGTCAGGGAATCAGAGGAGAGTGAGGATACTGGTGGGGATATCCGGGGCTGGGGTGGGGGTGGTGATGGGGTCCGAGGCAGGGGTCGGGGTGATGATGAGGTCCAGGGCTGGGGTGGAGGAGGGCTGGGGTGGAGGTGGGGGTGGCGATGAAGGAAAATTTACAGGGAAGGCAGGTGGAGCAGTGTCAGTGTTGTCATCCTGGGGCTGGCTCTCTTCAATTGAAGAGCTCTACCTGTTCCCAACACAGGTTGACATTATCAATAAATTTCGCAAGTTTTCCCTCTCTCTTTCTCTTTCCTTTTTGCCACAATTGTATTTCATTTGTTATTTACGACATCTGTTGCACGTCTGTCCGTCCTGGAAGAGGGATCCCTCATCATCCTCTGCTGCCTATCCTGAGGTTTCTTCCTTTTTTTCCCCCGTCACAGGGGTTCTTTTTTGGGAGTTGTTCCTTGGGTGATGTGAGGGTCTAAGGGCAGAGGGATGTTGTACACTGTAAAGCCCTCTGAGGCAAACCATGTTTTGTGATAATGGGCTCTATGAATAAAATTGACTTGACTATTTAGAGCCCTTGACCATGTGCTTAACCTCCATGGGGGACCGGGGATCACGTCTGCCCCAATATACAAAAGAGGGAAAATTGACTGCCCCAAAAGTTGTCAATGTGTGTGCTGTGTTTTAATGAACATTCAGCATGCATCAGCCGGTTAGAGAGTTAATGCTGAAAATGCACAGAAATAGTTTTTTTTACAAAACATGTCTATATAGATTGTGGTTGGGTGGACCTTGAACCAGTCACCAGCATCTATAACAGACTGACTAAACTGAAAGGTCTTCAAATAGCCTCAGACCCCACTCACACTCTGAATAGCCACTACTACCCCCTACCACCGGGCCACAGGTGCAGGGCACTCCCATTTAAGACCAAGTGGGCTTCACAGAGCTTTGTGCCTTCTTCTATTAGACTCATCAATGCTTAAATCTTGACCCCTACCTTGGATTGACGGATTATTGGACTGACCGTGCTGCATATTTTTGCTGTCCTGTTCTGTTCTGTATAATGTCCTGTGTGTTGGCATTGTCATGTTACATCTTGTTTGTATGCTTACCAATGCTTTTAATCACACCTGAAGTTCCCAACAGAAAAATAAAGTTCTTTTGACTTTGACTTTGATCATTTAGCTCCAAAGAAACCTCGTCAGGCCTCAGACAGGAACTCAAACAGTTCTGTCTTGTTTTGATCAATACAAAAGGTTCCACTACCTAAATGTTTGAGATAAATAAGGAAAATAGAACCTTATAATAAT
Organism: Plectropomus leopardus; assembly: GCF_008729295.1. Lineage (NCBI taxonomy): Eukaryota > Metazoa > Chordata > Actinopteri > Perciformes > Serranidae > Plectropomus > Plectropomus leopardus. The sequence continues at coordinate 1,596,185 of NC_056479.1, read as the reverse complement.
TGTAAATATCAATCAAACATATGCAACAGAACTCATTATTTTAACACTTTGTTAATAATGGTATTTGTGCCAAAAGAGAGATGTAGAGACCTGTTCTCTGACAAAAGGAGTGATTGAAAAGAGAGAAAAAAATACCCACAACAGACCTTAATCTGCCCACAGGACCAACTGATGATGATTTTCACCTTTAGTTGGGCATGTATCATGGCTCGATAGTGGTAGAACCCAGACTTCTTCCAAAGTTCAATGTTGCTGTAACTGATTAGAGGTTATCAGCAGCCCTGATAGGCCAGTGTTCTAAATTAGTCTGGTAAATTTTGTTGTGCGTCTGAAATGATAAGTGTCCTCATTATGAAAGATATTGAAATTCTCCTGTGCTGCAGGAAATGGCTCCACTTGGAGTGAGCTGCAGCAGGGCTTGCATGTTTATGTTGCAGTGCTGCTCACACTGACATAAAGTGCTCGACTCAGTCAATAAAGCTGTTAATAACCACTGGGTAAAATGATCATTCCTGTCACTGTGTGTGTGACAGTCACAGCAGCAACATCACACTGAAATGGCATTTGTCCTTTGAGTACCTACCAAATTAATGAATACTGGAATAGCTGAATATTTGGGTCCAGATCTAATTGGTTGTCATTGTAGCACTAAGGCAATGGGTGAAGTTTCACCCTGAGGTGACCACACTCCTTTTTATTTTCCTCAGGTTTAAGTCTCTTTTGAAGCACAATTAATAAATAAAATAAAGAGGAACAGAAAACATTGTTGTGGCCTTCTGACATCTCATCTAGTCAGCTTGAACACAAATCGGCAATCATCTAATCTTTTATATGTTATTACAGTGTTAGAAATAATTTTCAAAATACTGCTGTTGTTATGTCACTAAATAATAGATTAAGACTCTCAGACCAATGTCTGTCCCTTAAATATACCTCAAATAAATTATATGTCATATCATTGACTCGGGCAAATTTCAAAAGGACCTGTTCTTGGTGGGGAACCATAAGTAACCATAAGAACCATAGATATTTTTTTCACCTTCAGTTGCTGCCCTGCATTTTGTTCCCACCAGCTTACAATTGTACAAATGTATTTAAAATGCAGTAAAGGCTAATGTAGACTATGCAGTCAGATTTGGCCACTTTATTGTCCACTAGGAAAGCTTAATCTGGTAAATAATAGATTAATGCACAACACTGAAAAAAAAACTTTGTTGTGCTAGCTTAGACACAGTCTTGGATTTTGACTCAGGCTCTTTTCTTTTTTCTTTTTTTTTTAGACTAATGTGCACGTTCGGCACATACATACATACATACATTCATGCTTCTATGTCCACTGGATAAAAATGGAGGGTCTATTTTTTATTTACTTGTTACTATGGTAACTCATATCAAAGCTGCATTGATGGTGGCTTTTTATCATTCACCTTGCACGACTTTGACTCAGAGTGAACGTATTCTGAGTTGACTGAACTGACTGTTCCAGCTCATCCATCTCAGCATTAGTCCCCTCAGGGTTCAGGGTCAGATTCAGAGTTTGTGAAACCTGCTTTCTGAAACAAGTTCAGTATAGACTGTTAATGATAAAGCAACAACATCTTTTCTTTTTCTGCAACGAAAGTCATCTTGCACCTGTTTTCATAAAGGTGTGTTAGTCCACCTTTGAGAAATTCAGCTTAATATGATTTCAGTCAAACTTACATGTTTACATTCAGCATCATGTAAATGTCCTGACTGTGGACTCATACAGCCCCACTTCAAAAATGTCAAACTATCCCTTTAAAGACAAACCAGAAATGAGCACAGCAGGTCCTCTTTAATGACTGCATCAGCAGACACCTCTCTGGTGTTGTCGAGACATGAATGAATAGTTATTTGCCAACAGCTCGAAGTCTCAACATATAGACAGGAAAAAACCTTCCCACCATCACTGTGCAGCGCAGCTTAATGATGAATGGAAGTAAATATCTATGGCACTTTGATAATCAATGATTTAAATCCTATTCTTCAGTATGCCTTGCCTCCTACAACGAGGCGTCTGTGGTCAGAACCACTGAAACCTTTACCACAGCATCACAAATCCACCTCGATTTCACACTCCCAGCTCTACTATTCCATCAGGCATCAACGCTTCACCCCCCTTTGTGTTCAGATTCCAGCTTATCCCAGTTCAGACTTGCTGTGTCCCTTCAGCCGTCCTCCATCACTTCATTATACGCACCCCACCCCTCCCGGGCATATGAAGATGCAGTCTTGTGTAACTCCCACACTCCAAACCAGTTTCATCCAGTTCATGAGGTGTTGCCAAGGAACCGGCTCTGTGCCTATGTGCGTGCGTGCGTGTGTGCATGCGTGAGTTCATGTGTGTGTGCAAGGGGATGTGTGTGTGTGTGTGTGTGTGTGTGTGTGTGTGGGAGGGAGGGAGAGAAAGAGGGGTCAGGGTTTCCTTTTCTGCTGTGTGAAAGCAGATAGCCGGAATTTTCCTGTTCCTGCTGCCAGTGTTACATAAGAGCCAGGGAGATGAGAGAGAAGACAGGGCAGACAGCCTTCCTTTGCCTCACTTTGCCCATTTTCTCCTACTTTTTCTTATTTATCAAGAAATAATGTTGCCACTGTTTTTAAAATGATGGCAAATGAGCAGCCACTGCTGACTCGCTGTACCATCAGCTGCAGCATCTCACTCGAGCCTGTCAAAGAGCCTGATATGGTACATGGAAGATTTCTCTGAAGACAACATTCTCCTTCTTTAAAACCAAATGTTTTACCACAGAATGTCATAATAGGAGAGTGTACATTTCCAGTCCTTGTTCTTTCATTTTTCACTCTTCACAGTGATGATATAAAGTTGTGATTACAGTGGCATTAACCCTTTGAAACCTAGGGTGGCACTGCTTTTCTAGTGATGCTGTTAGACACCTTTCCCAAATATTTAAACCTTGAAACCCTGAGCAAATGTATTTATTTCAAAAACATGGGATAAAAGGCAATAAGCAAATTCGTAAGAAACATCTCACAAATTGCAAGAAATTAGTAGATGTAGTCATAATTACTTATAAAAAGCAAGGGAAAAATGTCTTGGGCAAAATGAAAAAGCAAGGGAAAAATAAATGGCTAATTATCATGAATACATATTTAAAAATATGTTTAAAAATTATTGTAATTGTTGGGCACTTTTTCCATGCCATTTCCTTTTTTTATATATATATTTTTAATTTGTTTTTTAGTTTTATTTTTATCAATTTATTAATTTTAATTTATTAAATTACATTTTTTAAATTAAAAATTACTTCAAGAACTTTTCACTGCTTTCTTGCTGATTTTTTAAATAATTTCTTCTTCTGTTGCTCAGTGCCTTTTTCTGGTGTTTCTGGAAGATATCAAGCCAATTTACTCAGATTTCAACGGGTTAAATACATTTAAGTAAATGCAATAATTGTATTATTATTGTATTAATTGTATTTTGCAAGTTTGAGTGACAGAATATTATTTAATTGGACTTCTGCACTTCTTACATAACTGCCATTAACCCCTACGCCCTCCCTGCCTCTCTTTCCTCTTTTTGTCTCTCTGTCTCTCTGTCTCTCTCTCTTTCTCTCTCTCTCTCTCCTTTGTCTCTCTCTCTCTCTCTCTCCCTCCCTCTCTCTGTAGGTGACTTGGTGTATTTAAACCGTGAGGGCAATAGCTGCCTCTCTGTCGGATAGATCCAGTCTGTGGGTAGCTCTGTCATGGCGTTCTCCTTGATCAGCCGTCAGGTTGCTGTCTCTCTGCAGAAGAACTTGTGGCTCAGTGCTTCAGGTAAATCCAACACTCCATTTCAATCTAATCCTTTTAAATCTACCCAGTGAGTGCCAGTTTTACAGCTAATGACATGTTTTAAATTTGTAACAGATGACCTCTTGTAGATTAAAAAAGAGGTTTTGGTAGAACAGTGTGCATCCAATTCCTTAACTAAATTCTCGTTAATCCATTTCATGACTTCTACTACAATTGTTTATGCAGCTGTGAAGATCCTTTTAAAGTTGCTGAATGTGTCTTTAAGTCTTGGTGGTAACAGTAGTCAAATAACGTCACAGTGTGAGACAGCAGACCATCAGTAAATGATACCAAATCATTTTTAAAAAATGCAAAAAATGGTGCCTTTAACTTTAATGGAACTCATAATCCAACTCCATCTGCACCACACTGGAGAAAAAAAGCCTATTTATTGGGTTAGTCCGACTCAAACTGGACTTTTAAAATACATGGAAACATGTCAGTTCCACTGAAATCAGACTAAGGCGAATTTCAAAGTCGGACTTGCACACCTAGAGACTGCGGTTGGGGGTCGACGCCTCAATCTGACCTGAACTGGCCCAGACGTTCTGCTCATGCTCCATAGTCACGATGCCGGGCTTTGACCCGTAAGTCAAACAGCATAAATTTGTAGAAGAGGCTGGGGAAAACAAATAAGAAGAAGAATAAAGGAAACAAAACAAGATGAAGGTGCCACATAAAGCGCAGAGTTCATACAAAATGTACAGCGTCGAAAAGTTATCTAAGTTTTCACCGTTCGACATGAAACTCATTTGCTGCTTGTTTAGTATGCGATGTAATTTCTAAAACCTAATGATAAAATAGAGCTAATTTAAAACAAGAAAATACAGATAATTGTTCTGTCTTAATACATAAATAATATTTAAAAATATTTAAATTTGTGTTCATTTTAATTAAAATAGGAATATGTTGATTTAAATAAATAAATATAGTGCAAATTGTTGCAACATCCATTTTTAATTTAAATTTTTCTTAAGCAGATTTTTATATAGTTTCTACAGTGTAGGTACTATCGTTAACTTCCTGTTTACTTGACGCAGTAATTGCAATTTTTTCAATAGCTTCCATGTTCCATGTGACCCAGTGACTCCAAACTAATGCTGAATTGTTTTACAAGTACTGGACAAATGAGACACACTGAGCTTTGACCTGGAAGTCAAACAGTAAAATTTGTAGAAGAAGAAGAATAATAAAAGAAGGGACAAAAGCAAAACAAGATGAGGGGACCACGTAAAGTGCAGAGTATGTACGAAATGTACAGCGCCAGAAGGTTATCCATGTTTTCACTGTTCGACATGCAGCCTGTTTGCTGCTTGCTAACTTGTTTGGTTTGTGATGTAATAGGTCAACCAGAGGAAGGCCTAACAGCAACTAGCTGAAAATATCTCCAACTATCGTTAAGGAGTCGGACATACTCCCGTCAATAAATGGATTTTCCCCAAGTGCTTGTATAGTGGGACATGGAAAGTAGTCTAATTAAATGTAGTCCAGCTGTAACCTCAGTTCTACTTAACTTTGCATGTACACTCACTGACTGAGGTGCGTCTTTTAACTAGTCGGTATGGACAGAATAATAATAAAAAAAAAAACAGCATTTTGACCAGATACTTAAATATCAATGTTGTGATGATATTGTAGGGTTGACTTTTGGTGCTTTTCCAAAATATATAATTAATTTTTTTTTTCATAGATAATCATTATTAATGTGGATATGATGAGTACGTGGGTTAAGGCAAATAAAAAAAACCTGCTTCAACAGTCAAGTTTAATGCAGCCTTTAAAACCAGGAGAAGATGAAACAATATAACGAGTATCTAAGACGATATCTTGTCTCATATTGTGGTATCAATGTAATGTTGATTCACTCTATGTCGCCCAGCACTTTATGCATCTGATTTCAGACTTTATTTCAAAGTGAACTTGAGTATTTGTCATTTTTGATTGCGTGAATATCATCATGACATATACAATCATAAAAGTTATGATGTTCTCAGGGGGAAACATGATGAAACCATATTTTAGTGAGGTTACAGGAGCAATCTGTGTAAATGTTTGACTGACCTCAAGCACAATGTGATTATCAATACATGTACACACTTCTCAGAGGCCGAGCAAGGAGTGATGTCTCAAAGGTCCTGTCTCCTGACAATCATCAACAGGCTGAGCTGTGTGTAGATCTGAGTTCCTGTAACCAGTTAGTCAACACTGGTAACAAGAGGAATATACTCTTATATTCATGTCACCGAACATTTCTCAGACGTCTAACAGCATGATGGGGGGATGGAATCATTCACAGAATAAAGCAGCTCAGGGCTCATATTTTATCAAGAGTCTCACGCGGGGTTCAAACCACATGTATAGGTGCAGAGAACTGCACCAATTTCCGGTATTATGCAACTGGACTGTTTACGCTGGATACGCCATGGCTCTGAGCTCCACAGCAAGCTCACAGTATGCAGCGACCAAATCTGATAGAAAAAACGGATAATCTGTAACAAATTATAAAAAGAATATGTTAGACATGATATGAATGATTGGATTCTTATAAACTATAGAATACACTTACCATGCTGACATATTCCACACGTTTGCCGATTGTTGTTGCTTCTAAACAGAGCAAGAGAGAGACAAGCAGACACACACCCACACATGCTGATATGCACATGATCAGTAGACAGCAGAGGAGCAGAATCCCTTGCTGAAAGGCACAGAGAAATGCATTTCTGGTATGGCCAGGCCACTGTTGACAGGCAGGTGCATGACAACTGACATATCAGCGCGCTCTATTCTTAATTTTATTATGCCTCTGTGCCGGCAATATCTGTGGTCGGGGTAATGTTAACATGTCATCATTATATCCTATTAGACATTTGTGTTAAATTTGTTATTAGGTTACGAATTCCTGAGTTATAGCTGAAAACACGTTTTGTGAGGTCACAGTGACCTTGATCTTTAAGTCCAATTGGACGTTTTGACAAAATTAAGGAAACTCCCTCAAAGCCTTCTGGGATATTGCATTCGCAAGCATTAGATGGAAACAAGGTCATAGTGACCTTGACCTTTGCCTACCAAATTCTGATCAGTTCATTGTTGAGTCCAAGTGGATGTTTGTGTCAAATTAGAAAAAAATCCCTCAAGGGGCTCTTGGCATAACATGTTTACAAGAATGAGACAGACAAGTTCACAGTGACCGTTGACCTGTGACCAACAAAATCTGATCAGTTTATCCTTGAGTCCAAGTGGACATTTGTACTAAATGTGAAGGAATTCCTTCAAGGCGTTCTTGGTATATTGCGTTCATGAGAATGGGACAGATGGACAACCCAGAAACAGAATGCCTCCAACCATGACAACCGCTGGTGCAGAGGCATTGAAATCAGATAACAGGGATGTAATGGTGAAGAAACCGGAGGGTTAAAATGATTTATAGTTTACTGTAAATTATTTAGAAAATAATTTGAAATTACTTGAAGTTAAAAGGAAAGTTACAAAGTTACTGGGAAATTTAAACCTCAACATTGTGCAAATAATCTGCAGTTCACATAGTCTGCACACAGTCCTTAAAGAACCATTATTTGAAATGATAAACATCCTTGTGTTCAGGGAACCTTCCCACAACATTGGCTAGTGTTACTTCCATGTTACAATTATCTTTTAAAGAAACATTTAAATAACTATTTAAGGTTGTTTATCATTTTAAATAATGTCCCTATAAAGTGAAGTGCGGACTAAGACGTAACGTTGTAATTGCAACATTCTGAGGATGTTTTGGTGATGTTGAGAGGTGTCACATCATAAAATGTTCTTTTTCCCACAATGGGAATGTTACATGACAACAAAGAAAGAACATTTTTGAAGCAAAATTCAGAACATGCTATTGAGGACTGAGATCACACAACCTTTTTTTGTAACAATGTAATGTAATGTGATATGTTATCCAAAAAAAAAAAACAGACAAACAAAAAAACATTTTTAAAATTTAGAAAGAATGTTACCCTAACTTTAAGAAGAATATTTTGGGAACTAAAAGAAAACTTGTCAATCAAAACATTACTAAAGCACTGCATTGGTTGCATTGTAACAGTCTCATAACCTTTTTAGAACCAAAACTGTTTGGGATGGGCATCCTCAGGAGGAGCCAGAGCAGAGCATGAAGGGAAGGTGACGATGCCAGCAGACTGCATCAGTTTTAGAGGTCTTATCTTATGTAGGAAGATAAGGACTAATAATAATATGTTATGTAATGTTACATTTCTCTGTGCGTGTCTTTGTGCTGTTGCAGCCTTTATGTTAATCTGACCTCATTCTGCTCAGACTGCGCTGTGTTGAGACTGATCCAGAAGTCTCTCAAGCCAACCTCAGAAGACTGCCGCTGTTACTTTTACACAAACGACTTTGATGCTTTTTCAGACATGAGACCAACATGTTAAACTGCCATCACATTAACCCTTTGAAACCTAAGCAAATTGGCTTGATTTCTTTCAAAGTTGAAAGCGGGTAGTTACACGCACATCACGTCGTTAAGGGTGTGCATGAGGAGACCTGCACACTTACTCCATGACACACAAATTCTTTTAAGACATTTTAATCCTGCTTGGATCTTCGTCAGGTCAAATGTTTGAAAGGATGAAACAACACCTATATTTATGCATAATGCACACTGTTTGCTGCAGGTGTGGTTAACCACCTGAACCACTCAGGGATGTAAAACAATTGACAATCAACAGTTGTATAATAACATCGAAAATACATTTTAAAAAAGTACATACGGAGAGAAAAAACAGTGATATCAAGGCCATATTACAAACATTTTTCTTTCACATACATCGAGGAAAGCAATGAAAAGTGAAAGAATAAATAACCAAAAAATTAGCAAGAAAATTGTAAAAAGTACAAGAAAACTACCAGAACAAAACAAAAAAAAGGAAAAAGAATCCAGGCAAACAAAACATGAGAGCAGTGAGATGGTGCTTAAAAAAACAAAATTCTGTAACATAATTAGTATATGTAATTATGGTAATCATAAATATCATTTTTGATTTTTTTTTTTTGATTAATGAACAGTCCCTATCCATAAACACTTGAGGCCAGCACAGCAACTAGGAGCATGCACAGATCACCCAATCCAGTTAAAGTGAACGTGTTTACATGGTCGAATAGCTTCCAGTGAAATTAGCTGGGTGTGTTAATCTGATTTCAAGAAATTAGATTTAGTCCAATTTAACATGCCTTATCAGTCAAATGAGTTTTAATATATCGGCATATCCGATATCTGCAAAAAAAAAATCCATTAAAAAAAGTCATACTAGTTAAATGTAAAATATTTTTAAAAAGTGTATCAACTACTAAATGATGTACCTTTGCAGATAGCACGGATCTGGATTAGGTGTTAATGTGTCAGTGTCTTGGTTTGATCCAGAGTACTCCAGCTCCTCAAGACCAATGATCAGAACACAAATAAAGACTAAAAACAGATTATCAGATTCACATTCAAAAAATCCAGTCCTAACAGGAATAGTTGTGAGCATGTAAACACGCTTTCTGTCTCCTTCAGTGTGTGTTTGTGTGTATGTAGATTATTTATTGTTGTTTTCTCCTCCAGGGTGTCGATATGTCAGCAAGGCGGCACCAAAAACTCAGCTGGAGTATGATTATGATGGACCGTCCATGAAAACTACAGTTCCTGGACCACGATCACAAGTAATACACACAGACACACACGCGCACACACACATGCATGCATGCACACAAATCAGTGCTCTCCATCTCTGCCTCAGGAGTATAACTAACTTTGATTTTCCTAACAGGAGCTGACTAAACAACTGGGAGACATCCAGGTGAGTGGAGAGTGAGTGTGTGTGTGTGTGTGTGTGTGTGTGTGTGTGTGTGTGTGTGTGTGTGTGTGTGTGTGTGTGTGTGTGTGTGTGTGTGGGTGTGTGTGTGTGTGCGTGTGTGTGTGATCATGACAATTTAATAATTATTTTATACAATTACTCCTTTGCTTTGAGAACATTTGTGCATTTATTGAACATTTAGCATATTTTGCATATGGAGAAAATATTTGCTATTTTAACAGGGTGCAATATCACAGTCAGTGTTACTGTGAATCATTGATGTATCCCAGGCTGTGAGCTACATTAGCATGTAGTTTACTGAAAATATTTTTTTTCCATCTAAAAACATAGTGGCATAATGACAAAAACCTGGCATCTAAAGGGTTAAAATTCTGAAAGTTAATGAATATTTGGTATTTATGATTAAGACTGATGTTGGTTAAAAAACAAACTCGATGAAAGTAGAAAATTATATTAATGTGTAAAATTTTTTACAGCTTGATTTTGAGAAGTGCACTAAATACAACACCCATCAACATTCCCTGTTATTACTTTCATGCCTCTGTGCCAGCGTCCATCTGCCCATTCTCATGCATGCGATGTCTCAAGAATGCAGTGAGAGATTTTCTTCAAATTTCGCACAAATACCCACTTGGATTTATGGATGAACTGACTTTGGTGGTGATAGGTCAAAGGTGAAGGTCACTGTGATGTTGTATCCATCTCATTATTATGAACGCAATATCTGAAGATGGCCTTAAGGTAGTTTCCTCAAATTTGGCACAAACGTCCACTTGGACTCAAGAATGTACCGATTAGAATCTGGTGGGCAAAGGTCAAAGATCAAGGTCATGATGACCTCTCAAAACATGTTTTTGGCCATAACTCAAAAATTCAGGCACTCAAAATTCATAGTTTAAAGATTAAAATGAGGAAGTTCAAACATGTTATATCCAAGAAATGAAAGGCTAATTCTGACATCATAATGTTCTGTAAAAATACTTTTCTGGCCATTACCCATCATCATAAGTAAAAAAGGGCAGACATTTGGTCAGATACTGAACTGGTGACACTAATCTGTAAACTGTGCTGATTGTAGAGATCTTCTGATGTGTGTGAAGCATCCATGTTTTCACTGACATGGATGTAAACTAAGTGCAACTTGACTGGTGCACAGAGGCATAAAACAACATGGTAATAATTCTAATTAATTATCGAATAAATGTAACTGCACGCAGCAGTAGTTTATTAAGAAATAATTCAGAGTCATGTCTGCTCCTAAAGACACCATGTCTTGTTTTTATATTATCTGCATTCACATGTGTGAACTCATGAACATACCAGACAGCTTTGGAGCTGTTGCAAGGTATAGTCTTACTAAGACAGACCAGCAGTTTCCACTTGTTTCCACTCTTTGACTGAAGCTAAGGAAACAATGATGATCTGTTACACAGCACCAAATGATAATGAACTTTAATCTGTTTGTTGGTATAAGTCACTCAAATTTGATTCTTCGGTATGTGGCTTGGCAGGTGCGTGTGTGTGCATGCCTTCTGCCAGACTGACACAGGAGGATCCAGTTCTACTACATGCTGTTCTTAATGCAGATTATGTCTTTTCCCAGAATGTCGGTGCTATCAACTTCTTCTGTAACTATGAAGAGAGCAGGGGGAACTACCTGGTGGACGTGGACGGCAACCGCATGCTGGATATCTACACTCAGATCTCCTCAATCCCCATTGGTGAGTAACAAGAGGTCAAAACGTGTCTGGCCTGTAGGAGGGAGCAGTTTGGATGAAAGTCTTTATCACTGTATGTATCATGTTACATTGCAGTATCAAGACATTCTGTGATGCATACTGTGAATTGATAATTCTGGAAAATGAATATAACCCTTTAACACCTGGATCATCATTATTTTTCTTCTTCTGCATTCAACTGCCTTTTCATAAACACTTAATCCTCCGAAACCTGAGAACATTGGTTTGATTTTTCTTTTGAATACATGAGGAAAGGCAATGGGCAACTTGGCACAAAATGCCCTGCAAATTGCAAAAAAGGTAAAAAAAAATGAGGAGAGAATGTGAAATTAGTTGGGGATGTATATATATATCATTTTCTTGAAGTCATTTTCTTTTTGAGGCCATTCTCTTTTTGTTGTTTAGTTTGCTTTCTTGTTGCTTGTTTTAGTTACTTTTCTTATAACTTTTTAACTAATTTCTTGTTAGGTTGCCCATTGCCCTTTCCTCCCATTACCCTGCTCCAGCAATATGTAGCAGTCTCCTCTTCCAATCTGTATCTGTCACACATTTAACACATCTCTGTAAATATGTCTCTGGTAGTTAGTCTTTGAACAGTGTGTGAGTGAGACAGTGTCAGGAACAGACAGAGGAGGAGTGGATCTCCTCCAAGCTCCTCACAGATATGAGATCTTATCTCATTCCCTCATCCAGTCTCCATTACAGTCGTACAGTGGCTGTAACACATCATAGAAAGATGAAACAATCCTGTTATTCCTCCAGCTGTAAGCATGGAGGAGATCAGGGGCCATATTCACAGACATTCTGAGAATCCGCAGAGAGCTCCTAACTTAGCCTAAAAACTTTTAGCAAGGAGTCCTAGCTTAGGAGTGGTTTAGGAAGGATCTCAGAGCAAGGAAGAGCAAAAAAGAGACAAAGACTTTTATCTAAGTGAGGAGGAGTAGCTGACCTCATTGCTTGGTGTGTTGCATTCATTTAACATATGTGATTGGTTGTCACAGACATGCCCTTTTGTCAGCCTTCCACCCAGTGGAAATGACATAAACTGCAGAAGACAGACACAGGACTTCACTGCTGCACTGTTGCCTTTTTCTAAATATCTTAGTGTTGTGATCATTTTACTTCTGATATAACTGTGTCATTGCGTTGTGTGGGAATGTTTTATTAGACAATGACATTGTGCATGAGATGCAAGGCCGAGGATGAAATAAGTGAAAGCATTTGTAAATTAATGGTTTTAAAAATTGTGTATGATTCTTTGTAGTGGATGCCGTTTTAGTAGGCTGTGCATTTAGCTAAAAGTTGCGTGTTTACATTTTCTAATGCAGACAGGTCAAACGTTTGTGCACAAGGTTTAAGAACAGATTTGTATGTACGCACTGTTTGTGAATGAGTCCAGTGCATATGGAGATATAATTCCATACCCAATTTGTTATAATCCACTAAAGCTGGACACGGGATAAGGTGAATAAGGAGGGACAATTGGTCGACTGGGAGGGACATTCCACCGGGCACAGCTGATCCAGCTGCTATGGCTGTGACCCAGTTGTGTCCCATTCTCTGCACGCTGTCATACCACACTGGCAGCATTTCAGAAAGAAGTGTTTGCCTGCTCAATTTGTACTGTACCTCCAGCACTCTTTTCTAGATATTTGTCTTTCTACCATACGTAACTAAGCAGGCCAACTAGTTCAATCTTTTTCTTTCTTACTGGTGTTTACTGCTGTTATTTTCTATGTTAATACTGTTAACAGTCCAGTTATGGGGCGACCTGATAGCTCACTGAGTGCATATCACTGGAGTCTTTGCTGCAGTGACACGGGTTTGAGTCCAGCCTAGGACCCTTTGCTGCAGGTCTTCCCCTCTCTCTCCCACTTTGACATCTGTCTCCCACTGTCAATAAAAATATGAAAAATGCCCAAAAGATCTTTGAACAAAGTTCAATTCTGAAGGCTATGGATCAAAGATTGGTAGCTGTGTTTTAGTTCTTAAAAACACATTCATACTATGACAGGACCCAAATATTTGGCTGTTCTGGTATTTGTTAATTGAGTAGGTATTTGGTTTTCAATTTAGGCATTTGGATAACCTTTTTAAACCCCAACCCTAAGCCCTTAACCCTGACCCTTACCCCATTGGAGTTTTTTTTTTTATTTTTACAAACTATTAAGTATCATGACCACTGACAAGCTCACTGGGCCCACTCTCACCTAACACTGAGGCTCTGTGAGGCTCTGTGGTGCACGTGTCTCCATAGTCAAGGGTCGGGATCCCATCTCTCTCTCACCTCCGTTAATCTCCCTCATCCTCCCTCATCTGTGAGGTGTATGGTCTCTCCCTCACCCACCTTAAGGTGAATTTCTGGTGTCGGCACAGTGGGTGTCTGTCACTCGTCCTCACAGCAACCAAAGCTCGGATTATTTGTAATTGATTAATGGCGAAGCTCTGGAGCCCAGAAAATGGTATTGGGGGCAGCCCTAATTCATCCTCATAATTACATTAGAGCTATATTTCACTTGTAGTGTTTGTTAGCAGGGAGATTTGATCTTGATCTCTCGTCAAAAATAGACGAGGTGTATATTTTTCTGGGACTTTTGTGAAAGGTGCTGTGGTTAGTCTGCTGAAGTTGTCAGAGCAGGCACCATCAGCTTGGGTGGTGTCCCGGCCGAGATCTGCTTCTCCCTGAGTGCATTTTCTAGTTAGAATATGTGACTCATCAATAACTGATCACTGTTTTTTCGAGTTACTGATTTTCAGAAATCTGCAGAAGTGACTGTTTGCCTTTATGTAACACAGAAACACAAGAAGAGAGAAGGAGAGAAACCTTAGATGCTGCAGCAGCAGTGCTTCACTGCATCCTGTCTGAGCAAACATGAGTCAGAGTGTAGTGAATCCTTGGCTCCAGCTGCTCCTCTGTTGACCTGAACATAGCTCATTAATCCAAAAAACAAATTTCTATAACAGATACAAAATAACATTCTTGAAAAATATGGACTTTGTAATGTTGGCACAGAAACCAGAAGAAGAAAAAGGCATATTTCAGAGAAGTCCTGCGCAGACTGCAGGATCGGGGCAACTATTCCAGTCTGATTAACATTATTTGTTGCTTTCAGCTCATGCCTCAGGGGCCTCCCTGACAGAAGGGTTTTTGTTGGGTTGGAGCAAACAACTCACACACTCCATTCAGTATTTGGAAGGGCTGGACAACGGGAGTTAGTAATTCTTTACTTTTTCAGAATGCCTTGAAATAAGTAGATTAATTATAAGCCACGCCAGGCCTGTATTTCATTAAATTTATTTTTAGGCTCACTTTTTCGAATTCAATTGAAATTGTTTGCAATTTACATTTTTGTAAAAAGGTCCACCTGTTTAACATTTCTTTTCTATTCTTCACTAGAACTAAGATTTCTAAAAACCACAGCATAATAACATGTCTTTACCCTAATCTTCCTTTAATTTTCCACACAAAATAGACATCCATCAGTTGTATAAATATTACTTAATGACAAGGAATGACACATTGATTATGAGATTTATTTTAACAAAAGTGAAATTCTATTCTATCCCATTCTTGCTTGAAAGTTGCAGCCTCTCCGCTGTTGTATTTTGTGCTTCATTAAGCTCCATATGTTCAATGGGAGACAGGTCAGGACTATAGGAAAGCAGTCTAGTAGATGCACTCTTTTGCTACAAAGCCACACTGTTGGAAAATGTGCAGAATGTGCTTCACTGCTGGAAAAAGCAGGGACGTCCCTAAAAAAGTCGTTACCTTGATGGCAGCATCTGTTGCTCCAAAACCTGTATGGACCTTTCAGAATTCATGGAACCTTCACAAATGTGCAAGTTACCCATAATGCCATGATCAAGGCCAGTATCTCAGTCTGACTGACATTATTTGTTGCTTTCAACTCAGGCCTCAGGGCCTCCCTGACAGGAAGGCTTTTTGTTGGAGCCAAGAACTCACACACTTCATTCAGTAGTTGAAAGGGCCAGGCAATGGGAGTTTGCAATTCTTTACTTTCTCAGAGGGCATAGTAATAAGTAGATTTATTTTAGACCACACAAGGCTGGTATTTTATTAACCCACAGGACCCGCTTTAATATTGCACAAACTCGAATCATGCTGCACA
Source organism: Plectropomus leopardus (assembly GCF_008729295.1). Lineage (NCBI taxonomy): Eukaryota > Metazoa > Chordata > Actinopteri > Perciformes > Serranidae > Plectropomus > Plectropomus leopardus. Next base: position 1,580,648 of record NC_056479.1, on the reverse strand, counting down.
CAAAATGGGCTTTTCAGAATCGAGCTTTAGATAACTACTCAACTACTCAATAAATTCATAATATCAAATATAATCATACATTTTAAATATTCAATAATTTTCTGAATTTTAACCCTTTAAATGTCAGGGTTTTGTCATGATGTCACTATGTTTTTAGATGAAAAAAAACCCCACAAAGAATAAATTACTTTCAATATATTGCATGCAAAGTAGATTTTTTTTTACTGTCATAGCCTGGGATATGTTAATAATTAGCAGCAACATTGATTGTAACATTGCACTTAGTGGAAATAGCATGTATTTTCTTCATATGCCTAAAATGGTAAAAAAGATAAATTCCAAGGCAAAAGCCCAGAATGACACCCAGAAATAACACAATATGTGTTTTTATGCTTTGCTTTGTCTGTGGGATCAATAATTGCAGTTTGAATGGGTTTCAATGGAGCTTTTTTTGCTCTGAACAGTATGAATGTAGCAATTTTGTTTCCACAGTGTATTTTAGACTTATTGTAGGAACTGAGCTGGAAATTCACAGATCAAACCAAACTACACAATCCTACCAAAATGTATGCCATATACATGAACACAGTCAAAACTGTCAAAAAAATTAAGAATGAAAAGCGCATAAAATGCTCTAACACATTAATCCTTACCTTATCTAATTTGATTTAGAATTATTTTATTTATCTGTAAGGAATTTAATTTATGTGAAAAGGTTCACTTTTTAAACATTTCTACTCTTCTCTTCACTGGAAATTTCTCAAAACCACAGCATAAGAACATGTTGTTCCTTTAATTTTCCACACAAAACAGACATCCATCAGTTGTATGAGTGTTGTATTGTAATTGACATGGAATGACATAAATTAACGCATAACATATTGGAATTGAGCTGGATATCATCTGTTTGAAAGATTCTAAGTCTGGAGAAATATATTTATAGTGTTTGTCAACTCTAAGGGATGTACCTGTCTAACTGATACCTATCTACCTGATATGTAGATGCAGATCTGCTCGCATTGCTTCTATTGGATTATTTACATGGTCATCCCTCTAAATACCAAACAGTTCATTCAACACCTGAAATTCAGTTTCTACATACAGTGTTGTAACTGAGATGAGATGGAACATCAAACAAGTGGAGAGCTGCTTTGTGCCTCACTGCACTCTGCTGGCAGGAAAGGGAACAGGACTGCAGTTTATGTAAGACAGCCACATCAGTTTAGGTAACACTCGAGACGCAGTGTTACCTAAACTTCAGATGCTCAGACAACAAAAGAAAGACATTTGCACTGACATTTTTTTTCTCCATACTACCTGCTGTGCCTCAACATGTCATAACTAAGATGTATAGATTGTAATGTTCATGGAATTGATATTCAGGTAGAAAGATATTTCAGTACCATCTGGAAAATTCTACATGCTAATATATGCAGAAGATAAGGAGCCCAATCTTTCAACATCAAAACTTGGTTCAACAAAACTAATCAAGGAGAAGTTTATATATACTGTAAAATTTACAGTATTTTAATTACTATTTAATTACTTCTCTCTCCTCTCTCTCTCTCTCTCTCTCTCTATATATATATATATATATATATATATACAGTATACAGTATATATTATATGGGATGGGCTTTTAATTACTTTTACACAAAACTTGCTCAACAAAGATGGAAAATACAATCAAATAATTATTTCTTAACCTTTTGCGAACTGGAAAAACTAGCTTTACTTTATTAAACAACATGGAAAGAAATTAGGTTAGCAAGAAATCTGTGAAAAGTGCAATTACCTGAAAATTTGCCAAAAAAGATTCTAACAAACAAAACAAACAACAACAAACAAAGCAACAACAAGAACGTAAAAAAAGAACGAAATACAAAGCAAAAAAATTACCTGGAAAAAAGCTTAAAAAATATAATAATTCTGTGAAATAATATTAAACATATAATTATGGATTAAGTTCATTGGACATTTTCCCCTAGCTTTTAGTCTTCTACATCTACTAATCTCTTTTATGAGACTTTCTCGTTCACTGTGCCGATAATATCGTCCTCTTTTTGCTTATGGTTCCAGTAAATTGAACTGAATAATTGAACTGAAGAAAATATTACCAAGCTAACCATGTGTGCAGCATGTCCATATTGACAGAAGTTTAGACATATTGTACATAATAAGCAGCTAACTAACATTACCTATAGCAGGTAGCCAACAACCCGGTTTTATACATCCAGAGAACTTCTATAAAATGAACTGCATGGTATCCAGACTGAGCCTCTAATTGAGGCAGGCCTGTATTTGTCAAAATGTGTCTCCACACCTGGCTACTGAAAGGGACTGGGCCTTTATTTGGGACTACTCTTTTATTTGATGTTTCACAGTATTCACCAACACACTATATTTACTCATAATACCTTTACAGATCCTGAAGGAAGTTTCATCACAATAATAATCCAGAAACAATTTGGAACATGTGTGGCCCAAACACTGACAGTCTGTCTTTGTTCATCTTTTTGTCTCCATGTCACACATCTTTCACACTGACAGATGTGGTGACTTAAACACAGCTTTGGATCCATCGATAGATAATGGCACCAACTCAGGCAACATATATCCTCACACAGAATCCTCCAACATTCGTATAGTTCATGAGAGATTTGGTTTCAACACCTACGACCTACTAAGAACTTTACCACACATATCAACTCCTTGATTTTTTGTAACCAACCAATCAGTTACGTCAAATATTTTAGAATCACAAAATTACAAATCCAGCTCGTTCTAGTCAGTAATCACGCTCCTGTTTCCCTTATCTGTAATATAGCAATCTATATAAACCCATTAGCAGATGGTGTTTCCTCAGATCTCTCCTCAAACACACGCAGCTTTTGGAAGTTTGGTTCAAGGAGAATGGGCATCCTTCCTAGAGATCAATGATTCTCCAAATACCTCAACATCATCACTGTGGGAAACAGAAAAAGCTGTTTTAATACAGGAAATCAGCTCATACTCTGCATCCAACAAGGAGAAAGACAAAGAGACAAATCTGTAAGACTCAGGGCTGTCAGTGTTAACACGTTATCACAATGCAATTAAAGTCTGTAATTTTAATTTTTTTAATCACGTTAATCACCAGCCAACTTTTCCGTCTTTAAGAGGTTGTACCAGGCTGCGTTTAAAGCTACACTGATGATACTGGTATCATATGAAACTGCAAGACCTGAGGAATAGGGTATGTCATGCTAGCTTTCTAGGGAGGGAGCGAATAATGTTTCAAAGTCGGGTTAAATTTCAGCGATGAAAAAACAGCATTGCCATTTTACAGAGGTTCCTTGACCTCTGACCTCTAGATATCTGAATGAAAATGTTCTTTTTGGGTACCCATGAGTTTTCCATTTACAGACATGTCCACTTTATGTCTGCATGCAGTTTTTAAGCTGTCATTTGATTCCTCATTAGGACAGTCTGGTAAGATATGCTTCGACTTGTCAGTATGGACTTTACAACTCTTTTGAAATGCAAGATAATGTAATTGAAAACATTAAATAAAAAAATGTGATTAATTGCAATTAAAAAATGAATCTTTTGCGGCACCCAGTAGCTCAATTGGTAGAGTGAACACCCCATGTACAGAGACTAAGTCCTCGCCGCAGCGTGTGTGGGTTCGAGTCAAACCTTGGTCCTTTGCAGCATGTATCTCTCCCCATTTCATGCTTCAGCTGTCTGTTCTTATAAAGGCAAAAAGCCCAAAAAATAATCCTTAAAAAAAAAAACGTCATTGTTTCACAGCACTAGTTAAAGGTACAATGGAGGGATTTTATAGTTGTGCAGAGGTTGGAGTTGCAGTGCAAATATTTTCAGTCTAAATAAGTGTGCTTTGTAAACAGAGAGAGTCCAGTCCATTGTGCGTTAATGTAAAGCATAAAAACTGATTGAGCCTTACATTAAATAGAAATTCACTTTAAATTTATTAACTGGGTCTACATTCTCATTCTGAGTGCACCAGCATCACAGAGCATCACTCTGAGCCAGGACAGCATGCCACTCTCTCCTTCACTTTTTATTGACCCACTAGCAGCAGCCATTCATCATCATATTAACATACATAACATATAACTACAAACAGTTCTTTCTTGAATACCTTCTACATCAATACAAGGAACAAGCTCATAGAACTGTTCTCCAAAATTCACGAGCTACTTTTAATGAACCAAACTAACTTTCCTCCTTCTCTGCACACATGGCCATAAATCCACCTCTGCATACTGGAATATTACACATAGCCAGAGGTGTTTTAGTACTCAACAATAAGTGATTACCTTCAGTGCTAGACAACTGTAGCAAAAGTCAGTATGAAAATAATGATCCAACTCACAGTATATACGCAGAGCCTGTTGACTGCTACAGATATTTCACTGATAGCGTTTTCTCTGTTCTCTCCCTGCTCTGATTGTGTCCTCCCTCAGGCTACAACCACCCGGCTCTCCTCAAACTGATGTCCAATCCCAACAATCTGGTAGGTCCTTTTCAAATGTCCCATTTTTTTACATCATCAACTACACTGACATTAGAAAATGGTATTGTTTGGCATTGGATATCTGAAATATACACTCGTCTAGTAAAATAGATTATATTATTTTCACACAAAGTAGTGGATTCTGTTAGACTAAAACAATCACAGACTTGACATCCCATCATCATCATCATCATCATCATCATCATCATCATCATCATTATCATCATCATCATCATCAATATTTTCAATAAAAACACTGTTGGTTTCCACTGTTACCACGCTGCAGCTTCTACTACTGTCGAAGGACTACTGTTCCCATGACTGTGCCAACCCAATTCTGCGTGCGTGTGTGTGTGCGTGCGTGTGTGCACGTGTGTGTGCGTGTGTGTGTGTGCGTGCATGCGTGCGTGTGTGCATGTGCAAATATATCATAAATGTATCTGTGTTCTGTCTTTCTCTTTCAGAGCACCATTGTGAACCGGCCAGCTCTGGGGATCCTGCCACCTGAAAACTTTGCAGATAAACTGACTGAAAGTCTTCTTACAGTCAGTAACACTCACACACACACTCTCACAGAGTCAGAATGATCAGTGCACAGAGAGGTGTTATTAATGCTCTGATTATTGAAGTAATGACTCTGGTCAAACGGTGGTCCTACAATGAGTGTTCTCTCCTGTCAGGTTGCTCCCAGTGGAATGAGTCGTGTTCAGACGATGGCCTGCGGCTCTTGTTCCAATGAGAACGCTTACAAATCAATGTTTATTTGGTACAGGGTGAGTAAAAAACACATTTAACCATCTTAACTATTAGCTTGTAAATATGTAAATATGGTCCATGCCCTTCCTTTTGGGCACGAGCTCCTCCTGGTTTTGAGAAGGCCACTTGATGCCTTATGCTGAATCCCCGTGTTCAGTATGGCTTTCCACCTCCTCCATGTTTGTTTATTTTGGTGAGGTAGTAGACACTCCCTCAGCTACACGATGACATAAACAAAATAAACAATATAGCAAAATATGAAATGATAGAAGTTTTTAATCATTAGACAAAATATTTCTTTATATAGCTCAGCATACTCGTCTGCTGCAGAACCGTGTACAAATCTGTGCTCTACTGGCAATGGGAGGGAAGTCTATTGCCTATTTTTAGCAGGTTTTCCAGCACTAATTTTGGTACAAGTGAAGAGGTACAAGTGAACAGGTAAGTGACTCAGCCCCTGAAAGATGTGTGCAGGGATGCCAAAGAGACAGAGAGAGATAGTCAGAGTCTGGCTTTTCTGTGTAAAATGATTGAGGTGTCTCGTTAAACTGTGTTTGAACCTGATTTATGTTATTGCCAGTAACATTTATGTATAAGCTCTGTGTGTTGTGAGACATGTTTGCCATAAACCTGCTCTTTCTTGTCCCTAAACATCCTGCCATGTATGTGAAAACATTAACGCTGTAGCCACGTTTGTGATTAAATGTGTCAGATTTACTATTTTATAGATTTTACAGTGTCTTAAATGTAAAGTTATTATTATTGTGAATATTGTTTTTTGGGACACTATCTATTTTTTTGGGATTATTTTCTAAAAATCATTCCCCCTTTTTCAAAACTAGTTGGCAATTTTCTTGTCACATTTTACTAGTTTCTTGCAATTTGTGGGACATTTCTTTGCCAAGTTAGTCATAAACGTTTTTTTCTCCCATGTATGTTAAAGAAGTGAAACCAATTTGCTTAGAGTTCAAGAGTCTAATAGCTTGTGAAGGGCGCCTAAACGCAGCACAAGGAAACAGTTGGTGACCCAGATTTTAGAGGGTGAAAGGAGTGGCGACCCTCCAGATCCATCCTGTTAAGTATTTCTTTTTAAAGATACAAAAAAGTTTAAAAAAAAATCATAATAATTCTCAGCTGACACCTTGAGTTTCCGATCTTTTATGTTGTAATTGCTAACTGTTGTTTTCATTGAATATGTGTCTTATTCTGTTAACACAATAATTGGAATATTATCTCAACACCAACTGTAAACATTGCTGCGTGTGTGTGTGTGTTTGTTTTGCTACAGAACAAGGAGCGAGGCCACAACACACCATCTGATGATGAAGTCAGCACTTGCATGATCAACCAGGTGACTGACAGACTCTTCATTACTCATCATGATAGTGAGAGATTTCCAGTTATATTGTACTAAATGTTTCTCCCCCTCTGCTTTTCTGTGTTTGTGTGTCAGGCTCCAGGTTGTCCAGAGCTCAGCATTTTATCTTTCATGGGAGGTTTTCACGGAAGAACCCTGGGTACGTTAAAAACATGCAGAATCACAGTTCATTGGTTTTCTCCTGTGGTGCTGCAACTATTCTGAGATGAATAAGATGACTGCAGAGCTCCCTTCCCGTGCTAGACTGCAAATATCATCTTGTAAGCGTAGCAGCTCTTTCTGTGGCGCTCCTGTCCTGTGTGAATAGAACCAGAATGAAACCTTTTCATAACAAACTTGTGTTTGAAAGCTGTTCAGTGGCTCAGTCTCCCGGGCTCAATCAGTGGGTTTATTCTGCAGACTTTGAACATTGAACTGAAGTGGAAATTTGAAAATGGAAATGAAGTAAAAAAAAAAAAAATTAAAATCTGGCTTTAGCTCAAAGTGTGTGGCACAGGAAGCGCATGAGTGTGTGTGATTAGGATTGATTGTGTCCTGCACAGGCAAAATCTGTCTAACAACAACATTGGAATGTAAATGAGGCTGTAATGCATGCATTTTATCAGCAGAATCCACCCTGTTGTGGATAGTGGATCAGTTTATCAAGCTGCTCTGTGATCACCGCTGCTGTTTTTGCATGTCATAGCACACATGTGCATGTACAAACATGATGAAGTACAGCACAGGCAATCACTGCATCTCCATCACTGGATTTACGCTAAATAGCTCAAGTGACCCAATTTTTTTCTCTCATGTGGCACAGATCAGATATGCATCATGAACATGTAAGTAGGAAAAAAGCACATGGAATCACAGAAGAAAGAAAAGAAAGAAAAAAGTGCATGTAAATGCAGCTACTGTCACATCCATCCAACTTCAAATCTACCACAAACAAAACTGTGAGAGGTGCAGCAGGGGAGACTGCAACAGGGCCTCAGGAAGTGTGCTGGACTTTGAAGCCAATTTGTTGTAGTGGCCAAAAAATGTTATTACATCCGTCACATGATGTCATTGGACCAAAAAAGACTTTTTTCCATATATTTATACGGCAAAAGAGACATCTGTGAATCACTGTATATTTTTTTTATCACCATGCTAAATTACATCAGAATTTGATCCATGCAGTCTAGAAACATAAACAGAAAGTTAAGATGAGCTGCACAATTTAATCATCTTAGCCCTATACAAGTTAGCAGAGCACTAAACCGGAAGCAGCTGGCTCAGCTGGCAGAGGCTGCGCCTGCTCTATAAACCACGCAGTGCGGAAGCAGCTCTAATCATCAGGGTATTTTTCTAACAGTTGAGCTTTTTTAGCTCCTTGTGCAAATGGGCAACTTCATAGGAATGAAAAGGACCACGCCTTGAACGCTGCATCCTGATCTCTTTATACTGTACATCTATGGAAAACATGGACAGCCTTCAGAGCATCGCATCAGTGGAATTCAGTACCACAATCAGTTAGGAAGTCCCCACCATGTTAGTCATTAAAGTGTAGTGTGGCTTATTAAGATCCATCAATGTCAACACAGATGCTTCTTTTATTGAACTTTAAAATGACTGTACTCATGCTGTACCTGCATCATCTGATATTTGGATTTTATTTAACTGTATTTTATATACCTTTTTACCCCAACATAGTGCAGTATGTTTTTAACCATTGCATATGTACTAGATTTATTTTTCAAGGGTGCCTAACATCAGGCAAAGGGGTTGTCAATGAAAACTAGGCTTTCAGCTGACTCGGGTGCATTTCCATTTGTCTGAGTGTTGGTTAATGAACATCATCTCTTTTCAAATAAAAAAATACATTAAATTAAAAATACACTTGAAGCAGAGGTTCTGCACAATGAACATTCACTGAAATTTATGACAGGCATCATAAATTAATGACTAATGCAAATCTTTTGCCTTGTTAAGGTTGTCTGGCAACAACACACTCCAAAGTAATCCACAAACTGGACGTGCCATCATTTGATTGGCCCATCGCTCCCTTTCCTCGACTGCAGTACCCACTGGAAGAATTTACCAGAGAGAACGCACAGGAAGAGGCTCGCTGTCTGGAGGAGGTAAGCTCTGCGTGCGTGCCTGAATTCCTGCATTCCTGCGTGTGTTCCTGTGTGCGTGCCTGCGTGCTTGTGTGCTTGCGTGCCTGCGTGCGTAGAGGTCACATCCATATGTGCATAGTAATAAAGTTGTGATGGCTTTTGTATGTGTCTTATTTAGTTTTGTTTTCTGGGTGCCAGCCAGGAGATTTCCTCCTGACTAGAAGTCACACAGTCAGCCAACATGAAGGCTATATGCCTCAGATATATACTTTAAATCATGCATACAAACTTAATAAAGTAGATGTTTGTCACAAGAACCTGTTTATAAAAACAAAATACCAACACAATCTTCTTTCCAAAGGTCAATAAAATGCTTGTATCAATCCAGCAGGCGTGCAGTTAATGTCTTTGCCAAAACAAGCAACAGTTCAAAGCAACATAATTAAGTTAACTTAATTTGATTTAACAATTCAAATAACAAACAATGCTAAAATATTTATTAGGAATACAGTTCAGCTCCACCACTAGTGTTGTCACAATAGAAGATTTTTTGCTTTGACCCATTACCATTAAAAAAGTATTGATTTGCAAAACCATCTTTAAAACCACAAAAAAAAAATTGACATTCAGGGCCTACAAGTAAAAAATCTTCAGTAAAAGTTAAATATGATTGCTATGACAACCAAATTACTCAATTTGAGGATTAATAAAGGTTTATCTTATCTTATTTTATATAAAGAATGGATATGTATCAGTAAAAAGGAGGTCAAAATAGAAGGGAGGTTGAAAAATAAAATATCAAAGAATGCTGTGTTGTCGTGCGTGTGTGCTTGCATGCGTGCGTGTGTGTAGAGGTTACATCTATACGTACATGGTCATAAGTGTGCTGGTACCGTCGTGTGTTTCTAGGTGGAAGATCTGATTGTGAAGTGGAGGCAGAAGGGAAGGCCTGTGGCTGGGATTGTAATTGAACCGATCCAGGCTGAAGGCGGAGATAACCATGCCTCGCCAGACTTCTTCAGAAACCTTCGCAACATTGCACGCAAGGTAACTGTGATCACTATGGCAAAAGATCCTTTCAAAGAGCTTCGCTTGTTGAGCTCACCCTGAATTGTGTGAGCTTGGTATGCTTGTTTACACCCCTCAGACACCTCTGTGAGATGCATCAAGTATTTCCAATAATAGTTTACAATAGCTGTCCTCTGCAAAATGACATCATCTTACAATAGAGTAACATTTGAATTTTGGGATTGGACAGGATTATGTAATAAAACAATGTCATTTTACCCTGAATGCAAAGTGAGGACAGATGAGAGTATTGAGCACTTTTAAGTGCAAATATTTACCATAAAGTGTATATCCGTTTTATATGTCGAGGAAAGGGAGCGATGGGCCANAAGAGGGTACCAGTTGAATTTTGGGATTGGACAGGATTAGGTAATAAACCAATGTCATTTTACCCTGAATGCAAAGTGAGGACAGATGAGAGTATTGAGCACTTTTAAGTGCAAATATTTA